>NC_092709.1:201223775-201540560 GCF_047496885.1 Scyliorhinus torazame
CCTTCCGTCAGGAAAAAGATACCAAAGTTAGAGGTCACAGCTTCTTCCCTGCTGCCATCAGACTTTTGAATGGACCTACCTCATATTAGGTTGATCTTTTCTCTACACTATGGCTAGCAATGACTGTAACATTATATTCTGTAGTCTCTCCTTCCTTCCCTATGTACGGTACGCATTGTTTGTACAGCATGCAAGAAACAATACTTTTCACGGTATACTAATACATGTGACAATAATAAATCAAATCAAATCAAATATACAAGTCCCGAAAGACATGCTGTTCGGTAATTTGGATATTCTGAATTCTCCCTCAGTGTACCCGAACAGGCGCTGGAGTGTGGCGACTAGGGGCATTTCACAGTAACTTCATTGCAATGTTAATGTAAGCCTACTTGTGGCAATAATAAAGATTATTATTATCATAGCAGGTCTGACAGCATCTGTGGAAAGAAAAGGGAGCTAACCCTTCTATTGTGATTTGTGTCAGATTTTCAGACGGTACCACAGGAAAAAGAGGAAATGAAACGTACAGAAGAAAAGAATGAATCTGATGCTCAACGCAGTTGGATTGTGAGTGGGGCAGCATTTGGTAGTTTGCAGTTTCTCACACACTGGATATTTGGAGAAGTTTCACTTGTCTCTCGATGGGCTGTGAGTGGTCACCCAAATACTGGACCAGATCCTAATCCGTATGGGTAAGTAACATCTTGGGTCGGGGGATTCTCCGATCTTAGTTCGCCCCGTCACCGTTGCCAGCAAGAATGGAGAATTTGGCGCTCAACCAAAACTTCATTCACTGCAACAGGATCGGAGAATCTCACTGACGCGAACGGGCGGAGAATTCCAGCCCATATGTTCCATGGAAATGCAGCATTATATTCTGTTGTCAGTTCAAATAATCAATGCAATAATTTTGCCTTTGTAGTGTTTTGGAAGGACCTCCAAGCAGAGTAACTATAGAACTATTTTTTCACGGAATAACTAAGTACAGAGAATGGTAATGATGCTACTGATGACTTTGACTCTAGTTTCTAGACTGCCCGTGAAAGCCCCGCGCTCAACCCCTGGATTTGTGCTCTTCGGCCCATTGGCTGAACGGGTCACATGACCCCCAAACCCACCCGGTAAAGGGTCTCGCTGCTACAACCCTTCCCCTTTAGGTCTCCTATTAACACATACCAAGTAAAATGAAACTATTTACATTACAACACCATAAAGGAATTCTTGTGCAGTCCATTAGAAAGTCAGCCTAAAAGGGGATTTCCTCTCCCTTTTGGAACGCCGCAGCTCAGCAAGAGGTGTCTCAACAGCAGGGGCAGATTCAGTTTCACTTCCATCTTGTAAAGGTGCATCAGTGCAGACCACTTCTCCAGTCCCCACAGGAACACTACTCCAACAGCACTCAAGAAGTTCGACACCATCCAGGACAAAGCAGTCCGCTTGATTGCTCCCCCTTCCACAAACATTCAAACCTTTCACCACCGATGAACAGTGGCAGCCGTGTGTACCATCTACAAGATGCACTGCAGCAACTCACCTAGGTTCCTTAGACAGCACCTTCCAAACCCACGACCACTACCATCGAGAACGACGAACAGCAGACACCTGGGAACCCCACTACCTGGAGGTTCTCCTCCAAGTCACTCACCTACCCTGGCTTGGAAATATATCGCTGTTCCTTCACTGTCGCTAGAGCAACATCCTGGAATTCCCTCCCTAACAGCACAGTGGGCATCTATAAGACTGCAGGGTTCAGGAAGGCATCTCACCCCTACCTTCTGAAGGGAAACTAGGGATGGGCAATAAATGCTGGCCTAACAGCGATGCCCACATCTCGTAAATTAATTTTTTTAAAGTTCAGCGTATTGAACTCAGTCCTCTAAATTAGGGTCAAATGACTTAAGCTTTCCGAATAGAAGCATTATGATAACTTACTGACTGCTGAATAGATGTGCTTCCAACAAAGTCTGCTCTGCTGTTCTCTGTGGCTAAAGAAAAGCACTCCATTGATCCTCATCGCCAAATGTAGTATCTTGGAAAGAGTGGTGATCACCAAGCAGAGTAATCATAGAGTAATTATTAACAGAATAATTATGTACAGAGAGTGTTAATGATGCTACTGATGACATCAATTCCAGTTTCTAGACGCCTGAGAGAGCTCATGGTGAGCCCCATGATTCGCGCTCTTTGGCCCAATTGGCTGAATGGGTCACATGACCCTCTGAAACTCCGCCCCTTAAAGGGACTCACTACTACAGCCTGCAAGGACAAATTCTATTGATAAAGCTTCAGAATAGCAGGTCCTTTGACATAAATGATGCACTGCCATTCCTCACCTTTACTATTTCAGGTAATTATTGACCTTGACCCCTGAAACGTTCAGTGGCTCAAACATCTATATTAATAAAAAACTTTATTAGTGTCACAAGTAGGCTTACATTAACACTGCAATTTACGGTGAAAATCCCCTAGTCTCCACATTCCGGCGCCAGTTCGGGTACACAGAGGGAGAATTCAGAATGTCTAATTCACCTAACAAGCACGTCTTTCAGGACTTGTGGGAAGAAACCAGAGCACCCGGAGGAAACCCACAGGGAGAATGTGCAGATTTCGCACAGACAGTGACCCAAGCCGGGAACTGAACCCGTGTCCCTGGAACTGTGAAGCAACAGTGCTAACCACTGTGTTACCATGTTGCCCTTTTGCATTGTGTGATTCTTGACCTGTTTGTTTATGGTCCCTGCTCCTGAGTGGATATGTGTGAGGCACACCAAAAATTTGGCAGTGAGCTTCTTGATCTTTGAACCAGAAGATTGTGGACACTTAATGGGCACTCCCAGGCATCTTGTTGGAAAGGAGGTCTTGCAGCTGTGTCACCATTAGTGGTCCTCAATTAAATATTTTCCTTTGTTCTTACATGGGATGTGGGCATTGCTGGCACGGCCAGCATTTGTTACCAATCCCTAATTTCCCTTGAACTGATTATCTTGCTGGGCCATTGCAGAGAGAAGTTGAGAGTCAACCACGTTACTGTGAATCTGGAGAGACGTGTAGGCCAGACTGGGTAAAGGGGCTCCTAGCTGGGCTCAGGTTGTCTATTTTCTTGCCTGAACCAATATGGTAAGCGAATACTTCCAACTCATAGTGAATGTGCACTTGCTGCCTGCCATTCTGGAGGCATGGTGCTTGTTTAGAAGCTGAAAAACGGGCATGCCACCATCGAATTTCTAGGTTCTCATTTCTGGTATTGCACTAACAGATAAGTTAACATTTTGCGTGTGATCTACTCTGATGAAGGGACTTCTTCATTTCTTTTCCCCGTTAACTAAATGCGCTTTTCCAAAATATTCTCGTTTTGTACCCCTATATATTATATTACTCCTTCATGTATACTCTGCCCAAAAAAAGGTCTTTGGCTCTTCATTCTTCCGGAATAATTTTCCAATTTAGAGTGCCCAATTCATTTTTCCCAATTAAGGGGCAATTTAGCCTGCACATCTTTGAATTGTCGGGGCGAAACCCACACAAACACGGGGAGAATGTGCAAACTCCACACGGACAGTGACCCAGAGCCGGGATCGAACCTGGGACCTCGGTGAAGTGAGGCAGCAGTGCTAACCACTGTGCCACCGTGCTGCCCGATAAATACATTTTGCCTGTTTTGTTGCCAATTTTAATATCTTGTTCAGACAGCCTGGCTGCTGTCACTGGGAAGGGGATGTTTGATGTAATGTTTTGCTTTTCTATTCACTGATATTCTAATGATGCCACCAACATGGCAACATTTTAGAAATGTCTTGTTCTTCTGAACAAATTTCAAATTGTTTGCAGAATTCAGCTTTGTGGCTTTGTAGAGATGTTAAGATCGCTTATTAAGACCTATGTATGCAACGTTTTAACCTGACTGGACCACAGATTTATTTGAGATTCTGATTCTGTTCAGGATTTAATGGCAATACAATTCTTAATACTATTTTTAAATTAAGTTAATTCCTTGAATTGTATCCATTTTGCAAACTTATGTGTTTGAAAGTTATGTCCATCATGCTCTTCAAATACCCAAGTTTCCAAGTTTCTCTTTTCCATTGCCCTTTCCTTGGTTCTCACAACATCCACCGGCAACTTCCTTCAGTCATTCCGACTATCTGGGTCTGTTGAATATCTTCCAGACCTCATAATAAAATTCAATTGTAAAGGGCCTGTGAATTGGAAGAAAGAAAAGTCTAGCTTAATGGTTGCCGCAATATTGGTCACAGTGTTTGTTTAGAAATTTCACTATACATTTTAAATATGCTAATTCATTTGATTGCAATAGGTACGAGGACATTAAATACAAATGGTGAGTTCTCTTTTTTCCTCTGGGACATGGGCTTGAATCCAGCCCAGACTCAGGAGATGGTATTGCTGCTTCTGTCCATCTATCACTCACTCTATCCCTCATTCCATTCACCCCTCCCTCACTCCATCCATCCCTCCCTCATTACTCACGCCATCCATTCACCTATAACAACCTCCCTCTCTCCCTTTCTCCATCCCTTCATCTCCATCTGTTTAGAAAATTTACATCCCAGTTGGGCCCTTTGCCTCGACTGGTCTCTGTTGGTGTTTATGTCCCACATGAGCTACCTCCCAACTTACTTCATCAAACCCTATCAGCATACATTTCTATTCCTTTGTCCCTCCTGTATGTGTCCAGCTTTTCCTTAAATGTGTTAATGCTATTCACCTCAGCTACTATATGTCCTAGCAAGTGCCACATTCGCACCACTCCCTGGGTAAAGACATTTCTTCTGAATTCTTTATTGGATTGATTAGTGACTTTTATTTTTATGGCCCCTAAATTTTGGTTCTCCACAAGTGGAAACATCTTCTCTATGTCCATTCTATCAAACCTCATTATAATTTTAAAGACCCGTATTGGGTCACCCCTCACCCCTTTTCTAGAGAGCACATTGTTTGATAAAAAAAACTTGGATCTGATGTGTGACAATCACATTTTCAATCACCAATATTTGAAAAGGAGCACAAGAGTTACATTTTCTCTTCTAAATATACTATTTTAATAACATGTTCACTCTCCCAGAAGCTGGGATTTACAAGCAGCTGGCAAACTACAGCAATCAACAATGAGCTTCCACTTTACCAGATAATGGACACAAAAATAAGCTGATCAGTCCAACCGATAATGTCCATTGACCTCCCTATAAACAGTAGTCCCAATCCCATGTGCCACTTCTGTTTATAACTTACCACTTTTCTTTTTCTTTCTATTTCTTTCTTTATCTCTCTTTTTCGGTCCATCTTTCTCTCTCCTTCCTTTCTTTCTCTCTTTTTCTCTCTCTATCTTTCTCTCTTTTACGTTTTCATTCTATTCCCTCTCACCAGAAATTGGAAATCTTGCTTGAAACAGGGGGTTTTGAAGTTGGATTCAAACATTGTAAAGTTAAGGGTGTGGCTACAAACTGTTGTTTCCAAATTGTGCAATTTAATAAAAAGAACTTTCTTCCTTCTTTCAGAGGTGTGATTTTGATTGCTCTGGCTCTCGGTGTGATACTATCATTTTGGCCTTCCATTGTTAACAGCGTTGCCTTTTGGCTAATAGGTATGGGATTCACAGTGTCTGCACCGTTAGAGAATTTTTGAATTAGAGAAACGTGGATTTTCTCTCTCGTCTTAGTCTCTTCCTCTGCTGAAGACTCATGTGGTATGCAGACCCATAGTACCAAGGTTGACATTCTTCATATGGGATAGTCAATAAATTATCAATATAAGGGACCCTGGCTGTCTCCGATCATCTGAAGACCCAGTAAATACAAACATATGACCATACGAATTAGAGCAGGAGAAGGCAAGCATTGGGCCCCTCGAGCCTGCTCCACCTATTCAATAAAATCATGGCTGACCTGATTGTAGCCTCAATGCCGCTTTCCTGCCTCTACCCTTTGACTCCCTTGTTAGTCAAGAATCTATCTACCTCCATCTTAAAAATATTCAATAACCCTGCCTCTACCACTCTTTGGAGAAGAGTTCCACACCCTCTACCCTCAGAGAAAATATTTCTGCTCATCTCCTTATTTTAAGCTATGTTCCCTACTTCTGTTCTCTCCCACAACGGGAAACATCCTCTCAACATTCACCTTGTCATGTTCTATCAGGATTTTATATGTTTTGATGAGATCACATAAGAACCTAAGAAATAGGAGCAAGAGTAGACCACTCAGCCCATCGATCCTGCTCCGCCAATCAGTATGGTCATGGCTGATCTTGCCCTTCAACTACATTTTTCCAAGCACTCCTCATGTCCCTTAAGTCCCTTAGAGACAAAAAATCTGTCTATCTTAGCCTTAAATTTATTTACCGTTGGAGCATTCATAACCCTCTGGAGCAGCTGTAGAACACTTCCAAGTAAAGGTCCTTTCAGATTGGAAAATAGCGAATCTAATGCCTCCATTCATAAAAGGAAGGCGACGGAAAGTGGAAAACTAGGCCAGTTAATTCAGCATCTGTCAAAGCCAAAATGCTGAAATCTATTATTAAGGAGGTTACAGAGGGGCCCAGATGTAATGGCACCTTGGGGGAGGGGGATCTCTCAGATCAGGGGCGTCCAGATGGTCAGGCTCTGGGCAGGATTGTACTCTGGCACTCCCGCTGCCACCCAGGCACCTTGGCCCCGATGTCTTCCTGTACTGACAAGCTGAGCTCATGAGTGCAGGAAATGAAGTTCAGTGCGTCCTTGATGGGGTGTTCTTCACTGACACCAGTTTGATAGTGGCGCTGCAGTATTGTGAAATGCCCCGCTAAACGAGCCTAAAGTGGGACTTTTTTCCTGTTAAATTTCAGCCGTTGTGTTATAACCCCAACAAGACCCACGGGGACAATCCAATTGATCTCCCATTGGGCCCATGGAGTACGAGCTACCCCACTGAGTGGCAGAGGCCCAACAGCGAGGCTCTTTAATTCCCCGAGATAAAAGCTGGCACAGGAAGGAGCCGGCATCTCAGGATGGTCCCGGCTGAGACGTGGATTGTTGCTTAGTTACTGTGTTTCCTAGCTGTGAGTAGAAAATCAATTACTTTTGACTTAGTTTGTTGGGACTTCACATTGACTACAATATTGGCGATGAGGATAAAAAAGACCTATAGATGGTGCTGCCTGGCCACTCAGACTATGGCAGCTTATTAACACAAAGGAGCAAGGTTCGCACTGTTTCAAAAATGCTGCTCTTCAGTAGACTCGATGCTTTTGATGTGAGTATGGAAGACTGGGCTCAGTATGTGGAGCGGATGTGCAATTTCTTTAGTGCAAATGCCATTACTGGGGGAGATCGCCAGCAGGTGATTCTTCTGACCGCCTGTGGGGCTCCCACTTTCAGCGTTATAAAGAGGCTAACCTACCCTGTGGCCCCAGACGTTTGAAGAATTGATGGCACTTGTGACAAACCACTATGACCCCAAGCTGTCGATCATTGTCCAAAGATGTCAATTTAATCTGGCCGAGAGAACCTCGGGGGAGTCTGTTACTATTTCCGGCACGATTACGCAAGCTGACGGAACACTGCGACTACAGGACATCCCTAGCCAAGATGCTACGAGACCGCCTTGTATGCGGCGTAAACAACATGTTGACCCAGCGGAAATTGCCGAACCGTCGTTGGACATAAAAAGGGCTATAGAGATCGCCCTCTCACGGAAGAGCATGGAGAAGGAATTCCAGGAGCTCCAGGGTACATCGGTGATGGAGGTGAATAGCGTAGGACACCCGCCATTCAGAGATACGGCGCCCCCTCGGAGCAGGACCTCTGGGACCCCGCTCTTTCCCAATCACCGTCGGGGCCAGGCCCATTGGCCAAGGGCAGTTGCTGCCAGGTGAGGCATATCCCCAGAAGCACTGGAGGAAGATTCACACAGGTGCAGCACCTGTGGCCGGAGAAAGTACAGGGACTGCCAACGCCGAGTCAGCCAACAAGCGTGTCACCCTGATTGAGGGAGGCACCTGCCTAGAGCCAGGACCCTCCATCTAGAGCAGCCCAACGAGGACGAGTGCATGCGGGCAGCACGGTAGCACAGTGGTTAACACAGTTGCTTTACAGCTTCAGGGTCCCAGGTTCGATTCCCGGCTTGGGTCACTGTCTGTGGGGAGTCTGCACGTTCTCCCCATGTCTGCATGGGTTTCCTCCGAGTGCTCCGGCTTCCTCACACAGTCCAAAGATGTGCAGGTTAGGTGGATTGGTCATGCCCGTAGTATCCAAAAAGGTTAGGTGGCGTTCCTGGGTTATGGGGATAGCGTGGAGGCGTGGGCTTGGGTAGGGTGCTCTTTCCAAGGGCTGGTGCAGACTCAATGGGCCAAATAGCCTCCTTCTGCACTGTAAATTCATCACACCGTGGGTCGCTCCCATTAGAATCACAGCCCAGGTGAATGGTTGCACACTAGAAATGAAGCTGGGCTTGGGGGCTGCAGTCTCAGTGATAGGATGGCAGACATTCGAAAAAATCAGGATGGGAATCCAGCATTTGAGCCTAAGGGATACTGAGGCGACATCGGCGGCATACACGGGGGAACCACTAGCCATCGCGGGTACAACAATGACCCCAGATGCCTACGGTCAGCAGATGGTCAGGTTGTCTTTGCTAATAGCACAGGGTCCCGGCCTGAGTCTGTTGGATTGTGATTGGTTACAAAGACTGGTAGCTGATTTTCAGGATGGGGCTGGGGGGTTATACGAAGTCCTGGGGAAGTACCCAGTAGTTTTCAAGGAGGGCCTGGGTACAATCAAAGGTGCCATGGCCAAGATACACATGGACCCTGAGGCACAACCAAAGTACTTCAGGGCTAGCCCAGTTCCCTATGCCTTACTGACAAAGTTAGAGGATAAACTCCACTGCTTGGAAAGCCTAGGAATCATTCATCCGGTACAATTTTCAGATTGGGCAGCGCCTGTAGTCCCAGTACTGAAACCAGACAAATCTATCCACCTGTGCGGGGATTACAAGCTAACAGTAAACAAGGCTTCTCATTTGGATAGATATCCAGTGCTGTGAGTATAGGACCTCTCCACAAAGTTGGCTGGAGGACACTCTTTTTCTAAACTCGATATGAGTTTCGTGTATCAGCAATTAGAGCTAGACACGAGTCCAGAAAATTCATGTCCACTAATATCCACAGATGCCTCTACGAATATATAAATTGCCATTTGGAATGTCATCAGCTTGCGCTATTTTCCAGAGAGTCATGGAGAACATCCTCCAAGGTTAACCATGAGTGGCTGTTTACTTGGACGACGTCCTGGTCACTGGAGCCACCGGAAAGGAGCATCTGAACAATTTTGAGGAAGCCCTCCACCGGTTTTCCGACACAGGTGTCCACCTTAAGAGAGTAAAATGTGTTTTCTATGCCAAAGAAGTCATGTATTTAGGGTATCGTGTCGACTGAGACGGCGTGCATCCAGTAGTGGAAAAGGTGGGAGCAACCAAACAAGATTCCATGCCTGAGAACGCGACCGAATTGCGGTCACCCTTAGGACTTGTGAAATATTATGGGAAATTTATCCATAACCTAGTGATTGTCCTTGCGCCACTACGTGCGCTCCTGAAGAAATAACAAAGATGGACGTGGAGAGCATCGCATTAAGAATACTTCGGCAAGGTGAAGTGACGATTATCGTCATCAGGGCTGTTGACCCAATAAGACCTCTCAAAACGCCTCTTGGTACTTGTGGCATCGGTTTACCATCATTGCAGACCACAAGCCATTGCTTGGATTGTACAAAGAGGACACGGTGATTCTACCAATAGCATCTGCCCGTATACAGATATGGGCCCTATTGTTAGCGACATATTAGTACAGTTTGAGTATCGCCCGAGCACGCAGATCGCCGCACAAATACACGATTGGACACAGAAAGCCCCAGTCTTGGTAAACAGTACTCCATTCCATCTTACACAGAGGCCTGCAAAGGAAACTGCCTAAAGAGCTGCAGGCTTTTGAGACCAAGCAGTAAGACCTCAGTATAGAGGACCATGTCCTCCTGTGGGGTGTTCACATTGTGATCAGGCCATATTGTAAGATCTACACAATGGACACTTGGAGGCGTAAAAGATGAAAATGTTAGCCAGCAGCTACTTATGGTGGCCAGACCCGGATGGCGAGATTGAGCGACTGGCTCAGCATTATAAGTTCCTGCCAGCGGTACCCCTCCACCCATGGGAATGGCTGGGCCTACTTTGGATACGCCTACATGCAGAATTTGCCGGACCATTTCAAGGCTCAATGTTTTGCTGATAGAGGACGCGTATTCTAAGTGGCTGGACGTCCATTGACTATCGTCCACCACTTTAAAGGCCACCGTCGAGAAACTATCAGTACCCATGACATCCCAGGGGTATTAGTCATGGACAATGGTACCCCATTCACTAGTGAGGAGTTTGCATGCTTCATGAAGACAAATGGGGTGACAGCCCCATACCACCCTTCCTCAAATGGCTGACCGAGCAGTGCAGACTGTCACGAGAAGTAAGAGAAATCAGGCCACGGGATCCGTGGAGACGAGGCTTAGGTGCTTTTTGTGCAGCTACCGGACCAGACTCATATTATGACTGGAGTGACACCAGCTGAACTGTTGATGGGGTGAAGGCTCAGAACCTGCCTGCGCCTAGCATTCCCTGATAGTAATGGGAAAATAGAAAGGAGTCAAGACTTTCAGCAGCGGCACTGAAGCAAATGGACTCAGACTAAAAGTTTAAGACGAGGGCACACAGTATACGTCCGCAACCTCAGAGACTTTGCACGGTCCACCCGCTATGCTCCGCCCCCGATGGGCTGTGTTCCCGACGGCGCGGGCCATGTGTGGTCCTGACCGTATGGGAACCCGGCATGCCGGCTGCGGACTGTGTCCAGCGTCGCCACACCCGGCCGGGATCCGTGCCGCTGGTCTGGGGGGCTTCTGCTCGGGAGGGGGGGCTGGTGGGGGGTGGCCAGGGAGTGGGCTGTGGGGTCGCAGTTGGTAGGTTGGGTTTGCATATGTCGGCGCCATGTTGTACGGCACGACCGGTGAAGGTCGTCAGCCGTGCGCATGAGCGGCCCGGGACCCGGCCCTTTTCCAGCCATGTTTGGCGTCATCCGCGGGAGTTTCAGCCGCGCCGGTGATAGCCCCTCACCGGTACCAGAATCGTTGAGGGCTTCACACCGATTTTTCCATTGTGAAAGTCAGCACTTAGTCTTCCAAGCGGAGAATCCAGCCTCAGATCTGAGGATTGGGAGAAGTTTAGAATTCAGCGAAAGAGGACCAAGAGATTGATTAAGACGGGGAAAAGAGAGTATGAGAGTAAGCTTGCGGAGAACATAAAAGCTGACTGTAAAAGTTTCTATAGGTATGTGAAGAGAAAGATTGGTGAAGACAAATGTAGGTCCCTTACAGTCAGAAACAGGGGAATTTATTTATTTTATTTTTTATTTTTTGAAATAAATATAGAGTACCCATTTCATTTTTTTCCAATTAAAGGGCAATTTAGCATGGTCAATCCACCTACCCTGCACATCTTTTGGTTGTGGGGTGAGACCCACGCAGCCACGGGGAGAATGTGAAAACTGCACACGGACAGTAATCCAGGACAAGGATTGAATCTGGGTCCTCGGCGCCGTGAAGCTGCAGTGCTAACTCACTGCGCCCCCGTGACACTCCAGAAACAGAGGAATTTATGATGGAGAACAAAAAAATGGCTGACCAATTAAATACAAACAGTGGTTCTGTTTTCACAAAGGAGGGCATAAATAATATACCAGAAATATTGGGGAACACAGGGTTTAGTGAGAGGGAAGAACTGAAAGAAAGAAATCAGTATTAGTAAGGAAATTGATGGGATTGAAGGCCGATAAATCCCCAGAGTCGGATAATCTACATTGCAGAGTACTTGAGGAAGTGGTCCTAGAAATAGTGGGTGCATTGCTGGTCATCTTTCCAGATTCTATAGACTCTGCAACAGTTCCTCAAGATTGGAGGGTAGCTAATGTAACCCCACTATTTAAAAAGGGAGCTGGAGAGAAAATAGGGTATTGTAGACCAGTCACCCTGCTGTCAGTAGTGGGGAAAATGCTAGAGTCCATTTTATAAAATGTAATAGCAGAGCACTGGTAAACAGTGGCAGAATCAGATAGTCAGGGTGGATTTACGAAAGGGAAATCATACTTGACTAATCTACTGGAAGTTTTCGAGGATGTATAACCAGTAGCATTGATGACTGAGAGTCAATAGATGTGGTTTATTTGGACTTTCAGAAGGCTTTCGACAAAATGCCAGTTAAGAGATTAGCATGTAAAATTAAAGCGCATGGGTTTAGGGGTAGTGTATCGAGATGGATAGAAACTGGTTGGCAGATAGGAATAGAAGAGTTGGAATAAACGGGTCTTTTTCCAAATGGTTGGAAGTGACTAATGGGTCTGGTACTGGGACCCCAGCTATTCACAATATATTTTTAATGATTTAGATGAGGGAACTCAATGCAATATATCCAAATTTGCAGATGACACAAAGCTGTTTGGGGGGGGGCGGTGAGCTGTCAGAAGGATGCAGGGATACTTCAGTGTGATTTAGACAAGCTGAATGATGGAATGGGCAAATGAATGGCAGACACAGTATAAAGTGAATAAATGTGAGGTTATCCACATTGGTAGCAAAATCAGGAAGGCAAATTTTGATCTGAATAGCTATAAATTGAGCGGGGAAATGTACAATGAGACCTGGGTGTCCTTGTTCACCAGTCGCTGAAGGTAAGTATGCAAGTGCAGCAGACGTTAAGAAGGCAAATGGTATGTTGGCTTTCATAACGGGAGGATTCGAGCACAGGAACAGGGATGTCTTGCTGCATTTGTACAGGGCCTTGGTGAGACCACACCTGGAATGTTGTTTGCAGTTTTGGTCTCCTTATCTGAGGAAGGATGTTCTTGCTATAGAGGGTGTGCAATGAAGATTTACCAGACTGATTCCTGGGATGGTGGGGCTGATGTATAAGGAGAGATTGAGACGGTTAGGATTGTATTCGCTGGAGCTCAGAAGAACGAGGGGGGATCTCATCGAAACCTTTAAAATTCTAGCAGGACTAGACAGGGTAGATGCAGGAGGATGTTCTCGATGATGGGGTGTCCAGAACCAGGAGTCATAGTCTGAGGATATGGTATAGACCATTTAGGGCAGAGACAAGGAGAAATGTCTTCACCCAGAGCGTGGTCGGCCTGTGGAATAGGCCAAAACAAAGAAGGAGTTAGATACAACACTTGGAGCAAATGGGATCAAAAGATATGGGGGGAGAAGCAGGAACAGGCTCTCATTTGGAAGATCAGCCATGATCATAATGAATGGTGGAGCAGGCTCAAAGAGCTAAATGGTCTCCTCTTGCTCCTAGTTTTTTCTATGTTGAACCATTGTTGAAGCAGTCCATAAATTATTTGCAAAGACAATTAGTAGCTTGAAAAATCAACAGATTAAAGGGTTTGGGGATTGATAAGGAGAGTGGAATTAAAATCAGGTACTCATGAAAAATCAGTGGTGCAGAATGACCAATGTCCCAGTTCTGTGGAGTAACATATTTTGATCTCCCTTCATTGAATCCTTCCTTTCATTACACATACCACTTGTCCTTGCATGGGTTGTGGCAAAGCGGCTCATCAGCCATGTGTCGAGGGGGTATCCCTTGTCCCCGAGCAGCCACCCTCTGTTCTTTGTGGTGACCTGAACTCTTTGGGAATAGCAAACTGCCTCAGGATAACACCATTCTGGCTGCTGCTCAAATAGTGGGAATTCACTAACATGATGGTTTGTGCATAATTACACACACACTAACAACACATAAATAGAATTGACCGCCTTTTCAATTCGGCATACAAGAAAGGATGCAAATCCTGCAACCTGGATAACACGACCTCATGAGACTCCCTACCAATGTGCTCAAAGATCTGTGGGTTGGGGATCGGCCTGTTTAGTCATATGAAGACCCATGGAGGAGCAGATAGGTAGACAGATTTTGGAAAAGAGTAAAAACAACAGGGTTGTGGTGAAAGAGACTTCAACTTCCCCAATATTGACTGGGACTCACTTAGTGCCAGGGGCTTAGACGGGGCGGAGTTTGTAAGGAGCATCCAGGAGGGCTTCTTAAAACAATATGTAGACAGTCCAACTAGGGAAGGGGCGGTACTGGACCTGGCATTGGGGAATGAGCCCGGCCAGATGGTAGATGTTTCAGTAGGGGAGCATTTCGGTAACAGCGACCACAATTCAGTAAGTTTTAAAGTACTGGTGGACAAGGATAAGAGTGGTCCGAGGATGAATGTGCTAAATTGGGGGAAGGCTAATTATAACAATATTAGGCGGGAACTGAAGAACATAGATTGGGGGCGGATGTTTGAGGGCAAATCAACATCTGACATGTGGGAGGCTTTCAAGTGGCAGTTGAAAGGAATACAGGACCGGCATGTTCCTGTGAGGAAGAAGGATAAATACGGCAATTTTCGGGAACCTTGGATGACGAGTGATATTGTAGGCCTCGTCAAAAAGAAAAAGGAGGCATTTGTCAGGGCTAAAAGGCTGGGAACAGACGAAGCCTGCGTGGAATATAAGGAAAGTAGGAAGGAACTTAAGCAAGGAGTCAGGAGGGCTAGAAGGGGTCACGAAAAGTCATTGGCAAATAGGGTTAAGGAAAATCCCAAGGCTTTTTACACATACATAAAAAGCAAGAGGGTAGCCAGGGAAAGGGTTGGCCCACTGAAGGATAGGCAAGGGAATCTATGTGTGGAGCCAGAGGAAATGGGCGAGGAACTAAATGAATACTTTGCATCAGTATTCACCAAAGAGAAGGAATTGGTAGATGTTGAGTCTGGAGAAGGGGGTGTAGACAGCCTGGGTCACATTGTGATCCAAAAAGACGAGGTGTTGGGTGTCTTAAAAAATATTAAGGTAGATAAGTCCCCAGGGCCTGATGGGATCGACCCCAGAATACTGAAGGAGGCTGGAGAGGAAATTGCTGAGGCCTTGACAGAAATCTTTGGATCCTCGCTGTCTTCAGGGGATGTCCCGGTGGACTGGAGAATAGCCAATGTTGTTCCTCTGTTTAAGAAGGGTAGCAAGGATAATCCCGGGAACTACAGGCCGGTGAGCCTTACTTCAGTGGTAGGGAAATTACTGGAGAGAATTCTTCGAGACAGGATCTACTCCCATTTGGAAGCAAATGGACGTATTAGTGAGAGGCAGCACGGTTTTGTGAAGGGGAGGTCGTGTCTCACTAACTTGATAGAGTTTTCCGAGGAGGTCACTAAGATGATTGACGCAGGTAGGGCAGTGGATGTTGTCTATATGGACTTCAGTAAGGCCTTTGACAAGGTCCCTCATGGTAGACTAGTACAAAAGGTGAAGTCACACGGGATCAGGGGTGAGCTGGCAAGGTGGATACAGAACTGGCTAGGCCATAGAAGGCAGAGAGTAGCAATGGAGGGATGCTTTTCTAATTGGAGGGCTGTGACCAGTGGTGTTCCACAGGGATCAGTGCTGGGACCTTTGCTTTTTGTAGTATATATAAATGATTTGGAGGAAAATGTAACTGGTCTGATTAGTAAGTTTGCAGACGACACAAAGGTTGGTGGAATTGCGGATAGCGATGAGGACTGTCGGAGGATACAGCAGGATTTAGATTGTCTGGAGACTTGGGCGGAGAGATGGCAGATGGAGTTTAATCCGGACAAATGTGAGGTAATGCATTTTGGAAGGTCTAATGCAGGTAGGGAATATACAGTGAATGGTGGAACCCTCAAGAGTATTGAAAGTCAAAGAGATCTAGGAGTACAGGTCCACAGGTCATTGAAAGGGGCAACACAGGTGGAGAAGGTAGTCAAGAAGGCATACGGCATGCTTGCCTTCATTGGCCGGGGCATTGAGTATAAGAATTGGCAAGTTATGTTGCAGCTGTATAGAACCTTAGTTAGGCCACACTTGGAGTATAGTGTTCAATTCTGGTCGCCACACTACCAGAAGGATGTGGCGGCTTTAGAGAGGGTGCAGAAGAGATTTACCAGAATGTTGCCTGGTATGGAGGGCATTAGCTATGAGGAGCGGTTGAATAAACTCGGTTTGTTCTCACTGGAACGAAGGAGGTTGAGGGGAGACCTGATAGAGGTATACAAAATTATGAGGGGCATAGACAGAGTGGATAGTCAGAGGCTTTTCCCCAGGGTAGAGTGGTCAATTACTAGGGGGCATAGGTTTAAGGTGAGAGGGGCAAGGTTTAGAGTAGATGTACGAGGCAAGTTTTTTACACAGAGGGTAGTGGGAGCCTGGAACTCGCTACCGGAGGAGGTGGTGGAAGCAGGGACGATAGGGACATTTAAGGGGCATCTTGACAAATACATGAATAGGATGGGAATAGAAGGATGCGGACCCAGGAAGTGTAGAAGATTGTAGTTTAGTCGGGCAGCATGGTCGGCACGGGCTTGGAGGGCCGAAGGGCCTGTTCCTGTGCTGTACATTTCTTTGTTCTTTGTTCTATGGCAGAAACGTGTGACCCTGAGTAGTTACCATTCTTGAATCGAGGGACAGCTGATGACAAACCATAAAATGGAATGAAACCCATTGCAGTTTCTATCTCTATGTTCACATATTGGGCCAGCAGAGTTATATGCATCCAGTCAATGGCTCTCTGCGCCATGAGGAATCCTGCTACCATGGCAACACCATGTATCTGCTCATCCTCCTTTCTGCTTTGCAATAAAGCAGTGACCCCTTCTTGCATACAGGGACTCCATCACTTCTCTGCTGTAGCTATGAATAGTGAACTGGGATATCTTGACTATGTCATCTCCTTCCATCTGCAAAGATCAGGCCATGTAGAAGTTTAGAGCCAAGGTAATCTTGATGACCACTGGCAATGCTGTCCTCTTCCTGGAGCCAGGCTGCAGGCCTTATTGAAGGAGGCGGCACAGTTCTGTGACCACATCTTTGGTGAATCTCAGGTGGCTCAGTTATTGCTTCTGGCTGAGGTGGTGGTAGATAGGTTTTCCCTAAACATGTGATGGGTAAGGTCTTTTGTGAGAGCCCTCGTCCTCCTCCTCCTCCCTGCAAATTCAACAACTCAACCACAGCACCCCCAAGCAATCTGTAATGCTTCCACAAATTTTGTAAGAACTGAAATAATTCAAAAGCTTCACCTGCATATTGGTTGTCTAGTGGGGTGTTTGGCTGCGAGTGATTATCACAGGTGTGCAAGTTTGAAAAATGTGTGTCAAATCAGCCGGAACAGCCATTTGATTTTAATGTTTCTAATGTTAAGAGTTTCTTGCGCTTGCTTAGAATGGGGATATCAAGCAAATTTCTATTATATTAATTGTTTCTTTATTGTTATTACAGGAGTGGCATCAGCAATTGGTATCTTCTACCTTCGGAGGGAAGGAGCATTTACTGCAGGAACTGTCTTGGCCATTTATACCATGTCACTTTGGCCTCACTTGATTAACCGCCTGATCAGTTCAGGATATCCAGGGAAGGCCTTGAGCATGGCCATGTTGGTATACGTGCTGGAGATGCTTGGCACTGTGTGGTGTACAGCTTATAACTTTGTTCCTGGAGGTGCCATTACTAGAGAACAAACAATGGTAGTTTTAGGTATGTGGTTTAAAATAAAATATGGATTACACTCACCATTAGGCAAGGAGAAACATACATGTAAATCTGAAAACAAAATGAAGAAAAGCCTCAAAGCTGTATATTTTTCCTATTTTAATATCAAATTTTAAAATTAATAACCTGGTTTAGCACACTGGGCTAAATAGCTGGCTTTTAAAGCAGACCAAGGCAGGCCAGCAGCACGGCTCAATTCCCGTACCAGCCTCCCCAAACAGGTGCCGGAATGTGGCGACTAGGGGCTTTTCACAGTAACTTCATTTGAAGCCTACTTGTGACAATAAGCGATTTTCATTTTCATTTCATCTCTAGTTTCAGTGGAGAGTGTAATTGTTTTTTTAACAATTTGTTCACAGATTTAGTGCTGTTTAAGTTAGAATGCTGCCCATTTACAGTCAATGCCAAAATACTGTTGTTCACTCTGGACCAAGGCAAACACTGATTCACGCATTTTAAAATATCTACATTTTGGTGTGTACCAAGGTGGAGGTTACCATTGGAGGTAACAATATATAATTTGCATTTTGGGCTTGAAATGACAATAATTAGTGTGAAAGCAGTGTTATCTGTTCTGTTCCCATAATGCCCGCAGATTTCAGAGCAGCACTGCTTCCTGTGCCAGTATGAATTAATCCATCCCTATTCTTATTAAATGAGATTGATAATTTAGTGTTGAAAATTGCCCAGGTTTATTCTGAGGATTTGCATCACTAAGTCAGTCACACAAGTATCACAAATACCTTATGTGATGAATGGTTACTGTACCTTTAACACCATGTAGGCCCCTTTAGACTGGGTTTGGAACCCTGGGGGACTCCGCCTCTGGCTCCGCCCATCAGGGAGCCGTATATAAGGTGATGCCCTGTAGGTGGCACTCAGTAAGCACACGTCTCGGTCACTGACGAGTTCTCTGCTTATTAAAGCCTTCATTTACCATTCCCCACTCTCGTGTCGTTATTGCGGGTACTACAATTTAATAAGCAGATTACGTTAGGATGGACGCCGGTCTCCAACCTGAAAAGCTCAACCTGGAAGCACGGACACCGGAGGCCAAAGAAATTTTTAAGTACTGGCTCCGCTGCTTCGAAGCCTACCTGGAATCCTCGGAAACTCCCGTCCTAGGGCCTCACAAGCTGCGCCTACTCCACGTCCGGGTGAGCCATAGAATCTCCGCCATGATCGAGAAAGTGACCACTTACGACGAGGCAATCGAGATCCTGCGAAAGTGTTTTGTCAAACCCATAAACGAGGTACTTGCACGGCACCTGCTCTCTACCTGCCGGCAGCGCTCAGGGGAAACGCTAGACGAGTACGTGGAAAAGCTTACCGCGCTCGCCAGGAACTGTAATCATCAGGACGTAACGGCGGAAGTCCACATGAACCTGCACATCCGAGACGCGTTCGTGTCCGGCATCCGTTCCACCTATATCAGGCAGCGATTCCTCGAAAATGGAGCAAAAGACCTTTAGGACACGGTAACGCTCGCCACCTCACTGGAAGTGGCCTGCCACAACCAAGGCAAGTACCCCGCGGACCCTGCGAGCCCCCCTCGGACTTCCCCAGACTCGACCATGCTACGGGCCTGCGCCGCGCGGCGACCCGCCCAGACTGGGGGCACACCGTGCTATTTCTGTGGGCAGGGCCAGCACCCACATCCACGTTGCCCAGCCCGCTCTGCCATCTGCAGCGACTGTGGGAAGAAGGGGCATTTCGCGAGGGTCTGCCTGGCCAGGCCCAAGGCCCAGAAACAAAAAGATCACCAGGCCTGAAAATCAAGCTCACAGGCCTGCAGGCTCCGCAAGGCGGCTGCGCACTGGCCAGACACGCCCCTTTCTGACACGTCATCGGCCTCGTGCAAGCCATGGGAGCGGCCATCTTGGCGGCCGCCATCTTCTAGACCCGACACGTGTGACCGACGGCGGTGGCCATTTTGTGAATCCGACTCGGCTGAGGACTCGGACTACCCGCAACTGGGAGCGACCACCCTCGACCAATCGCGGCCACAGCACCTGCAGAATTCCATGATGCAGGTCCAGATCAACGGGCGTGACACTCCCTGCCTCTTTGACTCCGGGAGTACGGAGAACTTTATCCACCCAGAAATGATAAGGCGCTGCTTCTTGCGCACCTATCCCGCTTCCCAAACCATAGCCCTCGCCCCCGGGTTCCACTCGGTCCAAATCAAGGGGTATTGTATTGCGGATCTCGCGATGCAGGGCGCCGAATACGCTCGCTTCAAGCTCTATATCCTCCCTCACCTCTGCGCCCCCCCTGCTGCTCGGTCTGGATTTCCAGTGCAGCCACCGAAGCCTGACCCTCCCTGAAGTTCGGCGGACCCTTGCCCCCCTCACGGTATGCAGCTTTGCAACACTGAAAGTTACACCCCCCTCACTATTCGCGAACCTCACCCCGACTGTAAGCCCGTCGCCACCAGGAGCCGGCGGTACACTGCCCAAGATATGACTTTTATCAAGTCTGAGGTCCAGCGTTTACTGGGAGAGGGGGTCATCGAGGCTAGCAACAGCCCCTCGAGAGCACAAGTGGTGGTAGGTAGTACGGTCCGGGGAAAAGAAACGGATGGTCGTGGACTACAGCCAGACCATAAACTACTTCACGCAGCTCGATGCGTACCCCCTTCCCCGCATAGCAGAGATGGTCAATCAGATCGCTCAATATCGTGTGTTCTCCATTGTCGACCTCAAATCCGCCTACTACCAGCTCCCTATCCGACCGAAGAACCACCCCTATACTGCTTTTGAAGCAGCCGGCCGGCTCTTCCACTTCCTCAGGGTCCCCTTCGGCATCACAAATGGGGTCTCCGTCTTCCAGAGGGCGATGGACCAAATGGTGGACCAGTAGGGCTTGCGGGCTACATACCCGTACTTGGACAATGTCACTATCTGCGGCCATGATCAGCAGGACCATGACGCGAACCTCGAAAAGTTCCTCCAGACCGCCCGGGCCCTCAACCTGACCTACAGGTTTCAGCGGGAGCGGTGCGCAAGTGATTTCTGGGAGGTAAGTTTCTCCTTTAAAAACACTTACCTTCACAGGAGCAGGCCAGTCGATTTCAGCGGGAGCGGTGCGCAAGTGATTTCTGGGAGGTAAGTTTCTCCTTTAAAAAAAACCCACTTCTTTTCTGTTTTATTTTTTTCGACCCGCGGACTTCTGGGAAGACCCCCCACCCCCCCCAACCAATAAATTCTGGTGGAGAGGAAACCCGAGACACTACACGTGTAGTGTCTCCCACCCGCCCTCCTCCTCTAACCTAATAATAAGACCCATTGTTGTGAGGTAAGTGCCATATTATATTATTATTAGCATTATTATATTATATTATTAGCATTGCGCAGGTCAAGGAGACACAGCCGGAGTGAGAGAGATACAGACTGAGAATTTGCTAGTTTGGTGCAGTAAGGTAACCAGGAAAGGTAAGTGGTTAATCTAATTGTGCTGTTTTTCAGTTAAAAGTGCAGGGTAGTGTCTGATTGGCCGAAGCTGGCCCCACCATAAACTTAAATTAAACTAATTAATTAATTAGTGATGGCTGGTCAGGTGATGTGCTTGAGCTGCTTGATGTGGGAGCTGGCAGATCCCATTGCGAGCTGCAGCGACCACATCTGCAGTAAGTGTTGGCTGCTCGAAGAGCTCCGGCTCAGAGTTGATGAGCTGGAGTCTGAGCTTCAAACACTGAGGCACATCCGGGAGGGGGAGACTTACCTGGACACTATGTTTCAGGAGGCAGTCACACCTGTCAGAGTAAGTAGTTTAAATCCTGCCAGTGGCCAGGGACAGCAGGGTGTGACTGCAAGTCAGGCAGGTAAAGGGAACCAGCAGTCAGGAACTCAGGAGCCTCAGCCCTTGACTCTGTCCAACAGGTATGAGGCACTTGCTCCCTGTGTGGATGGCGAACAGGGTTGCAGGAAGGATGAGTCAGCTGACCAAGGCACCATGGTTCAGCAGGCCATTCAAGGGGAGGGAGTAAATAGGCAAGTTGTAGTTGTAGGGGATTCTATTATCAGGGGGATAGATAGTATCCTTTGTGAGCAGGATAAAGAGTCCCGCATGGTATGTTGCCTGCCCGGTGCTAGGGTGCGGGACATCTCTGACCGGCTTGAAAGGATACTGGAGAGGGAGGGGGAGGATCCAGTTGTTGTGGTCCATGTCGGTACCAACAACATAGGCAAGTCTAGGAAAGAGGACCTGTTTAGAGATTATAAAGAGCTAGGATTCAAATTAAAAAACAGGTCCTCAAGGGTCATAATCTCCGGATTACTGCCCGAGCCACGTGCAAATTGGCATCGGGAGGCAAGAATAAGGGAAGTTAACACGTGGCTGAAAGAGTGGTGTGGGAATGAGGGGTTCCTTTTCATGGGACACTGGCATCAGTTTTGGGACAGGGGGGACCTATACCGTTGGGATGGTCTCCACCTGAACTGAGCTGGGACCAGTGTTCTGGCGAAAAGAGTAAATAGGGTGGTCAATAGGACTTTAAACTAAAGATTGGGGGGGAAGGGAAAGTCAAGGAACCAAGAGGTGAAGTGATCAGTGGGAAGCGTAGCTGCTTAGGAATACAAAAAAGCACGAAAATACAGAACTCAGGAGAGGTTACAATAGTCCCCATCCCACAAAATATGACACAGTGTATGGAAAGGCTCAGTAAACCAAGGTCACCACACTAAGAAAAAAAAAAGGGACGGTCAATAGAGAATTAAAGGTGCTATATTTAAATGCGCGCAGTGTACGGAACAAGGTAGATGAGCTTGTGGCCCAGATTGTGACTGGCAGGTATGATGTGGTAGGCATCACAGAGACATGGTTGCAGGGGGTTCAGGACTGGCATTTAAACATCCAGGGATTCACAACCTATCGAAAAGACAGAGAGGTGGGCAGAGTGGGCGGGGTTGCCTTGTTAATTAGGAATGAAATTAAATCAATAGCACTAAATGACATAGGGTCAGATGATGTGGAGTCTGTGTGGATAGAGTTGAGGAACCACAAAGGCAAAAAAACCATAATGGGAGTTATGTGCAGGCCTCCTAACAGTGGTCAGGACCAGGGGCACAAGATGCACCACAAAATAGAAAGTGCATGTCAGAAAGGCAAGGTCACAGTGATCATGGGGGACTTTAATATGCAGGTGGACTGGGTAAATAATACTGCCAGTGGACCGAAGGAAAGGGACTTCATTGAATGTTTACAGGAGGGCTTTTTGGAACAGCTTGTGATGGAGCCCACGAGGGAACAGGCCATTCTGGACTTGGTGTTATGTAATGAGCCAGATTTGATTAAAGACCTTAAAGTAAGGGAGCACTTAGGAGGCAGTGATCATAATATGGTCGAATTCAATCTCCAATTTGAAAGAAAGAAGGTAGAATCAGATGTAAAGGTGTTACAGATAAATAAAGGTAACTACAGGGGCATGAGGGAGGAACTGACGAAAATCGACTGGGAGCAGAGCCTAGTGGGAAAGACAGTAGAACAGCAATGGCAGGAGTTTCTGGGAGTAATTGAGGACACAGTACAGAGGTTCATCCCAAAGAAAAGAAAGGTTATCAGAGGGGGGTTAGGCAGCCATGGCTGACAAAGGAAGTTAGGGAATGCATCAAAGCAAAAGAGAAAGCCTATAATGTGGCAAAGAGTAGTGGGAGGTCAGAAGATTGGGAAGGCTACAAAAACAAACAGAGGATAACAAAGAGAGAGATAAGGAAAGAGAGGATGAAATTTGAAGGTAGGCTAGCCAGTAACATTAGGAATGATAGTAAAAGTTTCTTTAAATACATTAAAAACAAACGGGAGGCAAAAGTTGACATAGGGCCGCTCCAAAATGACGCTGGTAATTTTGTGATGGGAGACAAGGAAATAGCTGAGGAACTGAATAAGTACTTTGCGTCAGTCTTCACAGTAGAAGACATGAGTAATATCCCAACAATTCCGGAGAGTCAGGGGACAGAGTTGAATATGGTAGCCATCACAAAGGAGAAAGTGCTAGAGAAACTAAGAGGTCTAAAAATTGATAAATCTCCGGGCCCAGATGGGCTACATCCTAGAGTTCTAAAGGAGATAGCTGAAGAAATAGTGGAGGCGTTGGTGATGATGTTTCAACAGTCACTGGAGTCAGGGAAAGTACCAGAGGATTGGAAAATCGCTGTTGTAACCCCCCTGTTCAAGAAGGGAACAAGGAAAAAGATGGAAAATTATAGGCCAATTAGCCTAACCTCGGTTGTTGGCAAGATTCTAGAATCCATTGTTAAGGATGAGATTTCTAAATTCTTGGAAGTGCAGGGTCGGATTAGGACAAGTCAGCATGGATTTAGTAAGGGGAGGTCGTGCCTGACAAACCTGTTAAGAGTTCTTTGAAGAGATAACAAATAGGTTAGACCAAGGAGAGCCAATGGATGTTATCTATCTTGACTTCCAAAAGGCCTTTGATAAGGTGCCTCACGGGAGACTGCTGAGTAAAATAAGGGCCCATAGTATTCGAGGCAAGGTACTAACATGGATTGACGATTGGCTGTCAGGCAGAAGGCAGAGAGTTGGGATAAAAGGTTCTTTTTTGGAATGGCAACCGGTGACGAGTGGTGTCCCGCAGTGTTCAGTGTTGGGGCCACAGCTGTTCTCTTTATATATTAACGATCTAGATGACGGGACTGAGGGCATTCTGGCTAAGTTTGCCGATGATACGAAGATAGGTGGAGGGGCAGGTAGTATGGAGGAGGTGGGGAGGCTTCAGAAAGATTTAGACAGTTTAGGAGAGTGGTCCAAGAAATGGCTGATGAAATTCAACGTGGGCAAGTGCGAGGTCTTGCACTTTGGAAAAAAGAATAGAGGCGTGGACTATTTTCTAAACGGTGACAAAATTCATAATGCTGAAGTGCAAAGGGACTTGGGAGTCCTAGTCCAGGATTCTCTAAAGGTAAACTTGCAGGTTGAGTCCGTAATTAAGAAAGCAAATGCAATGTTGTCATTCATCTCAAGAGGCTTGGAATATAAAAGCAGGGATGTACTTCTGAAGCTTTATAAAGCATTAGTTAGGCCCCATTTAGAATACTGTGAGCAATTTTGGGCCCCACACCTCAGGAAGGACATACTGGCACTGGAGCGGGTCCAGCGGAGATTCACACGGATGATCCCAGGAATGGTAGGCCTAACATACGATGAACGTCTGAGGATCCTGGGATTATATTCATTGGAGTTTAGGAGGTTGAGGGGAGATCTAATAGAAACTTACAAGATAATGAATGGCTTAGATAGGGTGGATGTAGGGAAGTTGTTTCCATTAGCAGGGGAGACTAGGACCCGGGGGCACAGCCTTAGAATAAAAGGGAGTCACTTTAGAACAGAGATGAGGAGAAATTTCTTCAGCCAGAGAGTGGTGGGTCTGTGGAATTCATTGCCACAGAGGGCGGTGGAGGCCGGGACGTTGAGTGTCTTTAAGACAGAAGTTGATAAATTCTTGATTTCTCGAGGAATTAAGGGCTATGGAGAGAGAGCGGGTAAATGGAGTTGAAATCAGCCATGATTGAATGGTGGAGTGGACTCGATGGGCCAAATGGCCTTACTTCCACTCCTATGTCTTATGGTCTTACAACAAGGAAAAATGCGTTTTCCACACAACCCGACTAGCCATCCTTAGCTACGTCGTGGAAAACGGGGTCCTAGGTCCCGACCCCGACTGCATGCGCCCCTTTAAGGAACTTCCCCTTCCCCGTAGCCTCAAGGCCCTCAAACGGTGCTTGGGGCGTTTCTACTATTATGCCCAGTGGGTCCCCAGATATGCGGACGAAGCCCGCCCACTCATAAAGACCACGACATTTCCCCTGACGGCTGAGGCCCGGTCAGCCTTCAGTCGCATCAAGGCCGACATCATCAAGACCGCTATGCACGCGGTGGACGAAACCATTCCTTTCCAGGTAGAGAGCGATGCGTCAGACATCGCCCTGGCTGCTACCCTCAACCGGGCAGGCAGGCCAGGAGCATTCTTCTCCTGGACACTCACCGCCTCCGAGATTCGGCACTCTGCAGTCAAAAAGGAGGCACAGGCCATTGTGGAGGCTGTGTGGCACTGGAGGCAATACCTAGCTGGTAGGAGGTTCACCCTCGTTACCGACCAACGGTCGGTAGCCTTCATGTTTGATAACGCACAACGGGGCAAAATTAAAAATGATAAAATCTTGAGGTGGAGGATTGAACTCTCCATCTACACGTCCAATATCAAGTATCATCCTGGGGAGCTCAACGGGGCCCCAGATGCCCTGTCCCGCAGCACGTGCACCAACGCGCAGGAGGATTGCCTGCGGGCTATCCATGATGACCTCTGTCACCCGGGGGTTACCCGGCTCGCCCACTTTATCAAGTCCCGCAACCTACCTTACTCCACCAAGGAGGTCAAGGCCATGACCAGGGCTTGCCACATCTGTGCGGAGTGCAAACCGCACATCTACCGGCCGGACAAGGCTCGCCTTGTAAAGGCCTTGGGGCCCTTTGAGCGACTAAGTGTGGACTTCAAAGGGCCCCTCCCATCCACCAACCGCAATACCTACTACCTAACCCTCATCGACGAGTTCTCCCGCCTCCCATTCACCGTTCCCTGCCCCGACATGACCTCGGCCACAGTGATAAAGGCACTGCAGAGCATCTTCACCCTGTTTGGTTTCCCCGCTTATATTCACAGCGACCGGGGTACATCGTTCATGAGCGATGAGCTGCATCAATATCTGCTCAGCAAGGGCATCGCCTCGAGCAGAACGACCAGTTATAACTGCGGGGAAACGGGCAGGTGGAGAGGGAGAACGCGACAGTTTGGAAGGTTGTCCTTCTGGCCCTATGGTCGAGAAGTCTCCCAACCACCCGCTGGCAGGAGGTCCTACCCGATGCCCTCCACTGCATCAGGTCGCTCCTCTGCACGGCCATGAATGAGACCCCTCACAACCGCTTGTTTGTCTTCCCCAGGAAGTCCACCTCCGGGGTCTCGATTCCACCTTGGCTGATGACTCCGGGGCCTGTTCTTCTCTGGAGGCACGCGAGGAGCCATAAAACAGACTCCCTGGTAGAGAGGGTCCGACTACTCCATGCGAACCCCCGATACGCCTACGTCGAGCACCCCGACGGCAGGCAAGACACGGTTTACCTCCGGAATATGGCACCTGCTGGTTCCCCCACTACTGACGCCCCCCCCTCGCGCAGGACCTGGCACCCGCTGGTTCCCCCACTGATGCCCCCCCAGGGACCCCCGCCCCGTCGGTAGACACTGACACCCCCCCCCACACACCCCGCTGGCGCCGGCACTGCTACCCCCAGTCCCAGCTATTCGCCCAGCTATTCCCCCTGCCCCCCGACCTCCTACCCCGACCAGGACCAAAGCTCCGACCTCCGTGCTCCCGGATGAACTCTCACCAAAGACGTCCATGTCCGCCGCACCACCGCCTAAGCTGAGAAGGTCGACGAGGATGATCCGGCCGCCGAAAAGACTAGACATGTGATTTCACTTCACTCCCGACGGACTTTGCGTTTTTTTTAAACGGGGTGAATGTGATGAATAGTTACTGTACCCTTAACACCATGTAGGTGATGCCCCTTTAAGACTGGGTTCGGAACCCTTAGGGACTCCGCCTCCAGCTCCACCCACCAGGGAGCCGTATATAAGGTGATGCCCTGAAGGCGGCACTCAGTAAGCACACGTCTCGGTCACTGACTAGTTCTCTGCTTATTAAAGCCTTCATTTACCATTCTACACTCTTGTGTCGTTATTGGGGGTACTACACCTTACAAACAGCAGAGGAGAACTCCATAGGTTAGGAACTCTAGCATAAACTTTCAAAACAGCTGTTCTACATTCCTGAGTTTCTGTGCTAATTTTATACTTGTTTAAATTAGCCTACTTTTCTCAATAGGTCTTCCTGGCAGTTATCCCTGGTGAATCTGGGAAGTTTATTTTGGGGTTGTTATCATCTGTGTGAGATCTCTACGTTGAAAATTGACAACTCCAAAACCCCACTGAAGCGGAAGGTTTAAAACGTGTAAAAGACGTTTTAAAAGACCGGGATTCTCCGACCCCCGCCGGGTTGGAGAATCGCCGGGGGGCGGTGTGAATCCCGCCCCCGCCGGCCGTCGAATTCTCCGGCACCGAAAATTCGGTGGGGGCGGGAATCATGCCGGTCGGCGGGCCCCCCCGGGAGATTCTCCGGCCCGTGATGGGCCGAAGTCCCTCTGCTGTCATGCCAGACCCGCCGACGTGAATCAAACCACCTACCTTCCTGGCGGGACTGGCGGCGCGGGCGGGCTCCGGGGTCCTGGGGGGGTGGCGCGGGGCGATCTGGCCCCGGGGGGTGCCCCCACAGTGACCTGGCCCGCGATCGGGGCCCACCGATCCGCGGCCGGGCCTGTGCCGTGGGGGCACTCTTTTCCTTCCGCCTCGGCCACAGTCTTCACCATGGTCGATGCGGAAGTGACTGCCCCCCCTGCACATGCACGGGATGACATCAGCAGCCGCTGACACTCCCGCGCATGCGCGGACCTCCGCCGATCGGCCAAGTCCTTTCGGCCCCGGCTGGCGTGGCGCCAAAGGCCCTTCCCACCGGCTGGCGTTGCGCCAACCACTCTGGCGCGGGCCTAGCCCCTCAAGGTGAGGGCTTGGCCCCTAAATGTGCAGAGAAATCTGCACCTTTGGGGTGGCCCGACGCCGGAGTGGTTCACGCCACTCCATTACGCCGGGACCCCCCCGCCCCGCCCCTCCGGGTAGGGGAGAATCCCGCCCCGCATTCTAATCCACTGCATTGTATGACCTCTCAGTAAAGTGACTGACGCCGAGTTTCCATGGAACGCCTTCCTTGTCATTACCTCAGCAGCGTGTACATTTCTGAAAATGGTCACTTGTGCATTTTCTCTCCTAATTCCACTGATTCACTGCTGAAGTTAAATATTGCGAATTTGGGAAAACCCTCCAGAAATACATAGAACGCGATTCTGCGAAAGATTTCTCAGCGTGATAGTGAGCAGGAATTGCTATGAGCTTCCCGGCGCTCGGCCTAGCAGGGCCGGCAGCGCACTTCAACGTTATTTGGTCCATTTAACAAGGCCTCACGGGCTTCTCCCTGCAAATAACGGCTCGCCAGCTGATTTGTCGCGTCGGCGCTCACCAGCCCGGCGCTAACAAAGTTGAGCAGCACTTAAGCAGCACTTGCTCAGCCAAACCCAGCCAGCTCGCAATAATGGCGCCGAGGAGACCAGTCTCGAGATTCGGGGACACTGACCTGGGGAGACTCCTGCACCTAGTGGAGGCCAGGAAGGATGTTTTGTTCCCCTGAGGGTCCAGAAGACTCAGCCACAAGGCAGCCAGTGCTGCCTGGGATGAGGTGGCGGCAGCCATACGTTCCAACAGTGTGACCAGGAGGACAGGCCACTGTGCAGGAAGAAGGTCAACGACCTACACTGGGCAGCACGAATGAGTAGACCCATCCGCCCCCATAGGAGCATCCACCCCCTAATACTCCAAGTGACCCCCAGCCTTCCCTCCCCCCAACCCCGCTTTCGCACCCTCTCTACCACCACTGAACCACGAATGTGGCTAACGATGCCCCCTCTGTCTCGCCGCAGGGAAAGCTCTCCCACAATCAGCGGGAGAGGGCCCATAGCGGCAGAGGGGTGCCAGATATAAGAATCCTCACCACCTTCGAGAAACGGGCCCTGGGGGTGACCGGTGTGGCTGAGGACAGAGCAGTCACCAACGCAGAGGCTGGTGGACGCCGCAGAGGTGAGGAACCACTGGCTCCACCCGGAGGGCCTGTCAAACGTGAGTTGTTATTGCCTTACTGACTGACCCATCCCTCCCACTAACCACATGTCCATTCTCCCTTAGGTCCTCCAGCTGACGGCGCCGGCCCATCCCGGGTGGCTCCTCCTGACTCTGAGGAGAACACTTGAGAGGAGAGCTCCGAGGATGCCAATGTGGCCGCGGCATAGCTATCATCCCCATCCCCCCCCCACCAGCGCAGATACACGCACCTCGGTGGGAAATGTTAGTGGACTGGCTTCTGGGGCACAATCTGGTGAGTACCACACAGCTGCTGATGTACATCAGGTGGAGGCAGGAACCCCTAGAGGAGACAGCAGTCTGAGGGCTTCTGGATCCCTGGACCCAGCTGGGTCCCATCCTGATCCTGAGCTTGTGGAAGTGGGTTACCCAGAGCTGACCCCCCCAGGCTGTTAAGAGGGAGATGTCAGCGTCGCACCAGCAGATCCATAGAAGCTTGGAGGAGTCCCAGAGGCTACGGGCTCAGGAGATGTCGCCGGCAATGAGTGGCACCGAGGCCAACACTGCTCAGGTAGTGACTAGTGGAGAATCTGGTGCATGACGCCGACACCATGAGGTGTCCAAGGCGTTGCGCAGTTGGTGATGGCCAGGACTGAGGGTCTCGGCAGAATGACCGCCTCGTTTTGGGATGTCACCCAGCACCAGGGCGGCCTTGATGAGGATCTGCGGGACATGTCCCTGATGCACGATCAATCACTACTGAAGCGAGATTGAAGTCCAATTGAAAGCTTTAATGAACAAGTAGTTACCCCAGCAGCTCCAGTACAGAATGACTGCTGTGGGTGAAAAACAGACTCTTATGCTCCGCCTGCTGGGCGGAACCAGCAGGCAGGTTCCACCACTCATACTACAGTATAAGGTACATCCCACCTAGGTACCGCGATACCCCTAATATAGCCTACTACAGTCCCACTCTCAGATGGGCATGGCCGAGGTACTGCAGAAAATATCATTGAGTAGCATCGCTGAGGGCATTGACACCATGGTGCGAACTATGGCGATCCGCCAGGTCTGGCAGAGCCAGATGATGCAGGCGCAGCTGTGCTCGGACCAGCTGCTCTTCCGTTCCAAGGTGAACCCCAGGGCCCTATGGGTGCCGATCAGGAGGAGGGGCCGCTAGGTACCAGGCCAGACCCATCCCATGTAGTGGCATAGGTGGGCACCAGATCCCCCCTCTGATGAGGTTGCGTCTCGAGGTCTGCACACGGGACAGGGCGGCATGTGCCACCAACAAGTGAGCCGGGTCCCTCCGGCCCCAGAGCCCCTAGGGGACATCGCCAGGGGCATCAAAGGGACATGGTGAGCAGCTGGCTACCTCCACCTCTGATGTGCATCCTGGGGAAACACCTCGACATAGTGGTAGAGCTAGGAGAGCCAAGTACGTTGAGGATCACTGCGAGCACTGGGATAGGGGGGAGGGGGTAGGGAGTGGGGGTAGGGAGCGGGGGTTGGGGGCGGGGGGGGGAGTTGGGGGGCGGCACCATTGGTAGTGGAGTATTGTACAGCACATTAAACACCTTTTTGAATAGCCATTATGATGCTTCTGTCACTTTCCTCCGCAGTGCTGGCTCATTCCCGGACCCTTTGCCCATCTCTTCAGGCAACCCCACCCCCTGTGGCACTCACCTAGCCTCCGGCTGTGGACATGTCCTTGGAGCTGTGCCCCATATCTGGGTGTTCGGATGTTGCGTCTGCACCGTTCCCTCCAGCAGTGTTCAGGCACAGTGTCCAGGCATCAAGGTGTGATTGGGATGCTAGGCAATGACTCCCACATGCGACATGGCCCGTCCACGCATGGGAATCCACTTGGCATGTGTCAAGTGCTCACTTACCCACGATTGCCAATTCCCTATTAGCGGTAGTCCTCAGCCGCACGGCCATATGCCTCAGCAGTTGGTGAGGGTTATGGGTGATCGGTGGGGCAGATGGGCAGGGACAAGGGCTCGACTGGAATGGGTACACACGATCCAGGGTTTGGCATGGTAGTGCCACGAATGATTTCCCCCCCCCCGGTTGCCCCCTCGGCACCTCTCCCCCCCCCCCTCCCCCACCCCCTCATGGCGACCCACACCTGCAGAGGGTCCCCCACCGGGCTCTTTGCCTGCGAGCAAAGATGGCTACTCATCTCCTCGGCTCCCCACTGAAGCTCTTTCGTCAGGTTCACCTTTTGTTTTTTTTAAAATATTTTTTATTCTCCTTTTTCACATTTTCTCCCAAATTTACACCCACCAACAATAAGCAATAATCAGTAACAAATATGTCAATCCCCATATCAATAACAACGATCCCATCCTCCCACCAAACCCCAAACATTAGCACGCATGTTTGGGGCAGCACGGTAGCATTGTGGATAGCACAATTGTTTCACAGCTCCAGGGTCCCAGGTTCGATTCCGGCTTGGGTCACTGTCTGTGCGGAGTCTGCACATCCTCCCTGTGTGTGCGTGGGTTTCCTCCGGGTGCTCCGGTTTCCTCCCACAGTCCAAAGATGTGCAGGTTAGGTGGATTGGCCATGATAAATTGCCCTTAGTGTCCAAAATTGTCCTTAGTGTTGGGTGGGGTTACTGGGTCATGGGGTTATGGTGGAGGTGCTGACTTTGGGTGGGGTGCTCTTTCCAAGAGCTGGTGCGGACTCGATGGACCGAATGGCCTCCTTCTGCACTGTAAATGCTGTGATAATCTATGATGTTCACACAAATAAATGACAAAAAGGAATCAGGAATCACCCATAGTCGCCATTAACAGCCCCCCCTCCCCCCAACCCGCCCCAACTAATGTTCGTTGTTATCCAGTTCTTGAAAGTGCATAATGAATAATGCCCATGAATTGTAGAACCCTTCTGTTATAACCTGCCTGCTTACCATTGGCTGGGGACTAATGACAATCCCACAATCCTGTAGGAGTATGAGATTCCCCAATGAGGGGGGCGGAGAAATCATTAGTAGACTCCCTTAATAAATAAAGCTGGCCAGTTTGGACCAGCCAGGAAGGAGTGAGCAGCAAGCAAAGTTGCTGCTGCTGTTGTATATATATGTTATTGTAAATAAATGTTATTTCTTTGTATCCTTAAAACTCGTGCTGGGTTCTTCGTGGCCCTCACAAAACTGGCGATGAGGGTTAAAGTGAATAGCTGTCTACACTACTGAAGCCACCTCCCTGGATTTTTGTTGGATACAGGTTGGAAGTTGTTTTCTATTATACCATGCCTCTGTACGGACGTTTGGATGTTTTTGATGCTGCGCTGGAAAGCTGGACCCAGTACGCGCAACGGGTGCGTTACTATTTCCGGGCAAACAACATCACCGAAAACGAGTGCCAGGTGGTTATAGTGCCCATCGCCTGCGGCCCGCATACGTTTAGGGTGATTAGGAGCCTTACGTACCCAGCTGCGCCGGACACCAAAACGTTTGATGAACTTGTGAACTTAGCGGGGCAACATTTTAACCCAACCCCGTCCACGATAGTCCAATGTTACCGGTTTAATACCGCTGATAGGACCCCTGGAGAATCCCTTGCCGACTTTCTATCCAGGCTGCGCAGGATTGCGGAGTAGTGTGACGATGGTGAGACCTTGTCAGAAATATTATGCGACCGTTTGGTATGCGGTATTAACAATGTGGCCACCCAGAGAAAGTTGTTAGCTGAGCCAACATTGACTTTTCAACAGGCCATTCAAATAGTATTGTCCCGAGAGAGCGCAGAACGAGGAGTGCAGGAGCTACAGGGAATGGAGGTGCATGCCTTGGGGCGCAACCCCTTCCGTCCGAAAATGTCCCCCGCACTCCTGCGGTACCTTGGGCGAGGCGACGTCCAGATCGACGCCAGTGGCCGTCGGACATTCTTCCCTGAAGGGAACCTTCTCCAGAACCAATGGATGAGGAGCCATGTCCGTGTGAGACTTGTAGGCGCCGACCCCGTTGCGGACGCCGGTCCTGGGGGCCCCAGAGGCGCCGCCGTTCCGACCGAAACTGGGACCAGCCCAGGGGCCATAACTTCCATGTGGATGAACCTGCGGCGACTACTCCTGAGGACGTGGAGACAGAGGACAACTGCCTGCAACTGCATTGTGTGGCAGCTCCCCGTGTGGCCCCCGTTAAGGTGACAGTATGGGTCAATGGTCACCCGCTTGAGATGGAGTTGGACACTAGCGCAGCGGTCTCCGTGATCGCCCAGAGGATATTCGACCGCATCAAGCAGGGTATACAGACCCTTACATTAACCGACACACAGGCCAGGTTGGCCACCTACACGGGGGAACCATTGGACATTGCAGGAACTACGATGACCCCTGTTGTTTATGGACGCCAGGAGAGGCGTTTCGCACTTATCATGGTGCGCGGCTATGGGCCCAACCTGTTGAGTCGGGACTGGTTGCGCCATTTGCTGTTGCAGTGACAGCACATCCTCCAAACAGTTTCTGGATGGTTTACTGAGGTGCTCGGATATACCCAGATGTATTCCAGCCCGGTTTGGGGAAAATAAAAGGAGCCGTAGCCCGTATCCAAGTCGAACCAGGAGCCACGCCGCGCTATTTCCGGGCACGCCCGGTGCCTTATGCCTTGCTTGAGAAGGTAGAAGGGGAGCTCACTCGTTTGGAGACTTTGGGTATTATCAGACCTGTCCGTTTTGCTGACTGGGCAGCACCAATTGTACCTGTAATGAAGCCAGATGACACAGTTCGCTATTGCGGCGACTATAAACTTACAGTGAATATGGCTTCCCGACTCGTCCGATATCTAATGCCTTGCATAGAGGATCTCTACGCAAAGTTTGCAGGCGGACCCTCGTTCACAAAATTAGATATGAGTCACACCTATCTACAGTTGGAGCTGTACCCTGCCTCCCGACCATATGTAACGATTAATACACACCGGGGCATGTATGAATATACACATTTGCCCGTTGGAGTATCCTCTGCCTGCGCTATTTTTCAACGCGTTATGGAGGGCATTTTGAGAGGTTTAACGCGTGTCGCTGTCTACTTAGATGACGTTTTGATCACAGGGACGTCGGAGCAGGAACATTTGGAAAATCTGGAGGTTGTCCTTAGATGCTTTTCGGAGGCTGGAGTCTGTTTACGTCGCACAAAGTGCGTCTTTCAGGCGAAGGAAGTAGTCTACCTGGGTTATCGGGTGGACCGCGAAGGTTTGCACCCCATCGCAGAGAAGGTGCGTGCGATTCAACAGGACCCCACCCCGACTGACGCTTCGCATCTTTGTTCTTTTCTCGACCTCGTAAACTATTACGGGAAGTTCCTCCCCAATCTGGCTCCATTGCACCTTCTGCTAAAGAGAAATCACACGTGGGTTTGTGGTCAGCCGCAAGAAACCACTTTCCGGCGGGTAAAACAATAATCGTCTGAGTTACTAAACCACTATGATGCTGGAAAACCTTTGCTTGTCACATGTGATGCATCCCCGTATGGTATTGGGGCCGTCCTGTCCCACAAGATGGAGAACGGGGCGGAGCGGCCGATAGCTTTCGCCTCCGCACATTGACTGCAGCGGAAAAAAGTACGCGCAGATCGAGATGGATCACAGATCCGTGAGTGGACCCAGACGGAGCCAGTCCTGTCAAAGGTTCAGCACATAGTCCTGTATGGTGGGCAGCATAGACAGCTCCCAGGCGAGTTGCGGACATTTTCCTCCAAGCTGTCATAATTCAGCGTGGAAGACGGCATCCTCTTGTGGGGGACGCGTGTGATTGTCCCGGAAAAAGGCCAGGAGCTGATACTAAGGGACTTGCACAATGGGCATCCAGGTGTGACCAAAATGAAAATGTTGGCCCGGAGTTATGTCTGGTGGCCAGGCCTCGACACCGACATTGAGAAGGTGGCCCAAAACTGCTCCATTTGCCAGGAGCATCAAACGCTTCCGCCGGTCGCACCCCTACATCACTGGGAATGGCCAGGGCGGCCTTGGGCACGCTTGCATGCGGATTTCGCCGGCCCTTTTCAAGGATCCATGTTCCTTCTATTAATCGATGCCCAGTCTAAAAGACTAGAGGTGCATAAGATGGTAGGCACAACGTCCTGCGCAACAATCGAGAAGATGCGTTTGTCTTTCAGTACGCATGGCCTCCCCGAGGTGCTGGTCACAGACAACGGCACTCCGTTCACAAGTGAGGAGTTTGCGAGGTTCACGAAGATGAACGGCATACGCCATATCCGCAATGCCCCTTACCACCCGGCTTCAAATGGGTTGGCGGAGCGCGCAGTGCAGACATTCAAACGAGGCCTAAAGAAGCAGTCTTCCGGGTCAATGGACACGAGACTGGCTCGCGTTTTGTTTTCGTATAGGACCCCCCCCCCCCCCCCCCCCCCCCATGCGGTGACCGGGGTAGCTCCCGCAGAACTCCTAATGGGCCGGAGACTTCGCACCCGCCTTAGCATGGTTCTCCCGGACATTGGCTCAAAAGTAGGCCGCACACAAGAACGGCAGGGACATGGTTTTTCTCGGCATCGGCCGATTCGGCAGTTTGCGCCCGGTGACACCGTGTTCGTTCGGAATTTTGCTGTTGGTGCCTTGGGTCCCTGGCGTAATCTTTCGCCAAACGGGCCCTATCTCTTACCAGGTGCAAGCCCAGGGTCGTCTCCAGCGCAAACCGCAAACATGTATACCACGTTCGGTCCAGAAGACTATCCCTTCCAAAGATTCCCCGCCCCCGGAGCTCATTTCTACAGCCACAGAGACCAGTCACAATGGAAAGTAGTCCTCACAATCTTCCTCTGGTGCCTCACTCAAAGCCTAAGCAGGTCGTTACAGAACCGCGTGGAGATAGAGACGCCGAGATGACGGAGGCAGCAGACTCTGACTCCGTGATGGAGACAGAGGATGCATCAGATGGGGACTCCTCGGGCCCACAGGCCGTGGATGTACAACCGTTACGCCGTTCATCACGGAAGCGCCGGTCTCCGTCTCGTTACACGCCGCTCGATCCAGCGCCTCATGCAAATGGTGTCCGGCCTGCGGCAAAACAAATCCAACGTCCTCCTTCGTCAGGGTCTTCGGTGGATTCCTTGGACTTTGGGGGGGAGGGATTGTTGCTAACTTTCTCCTTGGTTCAATTGCTCTGTTTTATTACCTTTGCTCTCGGGTCGCCAGGTATCTTTATGATACCGCCACGAGGTTCAAGACCGAGTAATGATCAATAACCCAATACACCGATTAGTAAGATTCAAATCAAAGCACATTTATTATACACAGTAATCGCTACTCATGCACAAATTCTACGTCTAAGCTACTTCTACAACTAACTGGTCTATACTTAACTTCGGACTGGCCCACCAGGTCAGGGGAACAAATGGCCTTTCGTTCGGGTTCTGAGTCTGCGGGATTCGAAGTTGGTTCGGACTGGTAGCGCGGAGCACCTATCTCGTAGCAAGCGTTGAATTAAGACTTACTTTGTTCGGCGGTCACTGCACCGGTCACGGTCAATGTTGGTTCGTGTTGCTGGGTGACCCGGGCAGGACGAAGAGGTGAAGAGAGCAATTTGAACTTGGGGCTTAACTCTTATAGTCCCCAGGGGCTTACCGCCTTTCGGGGTGGACCCTGTACCTAGTCCCAAGTGATTGGACTTTGTCCCAATCGCTTGGTTCGATTTCTCCAATACTGGAGCGGTTCCCTGATCGATGGGCGGTCTTGAGGTGCTCGTTCACCTCCTTTGTGTTGGCTCCTGCTGGCGCCGAGGAGTCTGGCTTTGCTTTGTGTGTCCAAAATGTTACTTATTGTTCCCGGGGATTGCTCATCAGTATGCAGATGGCTGCTACATTGTTATGCTGATGGTCGCTGGTATCGATGTTGTCTGGCCTTTGCAGAGGTAAATACACAGCAAACCTGCAGCTGCTGGTTTCTGTCTATGTTGGCTGACTTTCCCATCAGCCTTTGCCGTTCGCCATTTTAAATCGGGAGTTGGCCAATTTAGGTGGCTACCTACCCTCCTTGTGATCCTAACGCGAAGCGTGAAGGATCACATAACTACGTTGCTTTCCATTCCCTGACCTGGTGAGCACTTCTTTCATGGCCTCTACACTGACCATAACTATGCAAAAAAATTTTTAACTGACAATTCTATGGGGCGCTATGTCAAACAGGGACATGCATTACAAAACAAAAAAATGGGAACCGCTTAACTATCCTTAATACACTACACTCACTTAAACATTTCATCACTCTAACTTCCTCAACCATACAAACAAAATCAAAGCAGTTTATACACAGTTTTCCTGGCTTGGCAGTCAAGCTCAGGATCGTACAATTGCTCGTGAACAATTCTGAACATTTCTTTATTTACAACAAAAACGCAAATGAATGCTCTTTATTATAGATCACGGGGGTCGGGGGTATGGTCCTATCCGAAAATAGGGGATCTGATCCTATATACCGGGGTGCGAGCGTGGTAGGCTCTCCTTCTCCATTTTCTCAGATGCATAGTCTGCACGATGCAGCAGAGTATCAGAGTATCACCACTACCAACAAGGATTCTATGATGTAGGAGAGGGAATACCAGGTTATAAACCTGTCACACCAAGATGGTGCGGTGTCGCTGGTGACTGGGCTCTGGGTACTGTGGGGAAGTGGGGAATCATTAATGGCTGGGGGGCTTGAGGCCATGGGGTTCGCGTTCACACGCAACCAAATGTCCAATATCACGATGCACAATCCGGAGGATGTCCTCATGGTGCGTCTTCTTTCACGTCTCTTCTCTTCTCCGGTCCTGGAGCTTCTGGAGTTCTGTGGAAACAAGCATAGTGTCTGTAACTATCTTGGTTTAACATCTCGTACAATAGTCTGTCTGTCCTTTAGTGCCAATTACTCCCTTTACAATTGGTCACTTAATGTGACTCCCTCATTTTTTTTTCTCCAAAAAACAAATTTTAGGACAAGACACACCTTTCAAATAATGAACCAGTGCAAGCCGTCTCGCAGATTGTGCGATCTACCATCCAAATGTTTCAGGATGTAAATAGCATGTGGTTGGCAACCTAAAGGTTACCTGAAACAAAACAAAACTTTTTGATCTAAAATTTCCAAAATGAGGTGCGTATGGGCCGCGACGGGTAAGAGTTGGATGGAGTCCCCGGGTAGAACGGCTACCAATGCCGTGTCTCCCCTACCCGAGCGTAGCTGAGAAGAGTGGGGGTTCCCAGGCAGGGCGGGTCACAAGTCGTTTCTCCACTTCCTGAGCAACCGACAAGAACGGGCAAGAAATGTAGTCATCGTGGGGGGGTTGCCGTAGTGGTTCTTCCCTCGAACCAGAAGGGCAGTTCTGAACGGGCGTGTGGTATCTGTCGACGGACGAGTTCCACTGAACTGGCGTCTGGGACCTTAACAAGTCTCCGTGGGCAAGTCCTCAGAGGTTTCTGCGGAAAGGGCGTGGGGCCGTGGAAAAGATTTTCCGGTCTGACATATAACATTTAACAAAACACTACAAACAACATAAAACATGCTGCAGGTTCCATCAGAAAGGACACCGTTTTCCCCCAAGCGGTTCCTTTTAAAACATCATCTGGACACCTCAATTATCGGTTGCGAACAGGGTCGCAAAGAGGTTCTCGTTTTGGGAGTCAGACTCAAGGTCGTCATCTTCTCCCGGATGCCAAACTCTTGAATGTATCAGGGCTGAAAGGGCTGCTTGGTATGATTTCGGATCGCTCTCGTCATTCCCGACGAGTCTGAACGAATTGTCTGTGTGCCAATCGGTGGTGTGGGGACGGAATCGGGGTCGTCAGTGTAGGTCGGTGGTCGGTGGTGGGGTTTGTTTAGGAAAGTGATCATGAAGAGATCACTTGAATCGTGGTCAGATTGGCTGGGTGAGGGCCCTGTTGCATGGGGATAGTAGGGAGGCGTGCTGTGGCTGTCGTCCGCGTCACAGTCGCTGTCTCTGCTGCTGCAGTCTGTGGGCGTTCCGGGGTGGAGTGTATATTTCGGGGGTGGAGTCGAGGTCGAGTCCGTCGCTGGGCTGGACGTGTTAGGGGAGGGTAGGGTTACGTTGGCTGTGGGCGGGGTGTGGTGTGCTGCACCGAGCATGACGTGGTGTGAGTGGTTAGACTGTGTTCCATATGCCTTCAGCTGGTCGATATGGAACCACGCAGTCTTTCCGTTGGGATACTTTATCTTGTAGACGGAAGGGCTTACTTTGTCCGCAACGGAGTACGGACCTGAGTACTTTGGTGACAGGAATGTGCTGGGGTTGTATACGGAGAGCATGACTTGCTGTCCCACACTGTACTCAGTCGCATGCACTGTCTTGTTGAAACAGGCCTTGCTCTGTTTCTTCCTTGTGCCCAATTTCACTGTGGCTGCTAGCTGAGCCGTTTTAACATTATTCACTAATTGCTCTACTGCTTTCTCGTGTGTGAGGGCCATCACCTCGGGGCTGGTTAAGTCTAAACTTAATAAAAATTCTGTGCCTTTCATGGGGTGTCCGGTCATGAGGGTGTGTGGGGTGTAACCTGTGGAAGTTGAAGTTGTATTACGCAAAAACATCAGCGCAAAAGGGAGGACTGAGTCTCAAGTGGTGTTGTTTTGCTGGTCCATTTTTCTGAGGGTGGATTTTAGGGTCCGATTCATGCGCTCCACGATACCACTCAACCGTGGGTGGTATGCTATGTGGAATTTTTGGGTGATGCCAAATATCGTGAGGACGTTCTGCATGACACCTCCCGTAAAATGGGAACCTTGGTCGGATTCAATGCTGCGGGCAGTCCCCATCTTGTCAAGATGTGGTGGGTCAAAATCTTGGCTGTGGTTTTTGCAGTGTTCTGGCTGGGAATGCTTCCACCCATTTCATAAACGTGTCTTATCACCACGAGTACATATTTATAACCATTCCTGCAAGGGGGCAATTATCCTATAAAATCAATCTGGAGGTTAGTGTGGCTAAGCTAAGACTTTTTGGCATATCGGTCCGGATTATTCTGGGCGCAGATAAGACAATTCTCAATGTAGTGATTTACATCGTTCTTTAAATTCAGCCACCAACAAAGCTGCTTGAGGTGGGCTGTAGTGGGATCGATTCCCTGATGTCCATGACCGTCATGGAACAAACAAATCAGTTGATTCCTGTCCTGTTCAGGAACCACATAAAGGGTGTCTTTTAACACCACACCGTCATGTGTGGTCAGAGCATTTTTAAACCTCTCATAGGGAGCTGGATATTTTCCTTTTACAATCTCCTTGAGGTTGCTGTCCTGCTTCTGGGCCCCCACGAGATCCTCGATCTTTGTCTGCGAGACCTGAACTGCATTCACTGGTGCGCTTTCGGGGGGTATCCAAAAATATCCGTGTCTGGAACCTGCTTTAGCCAGTGCGTCGGCTTTCACATTTCCAGGGGGGGAGGAACAATGGTGACTTCGAACTTTGACTATCCCAAAAGTCCTGTTCTGTGCTCTCTCTAAAATGTGACGGAGCAAAGGGGCTGAGGGACGGGGTTTTCCATCTGCGGAAACAAATCCTCTTGCTTTCCACAGGGGCAGGAATTCCGTGAGGCTGTTGCAGACATAGAGGCTGTCCGAGTATATGTCTGCTGGGCTGGGGAAGGAATCTGGGTGTTCCACCATATATGCGATGGCCGCGAGCTCTGCTGCCTGCGCGCCTAAGTGGCCTGGAAGTTTTAATGATATTTCCTCTAGGGAGCGTCCCTGCGCGTCCTCGACATAAATACCGCAACCTGTTATGCGCTTCCCATCCAATACTGTGGAAGATCCATCCACATAGATCTTTATGGGCTTGCACGTATCTGTGTGCTGGGGGCTCTGGGTTGAACTACCTATCTTTCTGGGAGGTGTTTTAGCAATAAAGGGTGTGGAGATATAATTTCACATTCATGGGGGGTTCCGGGGTACTGTAAGGTGTCGGCTAAAAAGGTGTGCGTCTTTGTCCGTTTCACAGTGATGTCCCGTCCCTGCAAGAGAAGGGTCCATCTAGCTGCTCTAATCTGGCTTACTGTACCGTCCTTGAGTCGTCCGTCCAGTAAAAGTTGGGTGGGGGTGTGTTCGGTGAGAATTGTGATGGGGTTCAGTCCGGTAATATACGAAAAATACTGAACTGCCCAAAATACTGCGAGCAGGTGCCTCTCACAGGCTGAAAATCCCTGCTCCACAGCATCTAAAAGTCTGGAGGCGTAGGCTACGGGCCTTAACTGTTCGTGCCATTCCTGGAGGAGCACGGCTGAAAGGGTACGGTCTGTGGTTGCTACCTCTATAGCGTAAAGGGAAAGCGGGTCTGGAACTTGTAATGCGGGGGCTGCTATGAGTGATTGCTTCAACGCAGCCACAGCATCCGTATGCTGCGGAAGCCATTCCCAGGGGGCCCCTTTCTTTAGGAGGTCTGAGAGGGATGCTGCCTTGCTGGCGAAACTGTCGATGTGGTCTCGGCAGTAGCCAACCAGTCCTAAAAACAACCGGAGGGCTGAAACGTTCTGGGGAGCCTTCTGCAATCGAGTCAATCCTTTTATGCTCGATCTCGCGTTTACCATGTGTGATAATTGTTCCCAAATATATCACCTTATCTTCCAAAATCTGGGCCTTTATGGGGTTGACTTTACAAGTGTAAGAGTTCCAGGAGTTCGGACAGAAGCGCAATGTGCTCTTCCTTGGTGTCTGTCTGCAGTAGTAGGTCGTCTACGTACTGGACGAGACATTCGGGACGAGAGAATTTGGCTAAACCATTTGCCAGCTGTCAGTAGAAAATGGAGGGGGAGTTGTGGAATCCTTGTGGCAGGCATGTCGACGTGTATTGCTGATTTTTAGAAGTGAAGGCAAATTTGTACTGGCACGCCTTTGCCAATGGAATGGACCAGAATCCATTACTGACATCCAAAACCGTAAAGAATCGGGAATTGAGTCCCTGCTTGAGCATGGTCTCGGGACTTGTTGCTACTGTGGGGGCTGCTGCGGCGGTGACTTTGTTGAGTTCCCGGTAATCGATGGTCAGTCGCCATGATCCATCGGGCTTTCTCACTGGCCAAATCGGGGCATTATTAGTGGAGGCTACTGATCTAAGTACGCCCTGCTCTAATAAGCTTTCTATTACCTTGGAGATTTCTCCCTCTGCCTCTTGGGGAAATCCATATTGTTTTGGGGGTTTAGGGTCAGGTCCTGTTATTTGCACGGAGCCAGTCATCCGGCCACAGTCGTGCTTGTGGGTCGCGAATGCTGCCCTGTTCTTTTGCAGAACTGCCCTAACCTGCTTGTCCGTGCTAAGCGTGGTCGGGTTGAACCAAAATTCGCCTACTGCGCTAATTTTGTTCGCGTATTCTCCTATGTTGAGCGTTGCGGGGGCTCTTGCAGACTTCGCCATTTTCCAGACACACTGGTTGACTGGATCAAATGAAAGATTGTGGGAATTCATAAAATCGATTCCCAGAATGTGTTCTGCTGTGTGGGGCAGGTCAACTAAAACTACGGGGGTGCTTGGCGATGATTTGAATGGGCACAGGGGCTGTGATGTGTCCCTGCTGTGAATGACCTGTAAAGCCGCTGAGGGTGATAGTGGCTGTAGTGGGCCACGTGTCTTTTTGAAACAAGGTGGAGGAATTTATTGTGGTGCGGGACCCTCCTGTGTCCCAGAGAAATTTGATGGGCTGTCCCCGAAATTTCGCTGCAACTACTGGTCGTCCGGACCTATCCCAAAGGGTGTCGCAGACCCAACTGGGGGAGCCCGTACACCGTCAGTCCGTTCCGGTCAGGTCCGTCTGATCTCAACGGGCACTAACACTATGTATGGGCTCTGTCTTCTTCTTACTCAGAGTGCCCGTCTGCTGGGCTCTCTGTGGCTTTCTAGGGGCATTGCACTCTCTTGCGAAGTGTCCCAACTGTCCACAGTTGTAACACTCCTGTGACTTTGGTGGGGGGCTGTTCTTTCCTTCATTCACCCATGCGGGGTTCTGGTGTGCTGTAACTGCCTGTATATCTGCGTTGGCCTGCTTTTCTTCGGGAATTTTAACTGCGGGTTTGCTTTTTACAGATTGCTCCCAGGCGCGGGACAATCTTTTTACCATTCATTTTTCGTTATGGGCCTCCTCTGAGGGATCATAACTCGCGCAAGCTTTCTGTCCTGTTTCTGTGGCATGGGAGATAAGAACATAAGAACTAGAAGCAGGAGTAGGCCATCTGGCCCCTCGAGCCTGCTCCACCATTCAATGAGATCATGGCTGATCTTTTGTGGACTCAGCTCCACTTTCCGGCCCGAACACCATAACTCTTAATCCCTTTATTCTTCAAAAAACTATCTATCTTTATCTTAAAAACATTTAATGAAGGAGCCTCTACTGCTTCACTGGGCAAGGAATTCCATTGATTCACAACCCTTTGGGTGAAGAAGTTCCTCCTAAACTCAGTCCTAAATCTACTTCCCCTTATTTTGAGGCTATGCCCCCTAGTTCTGCTTTCACCCACCAGTGGGGCAGCACGGTAGCATTGTGGATAGCACAATTGCTTCACAGCTCCAGGGTCCTAGGTTTGATTCCGGCTTGGATCACTGTCTGTGCGGAGTCTGCACATGCTCCCCGTGTGTGCGTGGGTTTCCTCCGGGTGCTCCGGTTTCCTCCCACAGTCCAAAGATGTGCAGGTTAGGTGGATTGGCTATGATAAATTGCCCTTAGTGTCCAAAATTACCCTTAGTGTTGGGTGGGGTTACTGGGTTATGGGGATAGGGTGGAGGTGTTGACCTTGGGTCGGATGCTCTTTCCAAGAGCCGGTGCAGACTCGATGGGCCGAATGGCCTCCTTCTGCACTGTAAATTCTATGAAATTCTATGATAATCTATGAGTGGAAACAAACTGCCCGCATCTATCCTATCTATTCCCTTCATAATTTTATATGTTTCTATAAGATCCCCCCTCATCCTTCTAAATTCCACCGAGTACAGTCCCAGTCTACTCAACCTCTCCTCATAATCCAACCCCTTCAGCTCTGAGATTAACCGAGTGAATCTCCTCTGCACACGCTCCAGTGCCAGTACGTCATTTCTCAAGTAAGGAGACCAAAATTGAACACAATACTCCAGGTGTGGCCTCACTAACACCTGATACAATTGCAGCATAACCTCCCTAGTCTTAAACTCCATCCCTCTAGCAAAGAAGGACAAAATTCCATTTGCCTTCTTAATCACCTTGTTGCACCTGTAAACCAACTTTTTGCGACTCATGCACTAGCACACCCAGGTCTCTCTGCACAGCAGCGTGTTTTAATATTTTATAATTTAAATAATAATCCCTTTTGCTGCTATTCCTACCAAAATGGATAACCTCACATTTGTCAACATTGTATTCCATCTGCCAGACCCTAGCCCATTCACTTAGCCTATCCAAATCCCTCTGCAGACTTCCAGTATCCTCTGCACTTTTTGCTTTACCACCTATCTTAGTGTCGTCTGCAAACTTGGACACATTGCCCTTGGTCCCCAACTCCAAATCATCTATGTAAATTGTGAACAGTTGTGGGCCCAACACTGATCCCTGAGGGACACCACTAGCTACTGATTGCTAACCAGAGAAACACCCATTAATCCCCACTCTTTGCTTTCTATTAATTAACCAATCCTCTATCCATGCTACTACTTTCCCCTTAATTCCATGCATCTTTATCTTATGCAGCAACCTTTTGTGTGGCACCTTGTCAAAGGCTTTCTGGAAATCCAGATATACCACATCCATTGGCTCCCCATTATCTACCGCACTGGTAATGTCCTCAAAAAATTCCACTAAATTAGTTAGGCGCGACCTGCCCTTTATGAACCCATGCTGCGTCTGCCCAATGGGACAATTTCCATCCAGATGCCTCGCTATTTCTTCCTTGATGATAGATTCCAGCATCTTCCCTACTACCGAAGTTAAGCTCACTGGCCTATAATTACCCGCTTTCTGCCTACCTCCTTTTTTAAATAGTGGTGTCACGTTTGCTAATTTCCAATCCGCCGGGGCCACCCCAGAGTCTAGTGAATTTTGATAAATTATCACTAGTGCATTTGCAATTTCCCTAGCCATCTCTTTTAGCACTCTGGGATGCATTCCATCAGGGCCAGGAAACTTGTCTACCTTTAGCCCCATTAGCTTGCCCATCACTACCTCCTTGGTAATAACAATCCTCTCAAGATCCTCACCTGTCATAGCCTCATTTCCATCAGTCACTGGCATGTTATTTGTGTCTTCCACTGTGAAGACCGACCCAAAAAACCTGTTCAGTTCCTCAGCCATTTCCTCATCTCCCATGATTAAATCTCAATTCTCATCCTCTAAAGGACCAATATTTACCTTCGCCACTCTTTTTTGTTTTCTATATTTGTAGAAACTTTTACTATCTGTATTTATATTCTGAGCAAATTTACTCTCATAATCTATCTTACTCTTCTTTATAGCTTTTTTAGTAGCTTTTTGTTGCCCCATGAAGATTTCCCAGTCCTCTAGTCTCCCACTAATCTTTGCTACTTTGTATGCTTTTCCCTTCAATTTGATACTCTCCCTAATTTCCTTAGATATCCACGGTCGATTTTCCCTCTTTCTACCGTCCTTCCTTTTTGTTGGTATAAACCTTTGCTGAGCACTGTGAAAAATAGCTTGGAAGGTTCTCCACTGTTCCTCAGCTGTTTCACCATAAAGTCTTTGCTCCCAGTCTACCTTAGCTAGTTCTTCTCTCATCCCATTGTCATCTCCTTTGTTGAAGCACAAAACACTAGTGCTTGATTTTACCTTCTCACTCTCCATCTGTATTTTAAATTCCACCATATTGTGATCGCTCCTTCTGAGAGGATCCCTAACTATGAGATCCTGAATCAATCCTGTCTCATTACACAGGACCAGATCTAGGACCGCTTGTTCCCTCGTAGGTTCCATTACATACTGTTCTAGGAAACTCTTGCGGATACATTCTATAAACCCCTCCTCAAGGCTGCCTTGACCGACCTGGTTCAACCATTCGACATATAGATTAAAATCCCCCATGATAACTGCTGTACCATTTCTACATGCATCAGTTATTTCTTTGTTTATTGCCTGCCCCACCATAATGTTACTATTTGGTGGCCTATAGACTACTCCTATCAGTGACTTTTTCGCCTTACTATTCCTGATTTCCACCCAAATGGATTCAACCTTATCCTCCATAGCACCGATGTCATCCCTTACTGTTGCCCGGATGTCATCCTTAAATAACAGAGCTACACCACCTCCCTTACCATCCACTCTGTCCTTCCGAATAGTTTGATACCCTCGGATATTTAACTCCCAGTTGTGACCATCCTTTAATCATGTTTCAGTAATGGCCACTAAATCATAGTCATTCACGATGATTTGCGCCATCAACTCATTTACCTTATTCCGAATACTGCGAGCTTTCAGGTAAAGTACACTTATGTTGGCTTTTTTACCTCTGTTCTGAATCTTAACACCTCGATCAGTAACCTCTCCTAAGTTATATTTTTTCTTAACCTTTCTCCTAATTTTCCTTGTCGTTGAACCCATATCTTCATGTAACAACCTGCCACGTCGCTTACCATTAATGTTTTCACTTCCCGTTTTATTCCTTTTAGTATTCCTGCGCCTATTCACTGAGCTCCCCTCAGTCACTGTACCTTGTACTGTCGCCCTTTTTGATTTTTGACTATGGCTTCTCTGCCTTACACTTGGGTGCGGGTCCATTAAGCCATGTTGTCTGGGGACAAATGGGCACAGTCTAAGTCTCCAAAGACTGCTGCAAAGTGGATCCACAGGCATCCAGCAAAAGCTGTGGGGTGCTCAGCTTTCGTTTGCCTGCATTTGTTGAGGCCATCTACGGGGTCACCCCGTTATACCCGATCGCATCCAGGATCGCGGTATGCCTCCTCCTACATTCTGCGGGTCGGGAAGGGCTGCTGCTACTGAAGGATCTAAACTTAAAACTGTGAACTTTACATGCTCTCGCTCATCCAGGCCGTACATGGTCGCCTGATGCTTTACTGTGGCAAAGAAATGGTGGGGGTCTGAGGTGGGGAGGAACGGTGTGATTTTCTCGCACGCGTCCTGTAATTGGGTCACTGTTAAGGGGGTGGAGTATAGAAATTCCGCATCGTCCGATGTGGCTGTGCGGTGGGTGGTGACTGGGCTCATTGGAGCCTGAACTATCTGCTCTGTGGGGGGTTGGGGCGCTTTCCTCTTTTGTGGCTTTCCCTGCGCACATGCTCCCTGAACATATCTCTGCGCTGTCTCATTTAATTCTTCCCAATCAGGGCCGTCTTCCTCATCTAATTTTGCTCCAAATGTTTCCTGGAATCTTTTTTGGACTGAAAGCAGCGATTGCAGCTCTGCAATCTGCTTCCGGCACTTTGCGTGATCTAGCGTGCTTTGTTTTTGCTCTGTGGTGGCAGCATGGAGTGCTCTTAACGCTGCCTTTAGGTCGCTGCACTGTCTCTTCAATGCTTCTACCTGCTTCTCGGTTTCTTCACGTACCAGGACTGCACGTTGCGTGTCCTGATAGGCCTTTTCATATTGAGACTGGAAGCTGCTTAAGTGCGCCAGACAAGACTGGTAAGCCCTTTTGGCATCCTCCACCTCTCCATCTTTTGCTGCCAATTTCCTCCTCAATTCGAAGTTCTCTCTTTCTACCTCGCTTACATCGACCTTACTCATTCGATGTATGCCCTCTACTTCTTTCCGGAGTATCCTAACGACCTCCTCTGTGCCTCGCAATTGTGCCATGCGGGACATGATTGCCATCGGCTTGCGAGCTTTCCCTAAGCTCTTTATGTGGATCTCGCTCAGGTTCTCCCACCAAGTATGTCCTATACTCCCGGGGCATGTTTCCTCATTGTCACAGAATTCATTCCAAAGGGGCCATCCTTTCCCTTTGAGATATTTCCTGATCTCTTCCTCCCAAATGGGACACTGTCCCACTCTACTGCTGCTGGTCGCTGCGACCGCAAATTCCTCTGGGTTCATGAAGCATTGCATTGCCTGCATTGCCATCTTTCCTATCCGAATGCTGCTCTTCAAATTTGGGACAGGGGTATTAAGGCGGTGCTGTAAATACGGGTACGGCTTTCGCTACTTTCCGATATACAAACTCCCGACAGTCTTGTCGCAATAAAAAAATCTTATCAGTTTTACCTTATCGCCCTGTTAGTTACGCATGCATACACACACTTCCGAATTATGAGTATTCATCAGAACTGCTTGAACGCTTGTGGTTTTCTGTTCCCAATTGGATCTCTAATTCAAATACTGGGTTCTCCCGGAGTGGTTTTGCCACTTCTGGATCGGGTCCCGTCAGGATGTTGCCAAATAATGTTGCTAACTTTCTCCTTGGTTCAATTGCTCTGTTTTATTACCTTTGCTCTCGAGTCGCCAGGTATCTTTATGATACCGCCACGAGGTTCAAGTCCGAGTAATGATCAATAACCCAATACACCGATTAGTAAGTTTGAAATCAAAGCACATTTATTATACACAGTAATCGCTACTCATGCACAAATTCTACGTTTAAGCTACTTCTGCAACTAACAGGCCTATACTTAACTTCGGACTGGCCCACCAGGTCAGGGTAACAAATGGCCTTTCGTTCGGGTTCTGAGTCTCCGGGATTCGAAGTTGGTACGGATTGGTAGCTAGGAGCGCCTATCTCGTAGCAAGCGTTGAATTAAGACTTACTTCGTTCGGCGGTCACTGCACCGGTCATGGTCAATGTTGGTTCGTGTTGCTGGGTGACCTGGGCAGGACGAAGAGGTGAAGAGAGCGATTTGAACTTGGGGCTTAACTCTTATAGTCCCCAGGGACTTACCGCCTTTCGGGGCGGACCCTGTACCTGGTCACAAGTGATTGGACTTTGTCCCAATCACTTGGTTCGATTTCTCCAATACTGGAGCAGTTCCCTGATCGATGGGCGGTCTTGAGGTGTTTGTTCACCTCCTTTGTGTTGGCTGCTGCTGGCGCCGAGGAGTCTGGCTTTGCTTTGTGTGTCCAAAATGTTACTTCTTGTTCCTGGGGATTGCTCATCAGTATGCAGATGGCTGCTACATTGTTATGCTGATGGTCGTTGGTATCGATGTTGTCTGGCCTTTGCAGAGGTAAATACACAGCAAACCTGCACCTGCCGGTTTCTGTCTATGTTGGCTGACTTTCCCATCAGCCTTTGCTGTTCGCCATTTTAAATCGGGAGTTGGCCAACTTAGGTGGCTACAGGATGTTATAACCTGCCTGCTTACCATTTGCTGGGGACTAATGACAATCCCACAATCCTGTGGGAGTATGAGATTCCCCAATGAGAGGGGCGGAGAAATCATTAGCAGACTCCCTATATAAATAAAGCTGGCCAGTTTGGAACCAGCCAGGAAGGAGTGAGCAGCAAGCGAAGTTGCTGCTGTTGTTGAATATATGTGTTATTGTAAATAAATGTTATTTCTTTGTATCCTTAAAACTCATGCTGGATTCTTCGTGACCCTCACAAAACCCCCCATCCTTCCCCTCAGTTCAAACTTAACCTTCTCAAGAGTCAAGAATTCCAACAAGTCCCCCCCGCCACACCAGGGCACAGGGTGGAAAGGTTGCTCTCCAACCGATCAGGATCCGCCTTCGGGCGATCAACGAGGGAGGCGAAGGCTACAACATCTACCTCCGCAACCGTTTCCAACCCTGGCTGGTCCGATACCCTGAATATGGCCTCCCGGAGGCCCGGGTCCAGTTTCACGTGCACCACTTTAGAAATTACCCTAAAAATCTCCTTCCAGTAATCCTCTAGCTTTGGACAGGATCAAAACATATGAACGTGATTAGCGGGGGCCCCTCCCGCAACGTTCACACACACCTTCTACCCCTTCAAAGAATCGGCTCATCCTCGCGAGGTGTGCTCTGTATACCACCTTCAGCTGTATCAGCCCCAATTCGTGCACGAGGTGGAGGCATTCACTCTCCAGAGCACCTCACACCAGAACCCTTCCTCCATATCCTCTTCCAACTCTTCCTCCCACTTTGCTTTGATCCCTTCCAGTGATGCCTTCTCCTCTTCCAAAATAGCTCCGTAAACCGCTAACACTACCCCCTTCTCCAGTCCCCCTGTCGTCAGAGGTTCACGTTTTTAAAGAGGAGTGCTAATCGGCACCAGCGTGAGCACTTGCTGGGGAGGCTGCTGAATGACAGGAGGCCATTGGATATGGGGTCACCCTCGGTAATTGTATGGAAATGGGGCTTAAAGTGGTGATAATTGGTTTCTCGCTTCGCTACGGCAAGATCCCAAATTTGCCTAAAAGAGCGGGCCAGTGGCATCGCAAACAGTTTGGCACACGGTGTGGATCTTGTCTTTGGCCTCTCCCGCTGTTCACCGGCCTCGTTACACTTGAGGCTGGAGAATTGTGCCCATAATCTTTAAAACATTTTTTTAGAGTATCCAATTCATTTTTCTTCCAATCAAGGGGCAATTTAGCGTGGCCAATCCACCTACCTTGCACATCTTTGGGTTGTGGGGGTGAGACCCATGCAGACACGGGGAGAATGCGCAAACTCCACACGGACAGTGACCCGGGGCCGGGATCTAACCCGGGTCCTCGGCGCCATTAGGCAGCAATGCCAACTACTGTACCACCGTGCCGCCCCCCATCCATAGTCTATTAATTTATATGTTGCACTGCGTTCCTTAAGAAATTACATTTGCATGTATTTTATAAGGCTATTGCAGCCATAAATATACATTTGCACGAATGTTATCACGACACCCTTTCATTCAAATGTTAAGTTACTGTACATTTTCATTGTACAGTTCTTGTGAGATTAATGATTTAGTAGATCTTTAACACGATTGCACATGGGGGTTGAGGCAACATGTTTGTTCTTGAGCTCTGAGGTTTCGAAAATAAAAATATATGAAATGGGAACAGACCATCTGGCTCAATGAACTTGCACCACTATTTATTAAAATCATGTCTGCTGTTCTGAATCAACTCCACTTTCCTGCTCTGCCATGTATACCTATATTTCCTTAGTGCCGCAAAATATATCCATTTCTGTCTTAAATATCCTTAACAACTGTGCATTCACAGCCCTCTGGAGGAGAGGATCCCTCTAAATGAAAACATTTCTCCTCTCATCTCAGTCCTAAACGGTGTATGCCTTACCTTGAGGCAATGACATCTGGTTGTCCAGCCAAGGGAAAAAAACCTTAGGCTGGATTATCCATCACCCGACGCCGAAATCGTGATCGGCGATCGGGCGGAGAATAGAGTCCGATTCCGGAATCGGGGCCGCTGCCAGTTTGATGGCGTCCGCTATGCTCCGCCCCTCCAAGCCGGTGTCACCGTGACGTGTGCCGTGCGCAATTTCAACGCTTTTGGCGGTTATCGGCTGGCCCACCCTCGATGCTCCGCCCTCGATGGGTCATGTTCCCGACAGCGCGGGCCATACATAGTCCCGAGTGCGTGGGAATCCGGTGTGCCGGTTCGGACAGTGTCGAGCGCCGCCACACTCAGCTGGGATCCGTGCCGCTGGCCTGGGGGTGCTTCTGCTAGGGCTGGGGGTCTGGTGGGGGGTGGCCAGAGGGTGGGCTGTGGGTCGTAGTTGGCAGGGTTGGGTTCGCGCAAGGCCGGCACTATGTTTTATGGCGCGACCACTGCAGGTCGTCAGCAGCACGCATGCACAGCCCGGGACATGGCCATTATCCGGCTGTTTTTGCCGCCATGCACGGGAGTTTCACTTGGCGCCGGTTCTAGCCCCTCACTGGTGCAGGAAATGGTGAGGGTTTTGCGCCGATTTTTTGGTTGTGAAAGTCCACACATGCTCCGCTGGCGTCAACATTTAGGGCTAGATTCTCCCATTTTGAGACTAAGTACTGACGCCGGCGTGGGAACGATGGCGTTTTACGCCCGAAAAAATGGCGCAAAACCTCCACCGATCTTCTGGTGGGGTTATAGCAGGCGTGCAGCGCAAAGCTCCCGGTTCTCCCCCCCACCAGTCGCCCCTGCCAAAGCCCCCCCCTCTGCCCGCGGATTGGCTCACCCCTGACTGTGGAGGCGCTGGACTCAGTCCGCAGACACCACGTCGGGTGCCCCCCAAAAAATAGCATGAGTGACCCATGCCGTCGGGAACTTGGCCCATCGGGGGCGGAGCATCGGGGGAGGGCCTCAGGTGACGTCCTGAGGCAGTCCCGGCGGCGTGCGGCATACTTTTCGAGTACACCGTTTTGGAGGGTGCAGCACATCGGAAAAAAGATTTTGGCGCAAACGAGGATTCTCCGGCCAATCACCAAACACGATTTCGCCATCAGAGTCTGGAGAATCCCGCCCTTAGTCTCCCAAACGGAGAATCCAGCCCCTTAGGTTTCACCGGCCCCGGGTCACTGTCCGTGTGGAGTTTGCACATTCTCCCCGTGTCTGTGTGGGTCTCACCCCCACAACCCAAAAAATGCTCACGATAGATGAATTGCCCCCCAATTGGTAAAAAACAATTGGGTACTCTAAATTTATTTTAAAAAACCTTTCAGAATGCATGAGAGGGCTCTGGATATTAATACTCATGTCAGTTGAGACTATGCTGATCAGCGCTCGAGTGGGATGCTATGCGAGGCGATGGTGGTACAAGCAAAAGACAGTGGTCATTGTTTGTCTCGGACCATCATTCCCTGTGTCAATTCATCTTTTCTGCCTTTCACCCTATCAAAGACCTTTGCACCTTTCTTCACCTCAATCCCTCCCTTGCTTAAAACCTGTTTTATCTCTAAGTCTCTCAGTTCTGACATGGGATCATTAACCTGACCTGAAACAGCAACTCCATTCCTCTCTCCACAATTGCTGCTAGACTTCTTGTTTGTTGATTTTTCCAGCACTTTTAGTGCAGGGGAGGCAGTGGTGTAGTGGCAATGTCACTGGACTGGCAACCTAGAGGCTAATGAAGAACACAGGTTCAAATCCCACCATATTTAAATTCAATTAATAAATCTGGTCTTTTACAAAGCCAGTCTAATGGTGACCATGAAACACTCTTGTTGATTGGTGAATCAGATTAGTTTTTACTACAATGTGCAGAAGGAAATATGCTGTCCTTCCAGACCCATGGCAATGTAGTTGATTGACTCCAAAATAACCTAACATGCCACTTAGTTGCATCAAACCTACAAAAAGGAATTAAACCAAATGGGCCCTGTCAACCGGCAAAGCCAACCTCACTAACATCTGGGTGTTTGTGCCAAAATAGGAAGAGCTGTCCCACAGACTCGCTTGACATAATCATACTCACCAAATCATACCTTATAAACAATGTCCCAGATACCACTGTCTGTCCCATCAGCTTGGCAGGCCCATCAGAAGGCACAGTGGTATACACAGACGGGAGGAAGTTGCCCCAGGAAACCTCCACATTGACTTTGAACACCATGGATTCGCAAGGCAACAGATCAAACATGGGCTCAGCTGATGAATCAGTACTCCTCCATATTGAACACCACTTGGAGGAAGCACGAAGGGTGGCAAGGGTACAGAATGCACCCTGGCTGGGAGACTTCAATGTCCATCACCAAGAATGACTTGGTAGTATTACGGCTGACTGGGCTAGCCCAACCTTATACAGCATAGCTGCTAGACTGGGTCTTTGGTAGGTGTGAGGGATCCAACAAGAGTGAAAAACCTACTTGACCTTGTCTTCAACAATCTACGTGTCACAGATGCATTTATCCATGACAGCATTCATAGGACTGACCATCGCACATTCCATGTGGAGATATAATTATCTTCACATTGAGGATACCCTCCATCATGTTGCGTGGCACCACCACCATGCTAAATGGAATAGATTTTTAACAGATCTAGCAACTCAAATCCGGGCATGCATGAGGCAGTGTGGGCTATCAGAGGCAGCAGAACTATATTCAACCGCAGTCTACAAGCTCATGGTCTAGCATGTTCCACACTCTACCATTATCATCAAGCCGGGGAATCAACCTGGTTCAAATAAGAATGCAGAAAGGCATACCAGGAGCAGCATGAGGCATACCTAAAACTGAGCTGTCAACCTGGTGAAGCTTACATACAAGACAACTTGCATACCAAACAGCTGAAGCAGCATGCGGTAGACAGAGCTATGTGATCCCACAACCAACAGATCAGATCTAAGCTCTGCAGTCCTGCTACAAACTGACATGAATGGTGGTGGACAATTAAACAACTAACAGCAGGTTTCACAAAAATCCCCCTCTATATTGATGGGGGAGCTCAACACATCAGTGAACAATGTACCGCTGGACTTGCGGTGGCGACCATGGAGTGAGTGGTCGCACATTTGGCTGCTTCTGCTCGAGGTGTTTTTTTTCGTCCTTCCCCACCAGAATCGTGTGGTGTTGGATAGCAGAAGCTGCATGAGCACTGAGGGATGGTAAACTCCTCTGGTGGGACTGCTTTATGGCTCATCGGACGAGGGGTGCAACGAGAAAGAGTCAGCAGCTTGAGCAAGAGAGTATTTGTGCTGCAACACAGGAGGAGATGACGGAAAGTAGGGGCGGCGCTGCTGGTGTAATTCCTCAACAGCAAATCCCAGCAGCAGAGGAAGGAGGCCTTGGCAAACCTGGCTACGGTGATGGAGCTGCCACGGGCGGCGATTGACCACGTGCAGCAGAGGCAGGAGACGCAGGGCTTGGCAATGCAAAAGGTGGAGTACGGTGGGGGAGCACGAGTATCGGTTGACCTCGCTGGAAGCGGAGATGGGGATGATGATGAGCAATCAGAAAAGGCTGAGAGAGAAGCTGGAGGATCTTGAGAACCGCCCCAGGAGGCAAATTCTTCTGATCGTGGGGATGCCTGAAGGCATTGAAGGTGTGAAGGCAGCAAAGTCATGGTGAACATGCTGGAAAGGCTGATGAGGGAGGGGGTCTTTGACCATCTTCTCAGGTGGATCAAGTGCACAGGGCTTTGAGGAGGAGGCCACAGATGGGGGAGCTGCCGAGGGCAATGGTAGTGAGGCTGATATGTTTCCTTGACGAGAAGATTATGAGGTGGGTTAGGCAGACTAAGAAGTGCACATGGGAAGAGGGTGAGCTGCATATCTGTGAGGACCTGGGAGCCAAGTTGGCCAGTTGGAGGGCCAGGTACAACCGGATCAAGCAGGGGGCGATGTCTGGGCTTCTGTACCCTGCTCGTTTGTAGGTTATGCACCAGAAGCAAGAGTTTTATTTTGACTCGCCACAGGAGGCGAAGGACTTTATGAGAGATGATGACTGGGAGGAGTCTGAGGACATTGAACATTGGACTGGTGCTTTGTATAAAATGTGGGCGCGCAGGGAGGGTGGATTGGCAAAGGTTACAATGGGCGGAGCAGTGAAGGTGAGTGCCTTTTGTTTTTCCTCGTATGTTGTTTGGTGGGATGGGGGTTGAGGGGTGGATTTGGGGGATGAGGTGTAGCCAGAGGCCCTGGGCAAGGGCCACTATGCCAACTGGTCGGGTTAGTTAACAGAAGTGAAATGTGGGGTTGCCAGGAGGAGGGAGGGGGGATTGGGTTGTTTTTTTTGTTTGGTTATGAGGAAGTGAGGTATGGGGGGTGGGGGGGATGCTGACATGGGTCTGGCTGGTGTGGTGCGGTTTATTGGGGGGGGGGGGCTGACATGGGTCTGGTTGGTGTGGTGCAGTTGATTGGGGGGGGGGGCTGACATGGGTCTGGTTGGTGTGGTGCGGTTGATTGGGGGGGGGCTGACGTGGGTCTGGTTGGTGTGGTGCGGTTGATTGGGGGGGGGGGCTGACGTGGGTCTGGTTGGTGTGGTGCGGTTGATTGGGGGGGGGGCTGACATGGGGCTGGTTGGTGTGGTGCAGTTGATTGGGGGGGGGCGCTGACATGGGTCTGGTTGGTGTGGTGCGGTTGATTGGGGGGGGGGCTGACGTGGGGCTGGTTGGTGTGGTACGGTTGATTGGGGGGGGGGCGCTGACATGGGTCTGGTTGGTGTGGTGCGGTTGATTGGGGGGGCGCTGACATGGGGCTGGTTGGTGTGGTGCGGTTGATTGGGGGGGGGGCGCTGACGTGGGTCTGGTTGGTGTGGTGCGGTTGGTTGGGGGGGGGCTGACATGGGTCTAGTTGGTGTGGTGCGGTTGATTGGGGGGGGCTGACGTGGGGCTGGTTGGTGTGGTGCGGTTGATTGGGGGGGGGCTGACATGGGGCTGGTTGGTGTGGTGCAGTTGATTGGGGGGGGGGCTGACATGGGGCTGGTTGGTGTGGTGCGGTTGATTGGGGGGGGCTGACATGGGTCTGGTTGGTGTGGTGCGGTTGATTGGGGGGGGGGCTGACGTGGGGCTGGTTGGTGTGGTGCGGTTGATTGGGGGGGGCGCTGGCGTGGGGCTGGTTGGTGTGGTGCGGTTGATTGGGGGGGGCTGACATGGGGCTGGTTGGTGTGGTGCGGTTGGTTGGGGGGGGGCTGACGTGGGTCTGGTTGGTGTGGTGCGGTTGGTTGGGGGGGGGCTGACGTGGGTCTGGTTGGTGTGGTGCGGTTGATTGGGGGGGGGCGCTGACATGGGGCTGGTTGGTGTGGTGCAGTTGGTTGGGGGGGGGCTGACATGGGTCTGGTTGGTGTGGTGCAGTTGATTGGGGGGGGGCTGACGTGGGGCTGGTTGGTGTGGTGCGGTTGATTGGGGGGGGCGCTGACGTGGGTCTGGTTGGTGTGGTGCGGTTGATTGGGGGGGGGGGCTGACATGGGGCTGGTTGGTGTGGTGCAGTTGATTTTGGGGGGGGCTGACATGGGGCTGGTTGGTGTGGTGCGGTTGATTGGGGGGGGGCTGACATGGGTCTGGTTGGTGTGTTGCGGTTGATTGGGGGGGGGGGCTGGCGTGGGGCTGGTTGGTGTGGTGCGGTTGATTGGGGGGGGGCTGACATGGGTCTGGTTGGTGTGGTGCGGTTGATTGGGGGGGGGCGCTGACATGGGGCTGGTTGGTGTGTTGCGGTTGATTGGGGGGGGCGCTGACATGGGGCTGGTTGGTGTTGTGCAGTTGATTGGGGGGGGGGCTGATGTGGGTCTGGTTGTTGTGGTGCGGTTGGTTGGGGGGGGCGCTGACATGGGGCTGGTTGGTGGTGCGGTTGATTGGGGGGGGGCTGACATGGGGCTGGTTGGTGTGGTGGGGTTGATTGGGGGGGGGCTGACGTGGGTCTGGTTGGTGTGGTGCGGTTGATTGGGGGGGGGGCTGACGTGGGGCTGGTTGATGTGGTGCGGTTGATTGGGGGGGGGCTGACATGGGGCTGGTTGGTGTGGTGCGGTTGATTGGGGGGGGGCTGACATGGGGCTGGTTGGTGTGGTGCGATTGATTGGGGGGGGGCTGACATGGGTCTGGTTGGTGTGGTGCAGTTGATTGGGGGGGGGCTGACATGGGGCTGGTTGGTGTGGTGCGGTTGATTGGGGGGGGGGCTGACATGGGTCTGGTTGGTGTGGTGCGGTTGATTGGGGGGGGGGCGCTGACGTGGGTCTGGTTGGTGTGGTGCGGTTGATTGGGGGGGGCTGACATGGGGCTGGTTGGTGTGGTGCGGTTGATTGGGGGGGGATGCTGATGCGGGTCTGGTTGGTGTGGTGCGGTTGATTGGGGGGGGGCTGACGTGGGTCTGGTTGGTGTGGTGCGGTTGATTGGGGGGGGGGCGCTGACGTGGGTCTGGTTGGTGTGGTGCGGTTGATTGGGGGGGGGGCTGACATGGGGCTGGTTGGTGTGGTGCGGTTGATTGGGGGGGGATGCTGACGCGGGTCTGGTTGGTGTGGTGCGGTTGATTGGGGGGGGGGCTGACGTGGGTCTGGTTGGTGTGGTGCGGTTGATTGGGGGGGGGCTGATGTGGATCTGGTTGGTGTGGTGCGGTTGATTGGGGGGGGGGCTGATGTGGGTCTGGTTGGTGTGGTGCGGTTGGTTGGGGGGGGATGCTGACATGGGGCTGGTTGGTGTGGTGCAGTTGGTTGGGGGGGGGCGCTGACATGGGTCTGGTTGGTGTGGTGCGGTTGGTTAAGGAAGGATGGCGGTGGCCATCTTGGGGCAGGCCTGGAAAAGTGCAAGTCGCGGACTGGTGGGGGCAGGGAGTAGGGGTGGTGGTGGTGGTGGGGGGGGGGGGCTGCTGGCTAATGAAGGGATATGGCTGATTGGCAGGGAAAGGGGCGGGGAGCCCCTTGACCCAGCTTGTTACATGGAAGATGCGTAGGTTGAATGGGCCACTTAAACGGTTGCGCGTTTTCGCACACTTGAGGAGCTCACAGGCTGGTGTGTATTCCTTCAGGAGACGCACCTGAAGCTGGGAGATCAGACGAGGCTGAGGAAGGGATGGGTGAGGCAGGTGTTCCACTTGGGGATAGACATGAAGATGAGTGGGTGGCGGCGCTGGTCAACAAGAAAGTTGCCTTCGAAGTTGGCAGTATTGTAGCCGACCCTGGGGGCAGATATATGATGGCGAGTGGGAAGCTGGCGGGGTCACCTGTGGTCCTGGTGAATGAATATGCCCCAAATCGGGATGATGTGGACTTTATGAGGTGGGTGTTAGGGTGTTGGGGGTGAGGAGGGGTTAGGAGGGGAAGGTTAAAAAAAGGCAGGCTTGGAGTGACAGGTGGGTTGGAGGGTGGGGGTGAGGGCAGGGGTGGGTGGGTTGTTAGTTTTGATACCTGTTAATCCACCCAAACACTCCCCAAGTGCTATCCGTGCCAACATATGCCTCCCGCCCATGGCCCCTCATACCCTCTATACCAACCCACGCCTCCTACCATCCCCCATGAACCCCCTACCCTCCATGCCAAACTATGTCCCTCCACCCACCCCAAGGTCCTTCATATCCCCTAAGTGCCATCCTTATACCAGCCCATTCTCCCCACCCCCCATTCTTTTCCCTCATTGTCTCCACGTTGAATCACCCAGTATCCACCAGGGTCAGGCTTCAGGACCCATGCTGTGATTAAATAAAGTTCTTAAGTGTCTACTGATGAATTCACTTCCTCAAATATTGAATCCCTTACAACATGCATTTGTATTCACATTTCAAAGACTATATAAGCACTTGAAACTATCAATCAAACTGAATAGGCAGACATCCCAGTGTGATAATGATAAATTGTGAAATCAGTCATGCCCCACTGTTCCGATAATTTGTTCCAGACAGTTTAAAATATTTAAACAGCAGGTGATTTAAAACACTTTGACAGTTTCATTGAGCTTGAGAGTGCTAATGAGTTCATTCACTTTTATTGCACATTCATTTCTAATTTTTATGATCACAAAGGGCACCATACCTCTCTCAAAAGACTCCTTGCCGGTGTGAATTGAACCACCTCCCTTCCCAGCGGGACCAGGCGGCGCGAGCGGGCTCCAGGGTCCTGGGGGTGGGGGGGGGGAACGGGACGATCTGGCTCCGGAGGGTGCTCCCACGGTGGCCTGGTCCGCGATCGGGGCCCACCGATCCGTGTAGGTCACCGCGATGGCCGACGCGGAGGTGGGCCCCCCCGCGCATGTGCAGGGATGACGTCAGCAGCCGCTGACGCTCCCGCGCATGTGCAGACTTCTGCCGGCCGGCGGAGTCCCTTCTGCCCCGGCTGGCATGGCGCCAAAGGCCTCCCACGCCAGCCGGCGGGATGGCAACCACTCTGGCGCGAGCCAAGCCCCTAAAGGTGAGGGCTTGGCCCCTAAAGGTGCGGAATTCCGTGGCCCGACACCGGAGTGGCTAACGCCACTCCGTCCCGCTGGGTAGGGGAGAATCCTGCCCCTTATTTTTGATATCCCACGAGCAGCCTGTCAGATCAGCCTGAAGGTACCTACATTTTAACAAGTTTAATTGTCTCTGTGAACCACAGATGTGCCATTTAGAACCTCTTCCCCTTTCCCACCACAACAATTGTGAGGCTGGATTCAGGGACGGACCTTCCAGATCCAGGCCTCCATTGCCATTTTCACAAATAAAAAGAGCTTCTTTGTGTGAAAATTCAGGCCAGAGCGTTTGGGTATTCCAGCGGTACTTACCTGGATGGTTACCCAGAAATACTAGACAGATTAAAACCTAGTCTAACACCTGGGTAGCTAAACAACTGACCACCCCCCCCCGACCACATCCCACCCCACCACAATCTGACTACTCCCTAACAACTCACCTGACAACCCCATTATTCCCCTACTACCCCATGACCATCCGACTAACTATCTGACTACCCAACCACATACCCAACTACCTTCTGGACCTGACCCAACTGGACCCCCGGGAGGACCAGACCTGCCTATCACCCCCCACCCCATATGACTACTCCTTGCCGACCACCCTACCAACCACTTCCATCCAGATCTGACCACCTCTCAATCTGACTACCCATTCACCCACCTACATACCTCATCCACTTTAACCATCTCACCCACCTACCACTTCAAGCACCCTACTGACTTGCGCTTCCACCTATTCACCTACTCTCTTACCAATCTCACCCACGCTACCCATCTACCCATTCATTCACCCACCCGTTCACTTACATTCAGACTGGACCTTTAAATTTACCAAATGGCAGCTGGTATCGTCAAAAAGGGGGCATGTTCTGTCTTGCCCCAGTCTACCTGGCTCTGACAGAGTTCCACGAGGGGCACTGCGCTGTGTATTCCTGTGACAGCCAGGATCGGAAGGTCTTGGAAGAAATGGGGGCGTTTTTGAGCACAGCAACAATCTGGCAATCATTTCTGCTGCTCAGAAGATCTCAGCCTATCTATTTAGTTAACTTATTCTGCTTTCTCATTAACTTATTCCTGCCATATACCCTTCTGTGTCAGAAAGACATCTGGCTCTCAGTTATTGTTTGATAGTTTTGCCATAGGCCCTGAAGCCACATGAGAATTGATGGTACCGTGGCATCGTAACTGATCAATTTATACTCCATTGTAACTTTTATTTCCCGAATCATTATTGATTATCTGTTTGAAATTATTTGGAAAACATTTGCCGGTGATGGCATGTAGGTGGAGATTGCACGTTGGGTGTCTCCTGCTTGAGGTTCTGGTTTGTGGACTTTAATGCCCAGTTTCAGGGGCAGTTTTTGAATGAGCTGGTGCAAGAAGTTATAAGGAAGGTGGGAGATGTCGAAGACCCAGAAGAAGGACACTGGAAAGAAGGGGGCGAGCAAAAGTCCATCATCGGGTGAACGGGTGAGTTTGGCAAAAAGAAAGATGGTGGAGGCTGGATCGCTGGGTGGGTCCGCTCCCCTCACAGTGGAAACTCTGACCGAGGTGATGAAATTCTCTGGCCGGAGAATTTGAGAGGCAGTTCGCCAAGCACATGGCGGTGCTGCGGAGGGAGATCAAGGAATGGGTGGAGGAGGCGATTGCTCCGGTGAAGACGGCAGTGTCGAATACATTGGACGAGGTACGGGATTCTCCTAAGGTTAACGTGCAGGTTCAGTCGGCAGTTAGGAAGGCAAATGCAATGTTAGCATTCACCTTGAGAGGGCTAGAATACAAGAGCAGGGAGGTTCTTCTGCGGCTGTATAAGGCTCTGGTCAGACCCCATTTGGAGTATTGTGAGCAGCTTTAGGCCTTGTATCTAAGGAGGGATGTGCTGGCCTTGGAAAGGGTCCAGAGGAGGTTCACAAGAATGATCCCTGGAATGAAAAGCTTGTCATATGAGGAACAGTTGAGGACTATGGGTCTGTACCCGTTGCCGTTTAGATGAGGGGGGATCTTATTGAAACTTACAGGATACTGCGAGGCCTGGATAGAGTGGATGTGGAGAGGATGTTTCCACTTGGAGGAAAAACTAGAACCAGCCGACACCACCTCAGACTAAAGGGACGATCCTTTAAAACTGAGATGAGGAGGATTATCTTCAGCCAGAGGGTGGTGAATGTATGGAACTCTTTGCCGCGGAAGGCTGTGGAGACCAAATCACTGAGTGTCTTTAAGACCGAGATGGATAGGTTCTTGATTAATAAGGGGATCAGGGGTTATGGGGAGAAGGCAGGAGAATGGGGCTGAGAAGAATATCAGCCATGATTGAATGGCGGAGCTAACTCGATGGGCCGAGTGGCCTAATTTTGCTCCTATGTCTTGTGGTCTTAAGGGAGCAAAGATAGAAGTTGAAGGGGGTGGAGTAGGCTCTGTCGCAGCACAGTGACTAGTTCACCTCGATGCGTGAGGAGCAGCGGAGGGTGGCGGAGGCAAAAATGGGCTCACAGTCACGGTGGAGGACATGGAGACCAGGTCCCGTTCGTTGGAACCTGGTCGAATGGGTTTCAATGGGCCTGGGAGGTGTGAAAGGTGGGGGAGGGGATTGATACTGGGATAGGTGTTTGCAAGAGGAAGTGGATTCTGGGAGGGAGGGGTTCGACGGTATGGGGCGGTCAGGCCTGAGGGGCAGGGCCCAGGGTTATGATTGGGGGGAGAGACTCCCGGTCAGAATAGTGACGTGGAACGTGAGGGGGTTAGGGGGACTGGTGAAGAGATCGAGGATTTATACACATTTGAAAAGGTTAAAGACTGACGTGGTGATGCTGCAGGAGACCCGTCTGAGGGTGAAGGATCAGGTGAGGCACAGGAAGGGTTGTGCGAGTCAGGTCTTTCACTTGGGGTTTGATAGCTGGGCTTGGAGGGTAGAGGTGTTGGTGGGCAAGAGGGTGCGGTTTCAGATGGAGAAGGTGGTGTGGATCAGGGGGCAGGTACGTGATAGTGACGGGGGCACTAGAGGGGAGGTTGATGGCACTGGCGAGCGTATATTACTGCGAGTGGGATGATGCGGCATTTGTGAAGAGGGTGGGGGGGGGGGTGTAGAGTGAAGGCGCTGGCTGGGCTCTGGAGGGAGATGGGAGGAGTGGACCCCTGGAGGTTCTTACACCTGAGGGATCGGGAGTATTCGTTTTCCTCCCCAGTTCACAAGGTGTATTCGAAGATTGACTTTTTCATGGTGGGCAAGGTGCATATTGGCTGGGGTTAGGAGGTTGAAGTATTCAGCAATCACGATTTTGGATCATGCTCCGCAATGGATGGATGTGGTTTTGGAGAAGGGGATTGCCCAGAGGCCGGGGTGGAGAATGGACGCGAGATTGGCAGCGGATCAGAGCTTTTGTGATAAGGTCGGGAGGGGATTGAGGAATATATGGGGTTTAATTGCACGTTAGAGGCCTGGCAGTCGGTAGTTTGGTAGGCTCTGAAAATGGTAGTGAGGGGGGAGGTGATCTCGTTCAAGGCTAAGGTGGATAAGGAGGAGAGGGAGGAACGCCATAAACTGATAGAGGAGATTTTGGAGGTGGATGGGAGGTATGTGGAGGACCAGGATCCGGGTCTCCTGGCCAAGAGGAAGGAGTTGCAGGCGAGGTTTGACCAATTGTCCGCAGGGAAAACGGTGTGCCAGTTGAGAAGGGCTATCTACTAGTATGGGAAGAAGGCAGGGCGTATGCTGACCGGCCAGCTTGGGAGTGAGATGGCAACGAGGGAGGTAGTTCGGATACGGAATAGGACAGTGAAACTGGTGGTGGCCTGGAGCTGTTAATAAAGTATTTGAGTTCAGGTACGGGATAGGACGGGGAAGCTGATGGTGGCCTCATGAGAAGATTAATAAAGTATTTGAGGATGTTATAGGGACCTGTACAGGTCGGAGCCACGAAGGGAGGAGCGGGGGATGAGGATGTTTTTGGATGAGTTGGCGTATCCGAGGCTGGGAGAGGAGGACAGGGCAGGGCTGGAGGAGTCAGTGTGAGAGCAGGAGGTAAAGGAGACAATTGGGAGGATGCAGGCAGGGAAGGCAGTGAAGCCTGATGGGTTCCCAGTTGAATTTTCTAAGAAATTTAAGGACAAGCTGGCGCCGTTGATGGTGGGCATGTTTGAGGATGCGATAGGTAGGGATGTCCTTTCGCGAACAATGTGGCAAGCTTCTATCTCGTTGCTGCTAAAGAAGGACAAGGAAGTGGTGGAGTGTGGGTCATATGGGCCCATATCTCTGCTGAATGCAAATGTCAAGATATTGGCAAAGGTGTTGGCGTCAAGGTTGGAAGGATGTCTCCGGAAGGTGATTGGGGAGGATCAGACAGGGTTCATGAAGGGAAGGCAGTTGTTCTCGAACTTGAGGAGGTTGTTGAATATGGTCCTGTCTCCGGCGGAGGGAAGGGATGCAGAGAAGACGTTTGATCTTGTAGAATGGGGTTATTTGATGGTGGTATTGGAGAGGTTTGGAATTGGACCGAGGTTTGTGGCGTGGGTGCGGTTGTAGTATAAGGAACCGATGGCAAGTGTTTGCACTAACAGCATGAATTTGGGGTATTTTGCACAGCACTGGTACAAGACAGGTGTGCCCTATGTTCCTCTTATTCTTTGTATTGGTTATAGAGCCATTGGCCATTGCGCTAAGGAGCTTGGGGCTGTGGAAGGGGATAGTGAGGGGGGTGGTGGAACATAGGATGTCCCTATCCACCGATGATCTGCTGCTGTATATTTCAGAACCAAGCAATTCAGTGGGGAGTATAATGGAGCTGCTTCAGAGATGCGGGGCGTTCTCGGGGTACAAATTGAATTTAGGAAAGAGTGCGTATTTTCTGGTCTCCCGCCAGTAGGAGTGGGAGTGGGGAGTCCGCCATTCCGCTTGGCGGAAACCCACTTTAGGTATTTGGTATTTGAGGGTTCAGGAGGCCTGAGATGGGGAGGGCTCCGGGAGTATAATTTCACTAGCTTGGTAGGGAGGATGAAGGCCGATTTGTTGAGGTGGGACAATCTCCCTCTGTCATTGGGCCGGGTGCAGGCTGATAAAATGGATGTTTTGCCGCGATTCTGGTTTTTATTTCAGTGTCTGCTGGTCATTTTACCCAAGTCCTTCTTCAGCGGGGTGGACATGTTGATCTCCTCGTTCATTTAGAGGGGGGAGAGCCAGGATTAGGAGGGTGGTTTTGCAGAGGTGACATCAGGCGGGAGGGTTAGGCCTCCCAAACTTGCTTTATTATCATTGAGTGGCAATACAGTAAAGGTGCAGTGCTAGGGCAAGGATGGGGGAGGGCTCTGTGGGTAAAGATGGAGGCGGGCTCTTGTTGGGGTTGTGGGCACTGGCAATGGCGCCGCTCCCGATGGTCCGAGGAAAGTACTTGGTGAGTCCGGTGGTGGGGGCCACGTTGAAGATTTGCAGGCAGTTTAGGTAACACTTTACACTGGGAGCCGGGTCAGGAGGGATGTCGATCAGGGGGAATCATGGGTTTGAGCTGGGGAGGATTGATGCGAGATTTCGGGGATGGAATGAGAGGGTGATTAGGAAAATAAAGGATATGTTACTTGGGGGTGATTCACAAGCCTAGAGGAGTTGGGAAAGAAGTATGGGTTGGTGCAGGGGGAAGGGCTTGGGTATATGCAGGTTCACGACTTTGCAAGAAAGGTTTTCCCGACCTTCCCGATGCACCGGCCTCCTCATTGCTGGATGTGGTGCTGTCATCAGGGGGTGTTGGAGAGGAGGTTGTTTCGGCGATCTACAGGACAATCCTGGAGGGGGATAGGGTGTCCATGGAGGGGATTAAGGAGAAGTGGGACGAGGAGCTGGGGGTGCGCTGGAAGAAGGACTATGGTATGAGGTGCTGCGGAGGGTAAATGCCTCGATCTCGTGTGCGAGGTTGGGGCTGATACAGCTGAAGGTAGTGTGTAGGGTGCACCTCACAAAATCAAGGATGAGCCGGCTGTTCGAGGGGGTGGAGGATGTCTGTGAGCGATGTGGGAGGAGGCCCCCACGAACCATGTTCATATGTTTTGTTCCTGCCCAAAGCCGGGAAGGTTTTGGAGAATGGTGTTCAGTACAAACACCGCGGTCTTGCATGTGCATATGGAGCCCGGTCCCCTAGAAGCCATATTCAGGGTGTTGGACCGGCCCAAGTTGTAGGCGGGAGCGGGGTCAGATGTCTTAGTCTTCGCCTCACTGATTGCTTGTAGGCGGGTCTTGTTGGAGTGGAGATCAGCTTCTCCACCCTGTGCCTCGGTGTGGCGGGGGGACCTGCTGGAGGTTTTGACCCTGGAGAAGGTGAAGTTCGAGCTGAGGTGTGGGGGTTGGGGGCAAAGGAGGGGTTCCACAATTATTTGGGTTTGCCAGCATGCGCTTTCTGGAGTTGGTTACCATTGATTGATGGGGAGGGGGGGTTGGGGGGTTATGTGTGTTTGGTGGGGATTGTTTTTGTATTGTTGGGATTGTTGTTTTGTATGACGAAATGGTGAAAATCTGTTGAATAAAAATACTTTTAAAACATTTTGGAAAAGCTGTAAACTAAACTATTACAAAAACTTAATTTTAACCCTAATGAACAGAAATGTTGCAGATTTATTAATGAAAGTCCCTGCCATTTTGTCTACAGATTTTGTTTTAAAAACGCCATTTAATAGAGTGACAAAGTTTGTGAACCAACTCCACAAGTTGTACTTTGCCCTTCTTTTTCAGGTGTCCTCATGCACTTGATTGGATTGGGATTATTCTATGGCCGACAATCTAAATCGTTCTCATCAGAAACTAGCAATGTGACTCTTTTCAAACTCTTGGCGAAGTATGTCAAACTATGTAAGTGGCAAAATTCAGTTACACTGACAAAATATAATTGCACTTTTATTTAGCTTATACTTTGTGGCTATACATTCTCTTTCACATACCCTCAACATAGATGTAACTGCAGACCTAAAATTCTGTTTTTGAATTGAATTGACTTGAGAAAATCCACATAAACAGGGTTTGTATTTTAGAAATATGAAAGCAATATTCCTCTAGTTATCTGTTATGTGTAACTCCGTCTTTAACATAAAATTTATAATATAATTTTCAAATATAGTTTCCAATAAGTTTTGTAAAACGTACAACTGAAATATCGATTGAATTGTTGTAACTGGGGCCCATAACTTCTGAACTCTGAGGTGTTGAATGTGGGGGTTTCCCAAAGATGCATTGGGGCCTCCCAGTGTTTGGGAGCACTGCTATTGACCGAACTGTCCAAGTTCTAAAAGACAAATCTGTCAACCTGGATATGCTGTATGTGACGAGAGTAGCAATGAGCGATAAACCTTCTTACCTCATCCTCACCAATCTGGCTGTCTCAGCTAAAGCTCATTATCGCCATAGTGGGAGGAGGGACCACTAGCTGCTCAGGAAAGAGCTGCTTTGTACATCTGCATGAGCGGGGTCTACATCCTAGTACTTTAACAATCTGCTGTTCAAAGACAAACAATTTCATGACTCACTTAGAACATGGAAACGGGCCATTTGGCCGAACCAGAATGTGTTGGTGTTCACCCTTTATATAAGAAAGTAATTTTATGTAAGATTACTCACCCTGTTCCCAAATCTCTTCAACCCCTTTTTCTCCATCCACCTATCCAATCTGGGGCGAAATTCTCCCGAAACGGCGCGATGTCCGCCGACTGGCGCCCAAAACGGCGCCAATCAGACGGGCATCGCGCCGCCTTAAAGGTGGGGAATGCTCCGCATCTTTGGGGGCCGAGCCCCAACATTGAGGGGCTAGGCCAGCGCCAAAGGAATTTCCGCCCCGTCAGCTGGCGGAAACGGCCTTTGTTGCCCCGCCAGCTGGCGCGGAAATGACATCTCCGGGCGGCGCATGCGCGGGAGCGTCAGCGGCCGCTGACAGTTTCCCGCGCATGCGCAGTGGAGGGAGTCTCTTCCGCCTCCGCCATGGTGGAGACCGTGGCAGAGGCGGAAGGGAAAGAGTGCCCCCACGGCACAGGCCCGTCCGCGGATCGGTGGGCCCCGATCGCGGGCCAGGCCACCGTGGGGGCACCCCCTGGGGTCAGATCGCCCCCGCGCCCGCCCGCGCCGCCTTGTCCCGCCGGTAAATAGGTACTTTAATTTACGCCGGCGGGACAGGCAATTTATCGGCGGGACTTCGGCCCGTCCGGGCCGAGCGGGGGGGCCCGCCAACCGGCGCGGCGCGATTCCCGCCCCCGCCGAATCTCCGGTGCCGGAGACTTCGGCAACCGGCGGGGGCAGGATTCACGGCAGCCCCCGGCGAGAATGACGCCCCTGATCTTGAATGCTGACAGAGTTTCTGTCTCAGCTACTAATCCAAAAAGTGAATTATGAACCCACATTACTCTGCGTAATGAAATCTCTCCTGCCTTCTTTTAACTTGCTTATGTTTAATCCTATAATTATGGCCCCTCATCTAGATCCCACAACTACTAGAGATAGTCTGGTGTCATTGCCATATTCATTGCTATCATAATTTTAAACATAGAATCATCGAATGATTACAGCATAGCGGGAGGCCATTCGACCTCTCATGCCCATCCCGCTCTCTTGAGGAACTCAGCTAATACCACCCCCCTCACCTTTTCCCTTAGCTCTGCAAATGGTTTCTCTTCAGGTGTTTATTAATTCCCTTGTGAAAGTTATGATTGAATCTACCTCCACCACACTCACAGGCAGTGCATTTCCAAATCTTAATCACTCACCGTGTAAGTAAGGTTTTCTTTTTCTTGTCATTGGTATTTTTGCCGTTCACTTTAAATCGTTGTCCTCCAGTTCTTCACCTTTCTCCCAAGTTTCTTTCAATTTACCTGACCTATGCCCCTCATGAATGTGAACATCTCTATCAAACCTCCTCTCAACCTTCTCTCCTCTAAAGAGAACAAACCCAAATTCTCTAATCTATCCATGTAACTGAAGTCTGTCACCCTTGGAGCCAATCTTGTAAATCTTTTCTGCACCCTCTGTAAAACCTTCACATACTTATAAGACCATAAGACCATAAGACATAGGAGCGGAAGTAAGGCCATTCGGCCCATCGAGTCCACTCCGCCATTCAATCATGGCTGATTTCAACTCCATTTACCTGCTCTCTCTCCATAGCCCTTAATTCCTCGAGAAATCAAGAATTTATCAACTTCTGTCTTAAAGACACTCAACGTCCCGGCCTCCACCGCCCTCTGTGGCAATGAATTCCACAGACCCACCACTCTCTGGCTGAAGAAATTTCTCCTCATCTCTGTTCTAAAGTGACTCCCTTTTATTCTAAGGCTGTGCCCCCGGGTCCTAGTCTCCCCTGCTAATGGAAACAACTTCCCTACATCCACCCTATCTAAGCCATTCATTATCTTGTAAGTTTCTATTAGATCTCCCCTCAACCTCCTAAACTCCAATGAATATAATCCCAGGATCCTCAGACGTTCATCGTATGTTAGGCCTACCATTCCTGGGATCATCCGTGTGAATCTCCGCTGAACCCGCTCCAGTGCCAGTATGTCCTTCCTGAGGTGTGGGGCCCAAAATTGCTCACAGTATTCTAAATGGGGCCTAACTAATGCTTTATAAAGCTTCAGAAGTACATCCCTGCTTTTATATTCCAAGCCTCTTGAGATGAATGACAACATTGCATTTGCTTTCTTAATTACGGACTCAACCTGCAAGTTTATTAATGTGTGGTGCCCAGAATTGGGCATATTATTCTGGACATATTACTCCAGTTGAGGCCAATCTAGACTTTTATAGAGATTACTCATAACTCCCTTGCTTTGGCACCCTATGCCTCTATTTATAAAGCCACGGGTCCTGTGTGTCTTTTTAGCCATTTTCTAAACCTGCTCTGGCACCTTCTACAATTTGTGCCTGTACGATTTGTTCCTATACCCCCTTTATCCTGTATTTTATATTGCCTCTCCCTTTTCCTTTGTACCAAAATGAATTATTTCACACTTCCACTTTAAATTTCATCTGCAAATTCCACCAGCCTGTCCACGTCCTCTTGAAGTCTATCGTTAACGTCATGGTCATCATTGGACTTCTAATTCCAGATTTTTAGAATTGAATTCGGCGGTGGTTGGATTTGAACTCGAGTCCTTAGAGCAGTATCCTGGTTCTCTGGATTACTAGTCCAGTGCCAATGCCACTATGCCACCACCTCCCCACTCATCCAAAAACTAATCATACACCACTACCACTGCCATTCAGCCAATTTAGTTTTATCCCTGCTGCAACTTTCCCTTTTATTCCATGGTATCCAACATTCTTTATTCTTTGGGATTTGACCTTGCTAGCAAACCTTTTTGTGTCACTTTATCAAATTCCTTTTGGAAGTTCTTGTACATCACATCATCCATATTACCCTCATTAGCCTTTTCTGTTATCTCATCAAAAATTTAATTAAGTTAGTGAAACTCAATTTTCCTTCAGCAAATGCACGCTGACTTTCTTTAATTAATCTATACTTGCCAAGTGACTGTTAATTTTGTCCAGATTATTACTTCTAAAAGCTTTCAAAACAACTGAGGTTAAACTGCTTGGTTTGTAGTTGCTGGGTTTATCCTTACACCTATTTTGAACAAGGGTGAAACAACTGCAATTCTCCAGTCATCTGGCACCACTCCACATTTATAGCCAGTACCTTTGCAATTTCCTCACCTACTTCTCTCAGCATCCCCCAGAGTTGCAAAGGCTATGGACCTTGACAGTATTCCAGAAATAGTACTGAACACCTGTCTTTTAGAACTTTCCATGCCCCTACCCAAGCTATTCCAATCCAGCCACAACACGGTAATTAACACAGCAAGGTGAAAAGTTGCCCAAGTATGTTCTTAGACAAAAACAGGACAAACCAGCCCAGCCAATTACCACCTCACAGTTTACTCCTGATCATCAGTAAAGTAATGGAAGGGGTCATCAACAGTGCTATCAAGCGGGACTTACTTACCAATGATCTGATCACTGACGCTCAGTTTGGGTTCTGCCAGAGCCATCATTACAGTCTTGGTTTAAAAATGGATAAAAGAGCTGCATTTGATCAAGTGTGGGATCAAATAATCCTAGCAAAACTGGAGTCAATGGGACTCCAGGGGAAAACTCTGTGCAGGTTGTACTCATACCTAGCACTAAGGAAGATTGTGGTTGTTGGAAGTCAATCTTCTCAGTTCCAAGACATCACTGTTGGAATTCCTCAGGGTAGTCTCATAGGCCCAACCGTATTCAGTTGCCTCATCAATGACCTTCCTTTCATAATATGTTCAGAAATTGGAATGTTTGCAGATGATGGCACGATGTTCAGCACCATTCATGACTCCTCAGATGTTGAAATATTCTACGTCCAAATACAGCAAGACCTGGGCAATGTCCACGTTTGGGCTGACAAGTGGAAAGTAACTTTCATGCCACACAAGTGCCAGACAATGACCATCTCCAACAAGAGAAAATCAAACTATCCTCCCTTGACATGAGGTGGCATTACCATCGCTGAATCCCTTACTATCAACATCCTGGGAGTGACCAATGACCAGAAACTGAACTAGACCAGCCATATTAATACTGTGGCTACAAGAGTAGGTCAGAAGCTAGGAATCCTGCAGCGAGTAACTCACCTCCTGACTCCCTAAAGCGTGCCCACTATCTACAAGATATAAGTCTGGAGTTTGATGGAATGAGTGTAGCTCCAACAAGTCAAGATGCCTGGATGAATCTTGAGATCATCAAGGACAAAGCAGCCCACTTGATTGGCATCCCAGCCACAAACATTCACTCTCTCCACCACTGACGCACAATGACAGCCGTGTGTACCATCAACAAGATGCACTGCAGGAACTCTCAAAAAGTCCTTAGACACTACCTTACAAACCCACAACCGCGACCATCTGGATGGATAAGAGCAGCAGACACATGGGAACAACACCACCTAGAAGTTCCCTTCCAAGTCACTGACCATCGTGACTTGGAAATATGTCGCCATACCTTCACTGTCGCTGGGTCAAAATCCTGGAAGTCCCTCTCTAAAGCACTGTGCTGTACCTACACCACATGAACTACAGCGTACCGAAGGCAGCTCACTACCACCTTCTGAAGGGCAATATATGCTGACCCAGCCAGCAATGATCATCCCATGAACAAATAACTAAAAATCCGGTCCTGGTCAGTATCAACCACAACCAGCCTTTCAAATATTTCCTCTTAATCATATGGGTGGCACGGTAGCATAGTGGTTAGCACTGTTGCTTCACAGCGCCAGATTCCCAGGTTTGATTCTTGGCTTGGGTCACTGTCTGTGTGGAATCTGTACGTTCTCCACGTGTTTGCATGGGTTCTCCGGTTTCTTCCTACAAGTCCCGAAAGATGTGCTTGTTGGGTGAATTGGACATTCTGAATTCTCCCTCAGTGTACCCAAACAGGCGCTGGAGTGTGGCGACTAGGGGCTTTTCACAATAACTTCATTGCAGTGTTAATGTAAGTCTACTTGTGACACTAATAAAGATTATTATTAAAATGTATTTACATTGTGCCCTATATAAAGCCAAATTCCAAATATCTTTCCTATATTATGAGAACTAATATTACACAGGCAACAGAATTTAATGGATGGCAGGGTTTTCAGCCACACCATCCAAAGAGTCTGCGGGAAATGCAATGCTGCCAATGTTGGCTGCCCCACAGCCAGTTGATGCTCCAAGGAACATTAATTGGCTGAGGTGGAACTTCCACCCCATCCTCGGGGTGCAGTCATGCCTCAGGGTACTGCCAGCCAAACTGATTGGCGGCAGCCCTGTATCATCTGCAAATTTTATGTATTTGCACTGAGTTTCTGAATCCAGAAAATTAGATAATTTTCCAAACACTGAACTCTGAGCCACCCCACTCAGTACATCCTCCACACTGACGGAATTCCTTCAGTACGTACATGTTTCCTACCCCTCAACCAATTTCTTATCCACGCCCCTGAATCTTCACAATTGTTAATTTAGTCATCTTTCGTGTGGAACTTTATCAAAACCCTATGGAAGTCGAGCAACACTGTCAAAGGTCTTAGCACAGTCTACTTGAGTTGTCACTTGCTCAAACAAGTCAGGAAAGTTGGTGAGGCAGGGTGCCCGATTCATGCAGTTGTGAAGTTGTTATTATTTTACAGATGATTATCACATTTGCTCCTGATAATTGAGTCCTTGGAATTGAAGTAAGACTAATTGGTCAGTTGTTGCCTGTATCTATTTTGTCACCTGTTTTGAATATGGCCATTGCATGGCCTGTGTTCAATCTTTTGTTACCTCCCAATGAACTATGTTTCCCTCATAATAAATGTCAGTTATTTACAGATCTTTTCTCTGTTATCTTCCAACACTCTGGGATAAATACCATCTATCCCTGGATAAGATTGGAAAATTGATGCATCATAAAATTATGATGTGGAGATGCCGTCGTTGGACTGGACTGGGCACAGTATGAAGTCTTACAACACCAGGTTAAAGTCCAAGAGGTTTATTTGGAATCACTAGCTTTCGGAACGCAGCTCCTTCCTCAGGTGAGTGATGAAGGAGCGGTGCTCCGAAAGCTAGTGATTCCAAATAAATCTGTTGGACTTTAACCTGGTGTTGTAAAACTTAATAACATTATATAACCTTTTTGTGTTTCCAGAAATCCTGTTATATAATTTATTGTAAAAATTCAAAATGATACTAAATTAACAACTTTAATGTCTGAATGTTGTCTATTTCAGTCACTTTCAAAGAGACTTTGTGAAGTTTACAGTATTTTGCTTTTATTACACACTGTTCAAATTAAAACTCCCATTGTTAATCTGAAACTATTTTTTTCTTTCAAACTGTACACTATTTAGTGCTTTGGCTATTTGTCGGTTTGGGCCTGTTAGGATTAGGACATCGATTTAAATTGTATCAGGAGAAATTACTCAATCAGGTGAGTATCCTGGTCTACAGTTTCCTAGTATCCTACAAAGGTTAAGAATGTACTGTGTATCACTTCAGAACTTTTGCAAGATCAAGCAAGTGATCTCGAAAACCAAAACTGCTTATGGAAATGACCCCATTTGTGGTTATACTTAATAGAATTACACAAAATGTACAGCACAGAAATAGGCAATTCAGCTCAACTAGTCCATGTTAGCATTTTATCAGCATAACACTCAAATCCCTCCTCCCTCATAAACGTCTCTTTCTGGTAGTCACTCGAAGCTGAGGAAAATGCGCGTGGAATCTTAATGTGGGGAGGCTGTTGCACTGCAGTGAGCACAAGGTTAATGCTGACCAGGAAACATTCCTGCTCTTACTACCTGCCATAGGTGTAGCAGAAGGATTCCTACACCTATAAACCTATCTGACCATCCCTTAAATGCACAAATAGTATTTGCCAATCCCTGTAGTAGCAAGTTCCACATTGCTGTTTGGTAGTACAGAACTTGAATATTGCTGAAAGAAGAGAAATGCTGTCAAAGCTTTTTGTCTTTCACTCATCAGGGCAGTTTGCAAGAACACGAATAATAACGGGAACATAAATATATACTGTAGGAGAAGAGAGTGCAAATTGGTTGGTAAGTGGGCTGATTGATAAAAAAATTCCCATGGACAATGCACCAGGGAACAGTTAACTTCCAAACCATTATTCAAATTCAATTTAGGCAGGTCGACTCTGGTCAAGACATTGCCTTGGGGATGATCCTGGGAATGGCTGTCCCCCAAGCTTTTGTTTAGGTACAATGTGTGGACATGCACCTTCTGTCTGCAAAGGATAGGACTTTTATCTGCTGTTATCTGCGAGGGTATCTGTTATAACCTCAATGGAGGTCCCGGGATCAGGACTATACAATTTCCAATGACCTCCCCGGAATATGAATTTCCCCTTTAAGACACCAGGCCTTCTCCTTCAACGGGGTGGGGTTTCCCTTTTACAAGGAGAGCCCCAGTTGTATTAAAACCCCTGGCCTAGCTGCAGGTCAGGGAAGGAGACCCTTAGGGGAGTGGAGGAGTATTGTAAGTATATCAAAATAAACTTTGTTCTGTAATTTCTACTTCCGTCTATGAGTTCTCCCCACCGCGGATTCAACAGTATCCAAACTAGGAACGCCAGTTCGAGGGGGTGTACAGTTTTGTTTTGTTTTGGTGTGAGGAGGCAAGTGAAACCCCATTAAGAATAAACAGCCCAGTTGTTGTGTAGCAATTGTTAAAGACTATTTATTAAAATAAAGAAAAGACAAATACACACGAACAGGACGACTACTCTCAGACAATTATGGTATATGAATTACTAAGCACATGCAGTTTATATAGAACGTACCCCTTATTTCAAAATATATCTGCGATACCTGAACTCCGTAAGACTTCCCTTGTGCCCCAAGCAACATCCAGATTAAATAACAAGCTTTGGTTACCATACAACAGAGGGATGACACTCAAGTCTGGGAAATATCTTCCTGATCCAGCAAAGGCATTTAAACTGCCTTTTCAAAGGTTTTCTGCACTGCCTTGACTCTTTAAGACTTCAAGACTGTTAGCTGTGGCCTTCAGGCTTGGTGGCTGGAAACTGACTTGTCTGTTTTCTGAGACTACTAGTGTTAACTGCCCCTCTGGCTTATGATCGTCCAGCCAATTATACCTTTGTTCCTCTGCTGTTGCTAGGCAAATCCATGACAATATGTAGCTTCTAGCATGCATAAGTGAGCTGCACTGCGAGCCCGATTGATAATCTTAAATTGTTTTTTAGTATAATTCTTAGCACAATCAGGATTGTTTAGCAAGTGCTGTCCAATTTCAGAATCACAGCTAATGTTGCACAGTTTTGAGTTTTGCAAGCATGGGCTGGTTGGGTATGGTCTGCACTTTGCCTGTTGCGAACAGCCAAAGGGACGTGCTGTTAGATACAATATTCCAGTTGTTGGAACATATGGCCTGCACACCTGGCATCACATTGGCACTGAAAGTCCCATACCACATTACTCATTTGTGTGATAGGCAGAATGTATTTTTGACTTGACAACAGCATCCAGTTTGTGGAGTATCATTTGTGTTGCCACAGCATAGTAACAGTGTGGAACGTCTAGCTTCCCCCAATGCTCAAACAGGTATATGAATTGAATGGGGGGGGGGAAGGTTATAACTTGAGTCGGGCCCTCAAATGGATCCAGGGGGCCAGTGAAGGAGCCCCCCCCCCCCACACAGACTATGCATGGCAACTGATGAACAGAAATCAGTTGGTTTCAAGCCAAAAGTCGTAACATTTGCTAACTTGTCAAAAAGCTGTGTTGCAGCAAGGAAATTTGGTGTTGGTGAAAAATTGGTGCAAGACTGGACGGAAGAAGAATTTGCTGTGAAGAAGCTGTCCAAGACCAGATGCACCAAGAGATCGGGGATCAGTCACTGGCCTGATCTTGAGAAGCATGTATTGGAATGGGTCTTCGAAAAGTGTCAGAATGGCTAGATTGTCACTAGAAATGTAACGTAATGTGCACTTAAGTCGGGAAATTCAAACCGATTCCTGTAAAATTTCAGAGCAACAAATAGTTGGTGTAACCGCTCTATGGAACAAATATGTCTGGTGTTTTGGCAGAAGATCAAGATTGCTCAGAGACAACAAAAGAGCTTGATGTCAAAATGACCAGTTTCCAGCAATTCTTCATCAGACAGCAACAAAAACACAAATATTCACTGTGTCACATCGATAATATGGATGAAATGCCCAAGAATTTCAATATGCCCAACAACCAAACATTCAGATCGTTGAGTAATATCCAGTTCAGTGGATGGAGAGGAAGATGATTTGTGGAGGGACGATTATGAAACCAAAAGTGACACATCTGGGGCGGGATTCTCCACTCCCCCGCCGAAGTGCCCACGCCATCGTGAACGCCGTCGAGGTTCACAACGGCGCGAAACGGCCCCGATCCCGATCGATTCAGGCCCCGACAATGGGCTAGGATCGGGGCCGCGTCATCTACACGCGCCAGGCCTTGTCGCCGCGTAAAGGCAGCGCCGCATAGATGACACGGCCGGCGCCGCATAACTGGCATCACCCGCGCATGCGCCACGGCCGGCACCAACCCGCGCATGCGTGGTTGCCGTCCTCTCTGAGTCCGCCCCACAAGAAGATGGCGGACGGATCTTGCAGGGCCGCGGAAGGTAGGAGGTCCTCCTCCATAGAGGACGGCCCGACGATCTGTGGGCACCGATCATGGGCCATGCCACATTTGAGGTACCCCCCCGGTGCAGGATCCCCCCCCCCCGCAGGCCGCCCCCCCCCCCCCCCCCAGCGTTCCCGCGCTGTTGCCGACGGCAGCGACCAGGTGTGGACGGCGCCGGGGGGAACCCGCCGTTTTGGCCTGGCCGCTCAGCCCACCCGGGCCTGAGGATAGCGGGGTTGCCGGAGAATTGCCATTTTAGGTGTCTCCGCCGATTCTCCGGCCTGCGGCCCGTGGAACTCGACGGGGCCGTTCCCGCCGCTTGGGAGAATCGCGGGAGGGCGTCGGACCGGCGTCCCGGAAAACTCTGGCGGCCCAGGCGATTCTCCCAACCGGCGCGGGAGTGGAGAATCTCGCTCCTGAACTGGCGTAGGATAATATGGTGAAGCCATAGCCAAAGTGACTCAGGATGCATTCGATTAACTCTTTATGTCAGAAACCAAAGACAAGAATTTAAAACATATGGTTGCTTTCCAAACTATCCTTGTAGAATAATTTCATTAAACAAAATATGATACATTGATTTAATTTGAATTTCAATGGGCTTTTTCACATTTAAAAAAAGGGACCACCTACACAAACACAAACAGTTCACGGTTGATACTGAACATATAAGCCAATTTTCTTTTCGGAAGAATATTTTGAAGCTTCAGAGTTTGAGTTACATGCTGCGATGTATTTTATTTCCGTGTTTTTAATTAATTTTCTTCCCCATTGCCTCTACCTGTTTTAAGCAGCCTGTAAAGAAAGACATTTCCGTCATGATATGGTCGTACAGATTCGCATATGACAATCAAGGCTGGCCAAGTTTAGAAAGATCTGCTGAGCTTATTGAACAGACAGGTTTGTGTTTTGTTTCAGAAGCAAATCACTAAATAATTTCACACACACAAACACAGAGGGAAATCCGATGTTTGAAGATATTTTTGAAGTTGAGACCAAAGCTGGGCCTCGCTTTGCAGCCAAGAGTCTGTCTCCAGGCACCTAACTGCCAGGCTTTGCCCACCCAGATAAGATCCCGGCGGCATCTCCAAACTGATGCCAAATGGCCAGTTAATTGCCACTAATTGGTTCACCCCCACTACTGGCCAGGTTTCCTTCTTCACTGTAAATGTTATGATTCTATGATAAAATAGTCAACCACAAAATCAGTCAGGGAATTCAAAAGAAACGTCTTTATTCAGAGAATGATGAGAATGTGGAACTCGCTACCAATAGTATAGGAGCATTTAAGGGGAACCAAGATAAGGATATGAGGAAGAAGAGAATGCATGATTAAACTGATAGAATTAGTTGGGAAAGATGGGAGGAGGCTTGAATGGAGCATAAAAACCTGCATGTGTTTACGTGGTTGATTGGGTTGTTTCTTTATAATTCTGTGCTCTGTCCTTATTGCCACTCAACTTGAGATCTACTAAAACAGGTTTGTCTGTGTATCAAACCTGTATGGAGGGAACCCAACAGGACTTCATTCCAGCCTTTACAGATGTTACACTCCTAATTTTCCCACACCTGTAAATTGTTCCTCCAGTGGTGTCCGCACATTCATGAACAGTGTCCATCCTCTGTGGTCTCCCATTCCTTGTTATCTTGCAAGAAAGCAGGGAGTGTGTCACTGGTAGAGTAGTCCGATGTTTTTAGGATATGTATCAGGCTAGAATAGTGTGCCGGTATGTGAAAAATTACAGAAGTGTGAGGAGAGTAAGGACAGTAGCAGCAGAGTGCTGTAATAGAAGGATGTGGTGTGGTGCAGGAATTAGAGGAGACTGATGGGAATGGTTGAGGAGAGGGTTTTGATTACTGGGCTACGGGCAGTGTAGAGCCAAGCAGAGAACAATGAGCGATAATGGGCTGAATTTAATGGCTGCAACAGTGGCACTGCCCATGGCCAGAGAGCCAGTGGTAACCCCTCCATGGCCATTCCTGAAGAGATCCGATGGGATTAAATTCCAATCAAGCACTTACCTGCCTGCCATCGGTATTCCCAAGGCCTTCAAGGAGGAGGATCCCACCTCAAGGAGCTGTCAGCCAATCAGAGGCTGACAACTCTTCAAATCCAGCAACATCACCAGGAGCAGTGGCCACTGCTGGCACTGCAAAAGGCCCAGGACAAGGAGCAGGCATGGAGGCCCTGAGGAACAGGTGTGTGTTGAGGCCAGTTAGCCAGTCAGGCAGTGTCTGGAAAAGGGGCTGGGGGAGTCAGAGGGACAGAAGGGGGACTCTTCCTGCAAGGCAGCACTTGCCATAGGTGCGTAGTAGTAATGACAGAATAAGGTCTGTTTGGTCCTTAATTGGATGCTTGAAGGTCTTAATTGGCCTAAGGGTGGGAAGGCAGTCCTTTACCTTCCTTGCCCTGGACTTGATTGGAGGGAGTCAAGAAAGTGACATGCTCTACAGAGCCTCTCTTCCTACCGGGGGGGGGCATTAAATTCCACCCAGTGAGTTAGGAGGCTTAACTTGTGAGGTAATTGAACTTTTTTTTCAGCATTGCAGCCCATGTCCTGAGAAGGATACTTTCAACATTCCCTTACTCTCACCACCAGTCATCTTCTGCAAAGGTGGCCTGCCATGTTTTAAGAGGCTACCTTTAAATGGTGTTAACAACATGTGATATCAACATCTGATGAGTGAGTTACAGAGTTATACATGGGCTTTTAATGAAACCAAATTCATTGACTTGAAGACTTGGTTGCCTTGAAGTCAATTAAGGAAGACTTTAGTACCTTTTTGCCTACAAGGTTGTTCCATTTGTCGGTTTTAAACAGTAGAGCCTGTAACCCTGATGACTGCACTTTGCTATTGATAGGTGCTGATTTAATCACGATTTTGGAAAGTGATGCCTCTAAGCCATACCTGGGAAATAACGATCTCACCATGTGGCTGGGAGAGAAATTAGGTCTTTACACGGATTTTGGTCCAAGCACGAAAGATCACACCTGGGGGTAAGTCTACAATGACAACTCCATACGCAATTTGCTAGTTAGCATCTGAATTTATAATCTCACACTGAGGTAAATGATTGAGTGATCCCAGGCTTCTGTTACAGTGGATAGATTTTCATCTAGTACCACTGGTAGTGGTATTTTACTTATTTTTCAGATTTTGATTTGGTAATATTTCGAATTACTGCTGAATTTTCCCAGACTTTTATTATCGCCAATGACCATTACAGTCAAAACGGTGCTTATTTAAAAAAAATAAATTTAGAGTACCCAATTCATTTTTTCCAATTAAGGGGTAATTTAGCGTGGCCAATCCACCTACCCTGCACATCTTTGGGTTATGGGTAGGTGGATTGCAAACACGGGGAGAATGTGCAAACTCCACATGGACAGTGACCCAGAGCCGGGATCGAACCTGGGATCTCGGCGCCATGAGACAACAGGGCTAACCCACTGCGCCACCGAGCTGCCCCAAAATGGTGCTTATTTTGACAGGCAAAAGGTGGATTACTGTTAAATTTAGCAAATGATGCAATATTTTCAATTTAGCTGTGAAAAGTCATACTGAGTTGAATAGAATTTACCACTTTTTCTGCGGAGATTAAAAGGCAATTACAATAATTGTAATTTGTTGGTAAAATAATGTGAGTTAAATCTGCATGCTATTAGAAGTATGTAAAAAAAAATGACCCAACAATTTGTGATGAAGGAGGAATATGCAATGAATTGCAAGTCAGCACAAATTGCGGGACAGTTAGAACCTTACAAACATGGGATCTTGCCACCATCAACACCAAGAGTTTCAAGAATTACTTCATTTGCGCGCTGAAAACAAATAATACCTGACAAGAATGTTAGGGCTGGTATTTAATTATTTATATTCCTGTTATGTTACTCAACCTCTGAGGCCCTGAAAGCAGACAATTAAAACTTTGGAAACTTATTTCAGCAGGTAGTAAATTGTTCCCCAAGATTTTTAAAATGTAACATTTTAATTAATTTATTTATTTTTCCTTTTATCCCTTGTTCCTCTCCTAATTCAATAATTTTCCCCTCTGTTTATTTCTCATTTTGTATTTAATTGAACACACATTCACCCCATTTCTCTCCCCGTTCTTTTTTTGTTACCTTCTCCCGCCTTACATTTAATTGATTGAGGAGATGGATGTGTTGACTCCATCATTCATCAAGATCTCAAATTCCCCAGTGGTCTAGTTATCAATTCTCACTTCCAGCTATTTACAGTGCAAACATTTTTCAGCTAAACAGAAATAAATAAAAATCTTAACAAACAAGGCAAATTCTGGGTCATTATTCCCCCTAACTATAATTATATTCAGCAGACTATGTTGCACATTACAGACAGGATTCATTATAATCCCCAGCAGAAGTAGGGAAACTTTTTAACATTTATTAGATTTTGAATGAATATAAGTGCTCCATGTCAGTAAAGACAAGCAATACAATGATCTGTCAAAGTGTGCACATAACTATGCCCATGTCAAGCTGGCTCCTAGAATTTGCTACTATAAACTTCAGAATTATCAAAAATAATTAAATTGCTACTTAATCAGTTCCAAATTTAATTTTCCAGCCACCCCATTGCTCATTGTACGCGTGTTTCCGAAACTATTTTCCAATAGTGAAAATTAACCAGCTACCACAAAAACAAAAAAAGTGATAAAGCACAGAGGGCACAAGCCGCGTTGCACTCAAATGAGAATGTGACAAGGCTGTCACATCGCAGGAGAGGCCAAAATTGAGAACTGTGCCTGGCGCCGATCTGTTTGTGATCTAACTGGCCCGACCCCATTGCAGAAATCAGGATCCTGCCATAGCACGGCGAGAAACCAATAATCATCACTTAAGGCCAATCTCCATGCAATTAACAGGAGCTACCCCCTATCTAATGGCCTCCCATGATTTAACTGCCTCCCCAGCAAGTTGTCACGTGGGTGCCAATTAGTACATCTTTTTAAAAACATTAAGCTGGTGGAAGAGTTGCTGCGGGAACCTGAGGAGGTGAGTAGCCATCTTCGCTCCCGAGCATTGGGCCCAGGGGCACAAGCTTGCTGCCCTGGTGCTCGGAGGATGAGCCCCCGGGGGGCCAGCTTCGGCCGGGGTGGACCGCCAAGGGTGGGGGATTTGCAGAATGGGGGGGGTGGCCGCCCATGGACTCGGTTTGATGGGGTAGGGGATGGGGGAGGGGTTGCTCAGTGCCTGGGGGTCCGCCATGCCACCCCTGGATCATGTGTTACCATTCCTGGGGCAAACCAAGCCCCAGCCTGCCAGCTCCTACGACCACCCATAAATCCCACTGATCGCAGAGGCCTTTGGCCGCACAGTCAAGCTATTGCTAATTGGGAACTGGAAATCATAGTTAAGTGGGCACTTCACACCTCCCAAGTGGATCCTCGTGGGTAGGCGCACTATGTAGCATGTGGGAGTTATTCCCTAGAATCAAAATTGGACCGTGACACCTGGACACTGTGCCTGAACACTACAGGAAGCAACATCATGCACCAAGCAGCCAACATGTGAACCCAGGGGCTGGGCCCCAGCACTGGAGACATTTCAGCAACCAGAGGGTGGCCATGTGCACCGGGAGGGGACCAGTGACCTGTCCAGGTAACGTTACATGCGGGTGTCTGGGGTACAGTGTGTGGGGTCCAGTGAGGAGGGGCCTGCTGTGGACGGGGGTTCATGGTCAGGGTGTGTCAGATGGCAGGGGAAGGGGGCGGGGGGGAGGAAGGGTGTAATGGGGGAATGTGGGGGAGTGAGCAATGGGGGAAGGGTGAGCAATGGGGAAAGGGGTGCAATGGGGGGAGGGGGAGCAATGGGGAAATTGGGAGTGGGGGGAGCAATGGGGGAATGAATGGTCCCGGGATGGGGGACTGCTGATTGTCAGTCTCTCACCCCCCCCCCCCACCACCAACCCTGTCCCAACCTGACAGGGTCTGTATAATTGCACACCAGGGTGATGGGAGTGTGTCGGCACTGTCAGCGGGTCACTGTTGAGGGCAAAGGGTGATGATAACCCGCTTTGAATGTGGTGGTCGGGGAGGCAGGGGTGGAAGAGTCATCCAGGACCTACATGTCCATGAGACTGGGAGACCTCCCCTAGTGACCAGGACGTGCTCTGGAGGGCCTCGGCAATGCCCTGCTGAGACTGGGACATTGCCCGCAGCACCTCATCAAGGTCCACCTGGTACTGGGTCACGTTCCCCAGCGACTGGGACATGCTGTCGAGGCACTCAGCCATGGCTGTCACTGACTGATCTACGCATTGGACACCTCCACGTGCTGCCAATGTCGTGCACCAGACTCCCCACTGCTACCTTCACAGTGTTGACCTCAGTGCCACGCATTGTCGGCGCCAACTCCTGTGCTCGTAGCCTCTGGGACTCCTCCAATCGGATATGGACTTGCTGCAGTCTTGCTGACATCCCCCGTTGAATCTCGCCTGCACCCTAGCGTCTGCATCAGTTCCAGGTAAACCTGGTCCAGAGGCTCAGCGTCTGACTGGGACCCACTTAGTCCTGGGATCAAGCAAACCTCCAACTGCTGTCTCGCCTGGGCATTACTGCCTCCACCTGATGTGTATCAGCAACTGTGTGGTGCTCACCAGAATGTGCCCCAGAAGCCTGACCATTACTGTCGCCCACCAAGGTGTGTGTCTCTGCACTGGTGGAGGATGGGGAAGACAGCTGTGCTGCAAATAGAGTGGTGTTTTCCGAGCTCCCCTCCGAGGTGTTCTCATGGGAGGCGGGGTACTCACCAGTCCTTTACTTCATCCAGAACAACACCAGTTCATGGACCTTGGCCCAGAACAGCAAATATTATCAGCGCATCTGATCTATAGCAACAACGCACCAAGGTTCCCTAAAAGCCAGCTTGACATCTTTGAGTTTAATGTGCGACAAGTCAGATACAATTTGAATTTTCTACTGAGGATTTCAAATCGCACAAAATTATATTCATAGTCCCAGAGGAAGCATTTTCACTTAGGATTGTGCAACAAACCATGTAGCCTTAAAATAAAATGAATTCAATTCCCAAGGTAAGTAACCTACCTGAATGTGGAGCACTGCTTTCCCCAATCCAGGGAAGGTGGAAAGTAGAGTGCATCTAAATAGGAATAGAACAAAACGTGGGATAGTTGCTGACGAATGAAGTTTCAGGCTTCAAATTCCCAAGACACTGAAAATTCAGTGGAGACCACCACACACCGACCACACATACACGCTGTAATCAGCCCGTCTCTCCCGGCAGCCAGTACGCCTTGCGGGATTCACCCAGAACTTGCGAGGACGTTGAGATCAGGATCCCGCCCACAATGGATGTGAACAAGCTGCGCTCTCTTAAGTACGTCTTACACACACTAAGGCCTACTTACCTGGATCTATTGGCCTCCCGGCATCTACCGGCCTCCCCAAGGAGTCCTCAGCCGGGCTGTTCTGTACTGGTTCACAGAAATGTGGACAAGGTGGAATGTCAGCCGCTAGGTCTCTCAGGCTGTGCAGTCAGTGCCAGGATAGGGTGGCCCTCTGGCCATCTCCCTGGAATGTGGGTACCTGCCGAGTGCCCCCAGATGTCACTGCCAACCAAGGGCCCGAGGGGAGCCATGCCCATGAAACGAGTCTGGAGGTGGGTAAGTAGGGGCCTCTGGGAGGTTGGGGGGTGAGGGGGGGGGGGGGGGTCCTGGTAAGGGTGGGGGAGGGGTTCTGTAAGGGGGTGTGACCTCCCGGGACTAGGACACATCCCCAACCACTGGGACATGGTGTTGAAGCACGCAGCTATGGCCATCACTGACTGAGCTATGGTTTTGATACCACCACTCATGCTGCTGACGTTATGCACAAGGCTCTCCACTGCGGCCGCCACCCTAGCAGTGTTGGCCTCGGTGCCAAGCATTGCCGGCACCATCTCCTGCTCCCGTCGCCTCTGGGACTTCTCCAATCCTGGAGTGTAGCTGACATCCTCCTCTGAATCTCACAGTCGCACCCTATCAACTGCATCAGCTCCGGGTAAACTGGTCCAGAGGCTCAGCATCTGACTGGGAACTAGCTGGGTCCTGGGATCCAGCAGACCTCCCACTGCTGGCTCGCCTGGGCGTTCCTGCCTCCACCTAATGTGCATCAGTAACTGTGTGGTGCTCACCAGAATATGCCCCAGAAGCCTGTCCACTCCTATCCCCCACCAAGATGTTTGTATCTGTGCTGGTGGAGAGTGGGGCTAGCAGTGGCGCCGCGAATATGGTGGTCCCCTCGGAGGTGTTCTCATGGGAGGCGGGGGGAGGGGCCTACACGGATGGACCTACACTATCGAATGGAGATCCTGCAGGAGAATGAACATGTGGTCAGTGGGAGGGATGGGTCACTTTGTATGGCATTAACAACTCATGTGATGTGACAGGTCATCTGAGTGGGGCCCAGTGTATTCTCACCTCTGCGCCGTACACCAACCTCTATGTCGGTGACAGATCTATCCTTGGCCACCCTCGCGACCCCCAGGGCCCATTCCTAGTAGGGGGTGAGGACTCTGATGTCCGGTGCCCCTCCGCCTGTCTGGGCCCTCTCCCGTCTGTTGTTGGCCAACCGGTGGGCAATATACAGTGAATGGTAGAACCCTTAAGAGTATTGACAGGCAGAGGGACCTGGGTGTACAGGTCCACAGGTCACTGAAAGTGGCAACACAGGTGGAGAAGGTAGTCAAGAAGGCATGCTTGCCTTCATCAACCGGGGCATTGAGTATAAAAATTGGCAAGTCATGTTGCAGCTTTATAGAACTTTAGTTAGGCCACAGGAGTATAGTGTTCAATTCTGGTCGCCACACTACCAGAAGGACGTGGAGGCTTTAGAGAGGGTACAGGATTTACCAGGATGTTGCCTGGCATGGAGGGCATTAACTCTGAGGAGCGGTTGAATTAAGTCACTGGAACGACGAGGGGCAACCTGATAGAAGTCTACTAAATTATGAGGGGGATGGACAGAGTGAATAGTCAGAAGCATTTTCCCAGGGTGGAAGAGTCAATTAATAGGGAACATAGATTTAAGATGCGAGGGACAAAATTTAGAGGAGATGTGTGAGGGATGTTTTTTTTACACAGTGGGTAGTGGGTGCCTGGAACTCGCTGCCGGAAGAGGTAATGGAAGTAGGTACGATAGTGATGTTTCAGATGCGTCTTGACAAATCCATGAATAGCATGGGAATAGAGGGATACCGGCCCTAGAAGTGTAAAAGGTTTTAGGTTAGACAGGCAGCATGGGTGGCGCAGGCTTGGACGGCCGAAGGGCCTGTTCCTGTTCTGTAGTTTTCTTTGTTCTTTGTTTTTCCTCCTGCGGGAACACAGAGTGGGCACTGTGAGCCATACACACATTCATCGCAGGGTTGGGTGGAATTGGGGGGCAGTGTGGGCGGCACTGCTGGACATGAGTGGCCCGGGCCACGGCATGGTGCTGGGTGGGGGGGGGGGTTCCAGGCTCATGCTCATTGGGGGGGGGGGGGTCAGGGGCCTGTGCCAACCCACCCGTGCGGCCCGATGGAGGTCTTTGATCTTACTGCACTGGGTGTCGGTCCTCCTGTTGACGCTACCTGAGCTGATGGCATTGCCACTTCCAGGCAGCACTGGCTGCCCTGTGGATGATGCTCTGAGCCCCTCGGGGGAACAGGGCAGCCCGTCTGATCTCGACTGCGTCCAACAATCTGACCAGGTCAGCATCCCCGAATCGTGGGGCTGGTCTCCTCGGTAGCATGGCTACGAGCTGTGTGGGGTTTGCTCTGCAGGTGCGGTTTAAATGCTGCTCTCCCATGTTAACACAGAGCTGGTGGACATGATCCTGGCGAATCAGCTCGTGGGGCCTTGTTAAGTGGTCCAATTTATGTTTGATACCGGTGACGGCTCGTCGGGAAGCTCGCAGCAGTTAATGCTCACTACCACACTTAGAAACCTATCCATTAAATTGCACCCCCTGTTTCTCTTGGTGCCTCTCAACCTCAGTCTCCAAGCCATTTATTATTGATTGTACATTGTGGTTTTAAAAAAAGTAACAACTATACTTCGAACAAAGTAAGGCTGGGTGATATGGAGGAACAGAAGGATTTGAAAGTTCAGGTTAATGAGATTAAAATCAGTAGCGAAAGTTGGTAAGGCATTAAAAACTGATGGAATCCTGGGTTTTATGGAAAGACGTACAGAACATAAAACTTAAAATATAATGATGAATTTATAGAAAGTTGCAGTAAGATCACAGTTGGAGTATTATGTGCATTTTTGAACCCTACACTTTAGGAAGAATATTGCGGCAATAAAGATAAAACTGAGCAAATTCACTGTCTGGGATGAGGAAATACTAATACAAAGGAAGACAGAGAAAAGGTGCAGCAGTTTTCTTTTTGTGAAAAGTATTTTTATTCAAATTTTTAGCATTTTAACATTTTACAAAACAAAACAAAAATATTACACCCAAATACAATAAACCCTGCACCCCCCCCCGCAACAGTTAACAGTGACTAGCTCCGAAATGCAAAATAAACAAACATCTCTTGTGGAACCCCTCACTTGCCCCCCTTAGGGCAAATTTCACAACTCAAGATTAAAGAACTCCATTAGATCCCCCAGCCACGCCGAGGCACAGGGTGGAGAAGTTGACCTCCACTCCAACAGAACCCGTCTGCGTGCGATCAACGAGCTGAAGGATAAAACATTGCTCCTGCTCCCTGCAACTCTAGGTCAGACACCCCGAATATGGCCCTCCAGCGACCCGGCTCCAAACACACATGCAGGATCACTGACATGGTGCTGAAAAACTATCCCCAAAATGTCTCCAACTTTGTGCATCCTCTACCCCTCAAACAGCGTCAAAGACGCACCATTGTATCAACCCCAGCCTCGGACATGAGGCTGAGGTAGTCACCCTCCACAGCACCTCACAACACAGTCCCACTGAAATAAGAATAGAAACCACGGCAAAATGTTCATCTTAACTGCCTGCACCTGACCTGCCGGCGACAGGGAAGACTGTCCCACCTCAATAAATTTGCTTTCACCCTCCCAACCAGACTCAAAGTTCAGCTTACGAAGTCACATCCAATCCCAGGCCACCTTCACCCCCAAATACCTGAAATGGGTTGTTGCCACCCGAAATGGCAATCGCAACTTCCCCCCACTCCAACCCCCACCCCTGGAAGACACCATAAAATACTTGCTCTTCTCCAAATTCAACTTGTATCCCGAAAACGCCTCAAACCCCTTAAGCAGACCCATTATGTCCCCCACCGAAGAGCTTGGGTCCGAAATATTTAACAGCAGATCATCCGCGTATAGAGACACCCTGCACTCCACCACACACCCACCCCTCCGCCCCCCTCATTATCTCCTTCCATAAATCTGAGCAGCTCAGCACAATGACCAAAGGCTCTATCGCCAGCGACGCAAACAGAAGGGGGGTCATGGGGCATCCCTGCCTCGTTCCATAATGCAGCGGAATGTACCCTGCATTCAAATCATTCATTCGCACACACGCCATTGGATCCTTATACAACAAATTCACCCATGCCACAAACTTAGACCCAGTCCAAAACTTCAAATAGGTAGCTCCACGCCACCTGATCAAATGCCTTCTCTGCATCGAATGCCACCACCATCTCCAACTCCCTTCCTTCTGCCGGAGAAAGCACCACATTCAGCAATTGCTGCACATTCAACGACAACTGCCTACTCTTAACGAACCCCGTCTGATCCTCCTCAATCACCTTCAGAAGGCATTCCTCTAACCTCAACGTCAACACGTTCGTCAGTATCTTGGCATCCACCTTCAACAGAGGTATGGGCCCATATGACCCACACTCCACTGGATCCTTATCCTTTTTAAGCAACCTCCAATTCCGCCCTCTCCTCCTCTGGGAACTCCAACCGCCTCAAACACTCCCTCATATCCGACGCATCTTCCGACGGCTCTGACCTATACAGGTCTCTATAAAACTCTTCAAAAACCTCATTCACCTGTTCTGGCACCACCACCAGCTCACCCGTCCCATCTCTGACCCGCACTATCTCCCTCGCCACTACTTGCATGCCTTCTCCCCATGCTCATAAACGATCCCCCTTTGCCCTTCTCAGCTGCCAACCCGCCTTCCCCGTAGACAGAAAGTCGTACCTCGCCTGTAACTCCTTTCTCCTCACCAAAAGACTTGGATCCCGATCCTCCTTACACCTCCCATCTACTTCCCAAATCTCCTCTATCACCCACTGCCATTCCTCCCTCACCTCCCTATCCACCTGCGCTTTAAATAAAATAACCTCACCCCTCACTACTGCCTTCAACATTTCCCATACCATTGGCAGCTGAGATTACAGGGTGATTTAATAGAAGTTCTACAATTGTGAAAAGGTAGAACAAGCCAGATAGATACAAATTATTTACAACTCTATGATTGGACCAACCATTCTCATTTCCCCCACGAGGCCTCCAGCGTACCACCGCCAGTGTCTGATTTCTCTTCCTGGAATCCCTGAAGCCTCCTCTCCTGTCTCCCCAATTCACCAAGCCCTGAAGTCTCCACTCCTCTCCCCAACCTGCCTTGTTGGGGAGGATGACCTACCTCGTTCTGCCGCAGCTCACTTCCAGACACAGGACTTTTCGGTGATGTCATAATTTTAACAACATGCATGGGAACTCTGACTTCTGGATTTTCCTGCCAGCTTCTTCCTTCACACTCCTCATTTTTCATTTTATGTTTTGAAGCTGTTTTACTCACCTTTTCTCTTTCCTGGACCTTTTCTCAGATGTATTATTGGCTGTCTCTTTATCATAGCAATTAGCATCCCTCAATTTTGGTCTTTATCTGTTGTTCTCTCTGTCCCCTGTTTTAAGCAATCCTGAAGGTTACAATACTTTTCTTTTCCAGCTCTGAGAAAGGGTTCATAGCCAAGAATCACGCTTGAATCACTATCTTTTGTAATACTGTTACGAGGATGTGTTTTTTTAAATTTCAGAGTCTTCAATTCTCCTATCCTGGCTGGAGTTTATAAAAATGCTCAGTAAACTGTAAACTTATGAAAACACTGAGGTACTGCTAGCCAGCAGAATATACAACTTGCATTCCACCCAACCATCTATACTAGTGCGTGTGTGGAGCCTAGGGAGTGTGTGTGGGTCCAGGGAATGTGTGTGACATATGGATTGGGGGGGGGGGAGAGGGGGGGGAGACTTATCTCTTTTTGAATTTGGGAAGTAGGGTCAATAAACCAATCTTGTGTTTTAATTTAAATTCAGAAAACATGTCTGATTAATTGTTTATAATCTGAAAGTGAACAGAGAGGACTCCTGCAGTACTGGCAGAGCACATCCTCATTAAATTCACAACTAAATCCTATTACGACCAGCCCTGGAGTAGTAACCCAGGGGAGCCCATTTTTAGCCCACCTCATGTGGTTCACACAATACTGAGAGGTTTACTATACTTTTCCAGCATTGTCTTGCTTATTTCACATTTCTGCAATCTGAATTGGTTTCTTTCCATTGCAATTTTCAAAGATGTTAGCGTTCTTGAAACTGCCCAATGCTGTGATTCTTATATCCGGTGCAATGGCAACATTTGCATCAAGTTCAAATAATAATAATTCTAAGGTTAACAATGTGTTAGGAAAACAAAGGTAGTTTAAGGGATTTATATTTTTATTGGCAAACACTTGAAATAAGGTATAGTTTCAAGGGTGTTTACTTTAATGTTTGGGTGCTTTAAAGGGTGAACCCTATAGTTAGATTCATGCTGGACAAAGGTGCTTGTATATATAGGGGTTGGTTAAGTTCCATCTGTGTTTCTATTGTGCTTAGAGAGGGCTACAGTGTGAAGAGAAAATAAATAGGCCAGCAGAGGTATGGGGTGTTGCTAGCAACTGGGGTCTTGTAAGGTAGAGAAACATTTAAGTTTTAGTTTCAGCATAATATGTGGGCAGTTGAAGTTATATAACGAGAGAGATGGCACCTCTCACAGCTCTGCTAAAAGTAGTTGTTTAGAAGGCTGGAGAGGGAACATCTCTCTCAGCTTTGCCAGAAGAAAAGCCATACCATGGAGTACTGGTTAAGAAAACAAGTGCAGAGATCTGAAGAGCAGCTAGTAAGTGAAACTCGAGAAATGAAGAGGTGTCCAAGATGTTTGGAATTAAGTGAACAGAGAATTCAAGGAAGAGTAAACCAAGGATTCTGAGTTAAAGAGACAATTGCAGTAATGAGATTTAAAATGGGACAGCAGCCTTCAAAGGTAAAACAAATGCCTAATGCAATTTTAATAGTCTGGGAATCAAGAGTTAAAGCAATTTTGAGCAGTTTGCACAGCAGTCACAATTAAATCCTAAAGGTGTGGGGACTTCCGCTTGAGACTATGGAGTGATTGGTCACATAAAGAGCTGTTCCTGTTCAGAGTCACAGAAAAGGGCTCTTTTTACCCAGATCCGGGTGGAATTTTGATGAAAAGGGGTAGGTGAATGTTAGAGGAGTAGTTTACCCCTGGAATGGTATGTCTTCTGATCACTGGACCCGGTAGAAAACAGTGAGAGGTTTGGCTGGAAAGTTGAAACAGTCTTGTGCTTCACAGACAGTCTCTTCCAGCATGCGGGCGGGGGAGGGGCAAGCTGTAAGGCCCCAGATACCGGAACTGATTACTTTTATCAAGGAGGAATTCCATAAACAGAGGAAAGAAATGCATGAGGATCATGCAAAGGCCATTGCAGAAGCTGTGGCAACCCTGAATAGTACTTTGGAGCAGATGGAGAGGTGTTTGGAGGAGCAAGGGTCACAGATTCGGGAGATTGAAGGAGAGATCTCAGACCACAGCGATCGAGTGGTGGCTCTGGAGGCGGAAGTGGGGCTCCTAGGAGACCTTTGTAAAATGCTGAGGGCAAAGGTGGAGGAGCAGGAGAATGCTCGAGGAGGCAGAACCTGCGAATAGTGGGCCTGCCTGAAGGAGTGGAAGGTATGAGTGCCACGAGGTACGTTTCGAGGATGCTGGCGGGACTGGGGTGCTGGATAAGGCACCTGAAGTGGATCGAGCACATAGGTCTCGGAGGCAAAAGCCTAGAGCTGGGGAGCCGCCACGAGCGGTGATTGTGAGACTCCATAAATTTGTGGAGAAAGAGAAAATTCTGCGGTGGGCCAGGGAGAAGCGTAGCTGCGACTGGGAGGGAAATAACTTCCGGATTGGCAAAATGGCGGGCAGGTTTCAACAAGGCCAAGGCGGTACATTCAGTAGAGAAATCAGCCTGTATGACCCGCATTGCTCCAGATCCTTCTCCCCTTTCAAGATCAATGAAATCGAGACCTGCGACATTGTTGGGGAGAGGACTCCCTTCTCTCTTGCTTTGTTAAATGTCCTCACCAGCAGTGGGCTCAATATCTCTGAAAACTTCTTATAGAATTCCACCGGGTAGCCATTATGCCCCGGGGCCTTGCCCGACTGCATGCCCTCCAGCCCCTTGATTATGTCCTCAATCTCAATTGAGGCTCCCAGCCCCTCCACCAGGTCCTCCTCCAGCCTCGGGAACCTCAACTTATCCAGAAATTGCCTCATCCCCTCCACCCCAGCTGGGGGTTCTGACTCATATAATTTACTATAAAAGTCCTTAAACACCTCGTTCACCCCCACTGGGTCAAGGACAGTATTACCGTCTCTACTCCTTACTCTCCCTATCTCCCTGGTCGCCTCTCTTTTCCTGAGCTGGTGCGCCAACATTCTGCTTGCCTTTTCCCCATACTCATAGACCGTCCCCCTTGCCTTCCTCAACTGTTCCACTGCTTTCCCTGTGGTCAACAGTCCAAACTCCACCTGTAACCTCCGCCGCTCCCTCAATAGCCCCGCATCCGGGGCCTCTGAGTACCTCCTGTCCACCTGGAGTATCTCCTCCACTAATCTATCCCTCTCAGCCCCTTCCACCTTTTCTCCGTGGGCCCGTATCGAGATTAATTCCCCTCTGACAACTGCCTTCAAAGCTTCCCAGACGGTCGCTGCAGTGACCTTCCCCGTATCGTTTGTTTCCAGGTAGTTCTGGGTGGACTTGTTAACCCGACCACAGACCGCCTCGTCCGCTAGCAACCCCACATCCAGTCTCCACGGCGGGCGCTGCCCTCTCTCCACACTAACCCGTAGATCCACCCAGTGCGGGGCATGATCTGACACTACAATTGCTGAGTACTCAGTATCCACCACCTTCGGTATTAGCGCGCTGCGCAGAACAAAAAAGCCGATGCAAGAATATACCTTGTGGACATGTAAAAAAAAGGAAAACTCCTTTGTCCTCGGCTGTGCAAACCTCCATGGGTCTACACCCCCCATCTGTTCCATAAAACCCTTCAATTCCTTTGCCTCAGCCGGACTCCTCCATGTACTAGATTTTGATTGGTCCAATTCCGGATCAATGACTGTGTTGAAGTCCCCTCCCATGATCAGGTTATGTGATTCTAAGTCTGGGATCTTACCTAACACCCGCCTCATAAATTCCACGTCGTCCCAATTCGGAGCATATATGTTCACAAGTACCACTCGCACCCCCTCCAGCTTCCCATTCACCATTATGTACCTACCCCCCTTGTCTGACATAATTCTCCCTGCCTCGAATGCCACTCGTTTGCTGATCAAGGTCGCTACCCCCCTGGTCTTTGAGTCCAGTGCTGAGTGGAACACTTGGCTAACATCCCTTCCTCAATCTCGTCTGGTCTGTAACCTTTAGGTGTGTCCCTTGTAGCATTGCCACGTCCGCCTTCAGTTCCCTCAAATGCGCAAACACGCAAGCCCTCTTGACCGGCCCATTCAGTCCTCCCATGTTCCATGTGATCAGCCTGGACGGGTGGCGAGTGGCTTTCAAACCCCCTCCCCCCACCGCCCGCCGACTAGCCATCACCCTTTTTAGGCCAGCCTCTAGCTCGCGCCCTCCACTTCCTCGAGTCCCCACTCGGGCTGTCGCCGTTCCCGACCTCCCATTTGTCCTCTCGTAACAGTTCCTCTCCTGCCAGCAAAGCAGCTGCCCCCCTCCCACCCCCCCTAGCAACAGCACTAAAAACCCAATCCCCCAAGAGAAGCTCCAGCTTAACCCGTCCACCCCCCACTGCCCTTCCGAGAGTCAGCTGACCCATGCTGACTCGATAGCTCCCGCCCCTGGCACCAGTCTGTTTCCCGATTGTACTCTCCTCTCTCCCCACACATGAATAAACATTTTAAAAGCATCACATTCCCCAGTAAACAAACAACAGGAAAAAAAACCAGGGAAGAAACAATCACTTTAGAAAAATCGTCACCCAAAAAACAGAACTAAATTCAAAGCCCATCCCCCCTCTAACAAGGTCCCTGCAAGACAGATCAACCTTTAACCATCCACACAGCCTATTATTTCACATAGAGCTACTTACATTTTTACAATCCAGCACCACAAATCGCTGCCACAGTACTTCTCCAAGAATTAAGTGTCTTTTAATTCGCCTCCAGCTTCATTTCTTTAATAAAGGTCCAGACTTCGTCGGGCGTTTCAAAGTAGAAGTCCTGTTCCTCATGTGTGACCCACAGGCGGGCTGGGTACAGCATCCCGAACTTCACCCCTTCTTAAAGAGGGTAGTTTTTGCCCGATTGAACTCTTGGCCAAATCCGCTCCCAGGTCCTGATAAATGCACAACTCAGTTCTCCCACTTGCTGCTCCGTTCTTTCTTGGCCCACCGCAAAATGTGTTCCTTGTCCATAAAACGGTGAAAACGTACCACCATGGCCCTCGGCGGTTCGTTCGCTCTGGGCTTCCTCGTGAGAGCTCTTTGCGTTCTGTCCAATTCCAGGGGCAGAGGGAACGCCCCAGCCCCCATCAACTTCTCCAACATGTCCGTCACATAGGCCCTCGTATCCGATCCCTCACTGCCTTCAGGGAGGCCCAACAATTCTGAGGTTCTGCCTCCTGGACCTATTCTCCAGGTCCTCCAGCTTCTCCTGCATTCTTTTCTGGCGGCCATTCATCATCCCCACCTTGCTTTCCAGCACGGTTATATACTCCTCATGCTTGGACAACCTTTGTTCGACCTCCTGAATCGCTCTCCCGTGGGTTTCCTGATTTTGAACCACTTGATCAATCGAAGCCTTAATCGGGTCCAGCGTGTCCTCCTACAGCTTGGCGAAGCAATCCTCGAAAAATGTCACCAGCTGCTCCGTCGACCACCGTGCCGTTCCCCCCACTTCCCTTGCCCTCCGCCATGCTGTCCCGTGTTACCAGCTCTGCTTGCGTCTCCCTTAGGACTTTGTCGTCTCACACGGCCACTTCTGGTCCAATTCTCCATACACTGGAGGGGGATTTCTCCTTACTGTCTCTCCTGATCTACTGGATAGAGAACTGGGTAGGTCATAGAAGGCAGAGAGTAGCAATGGAAGGTTGTTTTTCTGATTGGAGAGCTGTGACAAGTGGTGTTCCGCAGGGATCAGTGCTGGGACCTTTGCTGTTCGTAGTATATATAAATGATTTGGAGGAAATTGTAACTGGTCTGATTAGTAAGTTTGCAGACGACACAAAGGTTGGTGGAATTGCGGATAGCGATGAGGACTGTCAGAGGATACAGTAGGATTTAGATCATTTGGAGACTTGGGTGGAGAGATGGCAGATGGAGTGTAATCCGGACAAATGTGAGGTAATGCATTTTGGAAGGTAGGGAATATACAGTGAATGGTAGAACCCTCAAGAGTATTGACAGTCAGAGAGATCTAGGTGTACAGGTCCACAGGCCACTGAAAGGGGCAACACAGGTGGAGAAAGTAGTCAAGAAGGTATACGGCATGCTTGTCTACATTGGCTGGGGCGTTGAGTATAAAAATTGGCAAGTAATGTTGCAGCTGTATAGAACCTTGGCTAGGCCACACTTGGAGTATATTGTTCAATTCTGGTCGCCACACTACCAGAAGGATGTGGAGGCTTTAGAGAGGGTGCAGAAGACTTCCGGTAGCGGCCATGACCTGCTAGATCACGCAAACGGCAGCTCCCGCCGGGATCGGTGTTTCGGGCCGCTAAAAGGAGCGGTGGTGGCAGTTAACAGGAGGGACCGGCATGGGAACAGACGTGGGAGAGACCCCCCCCCCCCCCCCCCCCGCTGGTGGATGGAGAGGACCAGGAGTGGAGCCGGCAGACCCTGGGGAAGAAGGTCAAGAAGGTCCGGGAGGACAAAATGGCGGCCGGAGAGGATCGGGAGGTGTGGGCCCAATGGGCCAGAGAACAGCAGGAGTTCCTTAAAAACTGCTTCATGGAGCTGAAAACGGAGATGCTGGCCTCCATGGAGAGAATTGTGGTGACCCAGAAGGTGCAGGATAAGGAGATCAAGGAGGTGAGGAGGAAGGTGGCGGAGAACGAGGACGAGGTCCTGGGCCTGGCGGTGAAAGGGGAGGCGCATGAGGCGCTCCATAAGAGATGGCAGGAGAGTCTGGATGACCTTGAGTGCAGATCTCGGAGCCACAATCTGCGGATCCTGGGCCTTCCTGAAGGAGCGGAGGGGGTGGACGCGAGCATGTACGTGGCCACAATGTTGGGGACGCTGATGGGCGCGGGGACCTTCCCGCGGCCTTTGGAGCTGGATGGGGCCCACAGGGTTCTCGCCAGAAATCCGAGGGTAAATGAGCCACCGAGGGCGATGGCGATACGGTTTCAGCGCTTGGCAGACCGGGAGCGAGTCCTGCGGTGGCCGAAGAAAGAGCGGAGCAGTAAGTGGGAGAATGGCGAGATCCGAATTTACCAGGACCTGGGAGCTGAGCTGGCGAGGAGGCGTGCAGGTTTTAACCGAGTGAAGGTGGTCCTCCACGGTAAAGGGGTGAAGTTTGGGCTGCTGCACCCTGCGAGACTGTGGGTAACATACCAGGACAGGCATCACTATTTTGATACCCCAAACGAGGCGTGGTCGTTCATCAGGCAGGAGAAGCTGGACCTGAACTAAGGGACTGTTGTATGGGGGGGCGGGATGGGGTGCTGCTTTGCTGACTGAAGGGGAGCCAGGTGAGGGGTATGGATGGAGAGTCGGGCGAGGGGGCCGCCGGGGGGAGAGCTGGAGGAGGGAGGCGGGAGCACGCGGTTGGCCGAAAAAGGGAGATGGCTAGTCGCAGAATGGGGGGTGGTTACCCCCCCCCCCTCCCCCCCCGACCAGGCTGATCACGTGGAACGTGAGGGGTCTGAATAGGCCGGTCAAGCGGTCCTGCGTGTTCTCGCATTTGAAGGGGTTGATGGCGGACGTGGCCATGTTGCAAGAGATGCACTTAAAGCTCCCGGACCATCGAGGCTAAGGAAAGAGTGGGTGGGACAGGTGTTTCACTCTGGGTTAGACTCAAAGACCAGAGGAGTGGCTATTTTGGTCAGTAAACGAGTGGCATTTGAGGCGGGGAGCATCGTGGCGGATAAGGGGGGCAGGTATATAATGGTGAGTGGCAAGCTGCTGGGGGCCCGGGTGGTGTTAGTGAATGTATATGCCCCGAACTGGGACGATGTGGACTTAATGAGGCGTGTGTTGGGTAGGATCCCAGACTTGGAGACAAGTCACCTGATTATGGGAGGGGACTTTAATACAGTCTTGGATCCGAGCTTGGATCGTTCCAAGTCCAGAACGGGAAAGAGGCCGGCGGCGGCCAGGGCCTTGTGGGAGTTCATGGGCCAGATGGGGGGAGTGGACGCCTGGAGGTTTACACGGCCAAGGTCGAAGGAGTTTTCCTTTTTCTCCCATGTCCATGAAGTCTATTTGCGTTAATCCCGAGGGTGGAGGGGGTAGAATACTTGGCCATTGCGGTCTCGGACCATGCCCTGCACTGGGTGGACCTGCGTCTGGGGGCGGAACGGGGTCAGCGCCCTCTCTGGCGACTGATGTGGGGCTGCAGGCGGACGAAGAGGTGTGCGGGCGGATAAGGAGGAGTATTGAGAATTATGGGGAGCGAATGACACAGGAGAGGTGACGATGGCAGTGGTTTGGGAGGCTCTGAAGGCGGTCATTAGGGAGAGTTAATCTCCATTAGGTCCCATAGAGAGGAGAGGGCGGAGAGGGAGAGACTGGTGGGAGAGATATTCAGGGTAGATAGGAGGTACGCGGAGGCCCCAGAGGGGGAGCTGTTGAACGAGCGCCAGAAATTACAGGCGGAGTTTGACCTACTGTCCACGGGAAAGGCGGAGGCGCAGCTCAGGAAAGCGAAGGGGGCAGTTTATGAGTATGGCAAGGTTTAGAGATGTATGAGGCAAGTGTTTTTACACAGAGGGTAGTGGGTGCCTGGAGCTTGCTGCCGGAGGAGGTGGTGGAAGCAGGGACGATAGTGACGTTTACGGGACATCTTGACAAATACATGAATAGGATGGGAATAGAGGGATACGGACCCCGGAAGTGCAGAAGATTTTAGTTTAGATGGGCAGCATGGTCGGCACAGGCTTGGAGGGCCGAAGGACCTGTTCCTGTGCTGTACCTTTCTTTGTTCTTTGTGTGTTTTTGGGAGTGGAATTTGGCAACTCTCATGTGTCAATCATCGAGGGTGATTTTGAGGAGACAGCCACTTGGGGTTGAGTGGAGAGTGCCCACAGCCATCTTGCGTGCCTAAAAGGGACTTTGTGTTAATGAGACCAATGTACATTAAGGTGTACTTTGTATCCGTGTTAATCCTATAACCGGTGTGTAATTGTCAAACAAAGGGGTGAGTAAAAGAGTATTGTATTATAATCCAATTTTTTCATGTTTAATAATTATTTTTGTCTTGTTGTCAAAACTAATTAGCACTCCCGTGACATTGTTTGTCCATATTTTACTTTTAAAAAGTAAGATATGTTTTTTTGACCAGGGTTCCATTCTGGGATCTTCCCGTTCAGTTAAAACATCGACTCAAATTATAATAAAAGTTCTTATTAAAATGAATGTACAACTGCCTACCTAACCTGAAATCTTATGTATTTTTGGTGTTTAGGACAATGATTTTGTCGCGGTACCCTATAGTTCGATCCATGCATCATCTTCTTCCATCCCCACAAGGAGAGCTTGCTCCTGCCATTTCAATGACTGTGAACATTTCAGGAAATCTCGTGGACTTAGTTGTTGCTCATTTTGGCAATGAGGAGTAAGTGAATGTTCTCATTGATTTAACAATTTAAATGTTCGCCTCCCTTTATATCTTTCTGTACATAACAGCATTGCTATAGGCTCATTTGAATTTGGAAAAAATGGATGAAGAGATAGCACAAATAGAAATGAGTATCATATAATGGCAATTACAGATAAATGGTTTCAAGGTGACCAAGGCTGGGATCTGAATATTCAATTATGTTTGACATTCCAGTGGACGGGGAAAAGAAAAGGTGTGGTAGCTCTGGTCATATCAGAACAATAATGAGAAATGATCTTGGCTCAGACGTGGAGTGGAGATAGGAAAAAGCAAAGGAAAGAAGTCACTGGTGGGAATAGTACCTAGGCCTCCTATCTGTAACAGCACAGTCGGACAGAGTGTGCATCAAGAAATGATGGGGACTTGCAAGAAAGATATTGCAGTAATCGTAGCTGATGTTAATCTTCCACATTGATTGTGAAATCAAATTGGCAAAGGCACGGAGAATGAGTTCATAGAGTACATTCAGGACAGTTTCGACGAACAATATATTCCAGGACCTAGCAGGCAACAGACTATTTTGGCCATGATAATGTGTAATGAGACAGGATTAATTAAATATCTCATAGTAAAGAATCCTGCAGACAAAAACGATCATAACCTGATGGAATTTCACATTCAGTTTGAGAATGAGGAATTTGGGTCCATAACTAGTGTTGAAAACTTAAATAAAGGTAATTACAAGGGTATGAAAGCAGATTTGGCTAAAATGGATTGGGTAAATAGGTTAAATAGAAAAACAGTGGCAGACATATAAAGAGTTATTTCATAATCCTCAAAAAAGATGTATTCCATTGAGGAAGAAAGACTCTACCAGAAGTCACTATTCGTGGCTATCTAACCAAGTGAAGGGTGGTATCAAATTGAAAAAAAAGACATACAGTGCTGTGAAGATTCATGGTAAGCCAGAAGATTGGGAAAGTTTTATAAACCAGCAATGGATGATTTAAAAAAATAAAGATGAAGAAGTTTGAGTCGGAGAGAAAAATAGCAATTAATATAAAAACAGACAGCAAAAGTCTACAAATATAAAATATAAAAAGAAAAATACTAGCTAAAATGAGCATAGGTTGTTTTGAGGGTGAGACGGGAATTAATAAGGGGAAACATGGAAATGGCAGGGACTTTGAACAAGTATTTTGTATCCATCTTCATAGTAGAAGACACAGCTCCAGGGTCCCGGGTTCAATTCCGGCCTCGGGTGACTGTCTGTATGGAGTTTGCACTTTCCACCTGTGTCTGCGTGGGTTTCCTCCGGGTGCTCCGGTTTCCTCCCATATCCAAAGATGTTCAGGTTAGGTGGATTGGCCATGCTACATTGCCCCTTTGTGTCCAAAAGGTTAGGTGGATTACTGGGATAGTGTGGAGGTGTGGGCTTAAGTGGGGTGCTCTTTCCAAGAGCCAGTGCAGACTCAATGGGCCGAATGGCCACCTTCTGCACTGTAAATTCTATGAAAACAAAAAGTATCCCAAGAATAGAAGAAAATCAAGAAGCAAAAGGGAAGGAGGAACTTAAAATAAACACCATCAGTAGGGAAAAAATGTTGGGAAAATTAATGGAACTTAAGATTGCCAAATTCACTGAACCTGATGGCCCCATTTGAGGGTTGAAAAAAAAAGTGGCAGCAGAGATATTGGATGCATAAGTTGTAATCGTCTAAAATTCCATAGATTCTAGGCGATTTTAAACCTCTGTTCAAGAATGAGGGTGACAGAAAGCAGGAATTTACAGGCCAGTTAGTTTAATGGCCATCAGTGGGAAAATGCACGAATCCATTATTAAGCGGTAGTAGCAGGACATTTAGAAAATCACAAAACTATCAACATGGTTTTGAGAAAGGAACATCGTGTTTGATAAATTTATTAGAGTTCTAATGGAAGTAACAAGCAGTGTGGATAAAGGGGAAACCAATAAATGTAGTGTATCTAGATTTCCAAAAGACAGTCGATAAGGTGCAACGTAAAAGGTTACTACAGAAGATAATACTTTGTGGTATTGGGGATATGTATTAGCAGGACCGGCCAACTACAGGAAACAAAGAGTTTGAATGAAAAGGTCATTTTCAGGATGGAAAATGAGGCAGCAGAGTGCCACAGGGATCAGCGATGAGAGCTCAATTATTTAAGATTTGTATTATTGACTTGGATGAAGGGACTGACGTTATTGTAGCCATTTTCTGATGATATGAAGGTATGTAAGAAAGCAAATTAGGAGGATGATACAAAGAGCCTGCAAAAAGATATAGATAGGTTAAGTAAGTGGGCAGAAATTTGGCAGGTGGAGTATAATGTGGAAAAACGAGAGGTTATCCACTATGGCAAGAAGAATAGAAAAGTAGTACATCATTTAAGTGGAGAGAGATTACCGAATGCCACAGTGCAGAGGGGCCTGGTGTCCTTGGACATGTATCACAAAATATCAGATTGCAGGTAAAGTAAGATTAAGAAGGCAATTGGAATACTGCCCTTTATTGTGACTGAGATGGAGTATATAGTAGGGAAGTCTTTTTACAACTGTACAGGTCATTGGTGAAACCATATGTAGAGTACTGTGTAAAAGTTACCTTACTTAAGGAGGGATATACTTTCTTTGGAAGCAGCTCAGAGAAGGTTCACTCGTCTGATTCCTGGGATGAGGAGTTCGTCTTCGGAGGAAAATTTGAACAAGTTGGGCCTATACCCATTGGAGTTTAGAAGAATGGGAGGTGATTTTTTTGGAAACAAGATTCTAAGGGGGCTGAAATGGGTAGATACTAAGAGGATGTTTCCTTTCATGGGGGAAAATCTAGATTTGGCAGCACAGTTTTAAAATAACTGGCGGGGGGATTATCCTGCCGCACCAGATTTCCCACGCCGTCGGGAAACCCCCAGGCTACCAGCGAAAGGGAGAATCTCGACAGCGGAGAATCCAGCCATTTAAGACGGAGATGAAAAAGAATTTACTCTCTGAGGGTTGTTAGTGTTTTGGAATTCTCTTCTGCAGTGCACAGTAGAAACTGGGTCACTGAATAGATTCAAGGCTGAGTTAGTCAGATTTTTGATTGACTAGGGTGTCAAGGGTTACGGGGAACAGGCAGGAAAATGGAGTTAAGGCCATAATTGGATCAGCCATGATCTTATTAAATGATGGAGCAGGCTTAAGAGGCCAAATGACCTACTTCTATTCCTCTTTCTTATGCTCTTATATTTGAGACTAAACGATGGATGTCAGCAAATGATTCAGTCATGGGGCCATCACAGCCAATCCTAACCTTGTACTCACCTTTGATGCAAACATGCACTTTGTAGTAGAACAGCAGGATCACTAACTATTGTTTATCTATAAAGACTTCAAAAACTAGTAATTTTGCAGATTTCAACATTTCAATTGTTATTGTATTACAAGATTTCCTCAACTTATTTGCTTTTGTCAGGGATGATTTAGACAGGAAGTTGCAGGCACAGTACATTTCCAACTTACTGAAGGAAATCCCACAGCCTCTGGTATTTCTGGGTTACATTACTTCTGCACCTGGCTCCAGAGACTATATACAGATTAGAAAAATTGGAAATTTAAAGGTAAGTGCACATCCATGAAAGTGAACGGTGTAAAAATTACTCTTAATATTATGTACTAACGTTTTAATTTTAATCGTGACACTGAAGTCTCCACTTCTTTCATGGGATGTGGACATTCCTGGCAAGGCCAGCATTTGTTGTCATCCCCAATTGCCCTTGAAAAGGTGGTGGTAACTTAAAATGGATTGGAAAATAGTTTGCAAAGTGCTGCCATGGTCATTGCTTCGCACATACATAATCCAGCAAGGATTGTTAGCATAGACTTCATCTGGTATTACATGCATTAACTATGCTGAAATGCTGAGGTTGCTTTGCTGATTTTATACACATGCATTAGTTTACAGTCTTGATGGTAATAAACATGTCAGACTTTTTTGTATTCAGCAACTCTCACCCTTGTGTATAGTATAGAATTAAATTCTTGCAAGACATCAGAGACATCTAAAAAGTGCATTTGATGAGATTGTGAATCAGTAGATTGTGGTGAAAATGGAGCCACTACTCAGTGGCCAAAGAGCCAGTAAACAGTTTATTAAAATTAACAGAACTTTGAACAAAACCAGGGTAAAATAAAATGAACTGTTTCTAGCTTCATTATGTCAAACACCTTTCCAAAGACATTTTCCATGTTTACTCTATTTCTTTTAGGATATAGATCACACTGATCCAAATAGATGGTGTGAATACATCATGTACCGTGGACTAATAAGGTTAGTTGCAATATTTTGGCCTCAATGTTGTGACATGTTTTTTGATAAGAATGAAGAATAAGCACTTTGCTCATGAATCTGTAATCTCACAGAATCTTCACAAATGGCAGGAACCCATATGGCCCATTGAGTCTGCACTTGGATCTCAAAGAGCATTTTACCCAGTCTCACTCTCCTGCCTTATCCCCCTAACCTTGCACATTCTTTCTTTTCAGTTAGCAATTGAATACCTTGATCGAATTTGTCTCCATCACCCTCTCTGGAAGTTTGTTCCAGACTCCAAACACCCTTTGGGTGAAAGTTTTTTCCTTGCATCACTTCTGTGCCCTCTAGTTCTTCATGCTGTCAAGTCGGAACAGTTTCTCACGATTTGCTCTGTCCCGACCTCTCAAGATCTTGAATACCTCTATCAAGTCTCCTCTCAGCCTTATTTTCTCCAAGGAAAACAATCCTAACCTCTCCAATCTATCCTCATGGTTTGAGTTCTTTATCCCTAGAATTATCCATGTGAATCTCCTCTATAAGGTCTCCACTGCTTTCACATTCTTCCTCAAGTATGGCGCCCAAAACTGGATGCAGTGCTCCAGCTGAGACCTAACTAGTATTTTATACAAGTTCAACATGGCTTCCTTACTCTCGCACTTAATGCCCTATTAATAAAGCCTAAGATACTCTATGCTTTATTAACTGCTCTCTTAACCTGCCCTGCCACCTTCAATTACTTATGTACAGATACACAGAGGTCCCTCTAATCCTGCACCTCCTTTAGAATTTCTCATTTTATTTTATACTTTCTCTCCTTCTTGTTCCTTCCAAAATTAATGACCTCACACTTCTCTGCATTGAACTTCACCTGCCACTTATCTGTTCATTCCACCAACATGTCTATGTCCTTTTCAAATTCAAGATTATCCTCATCACAGTTGACAAGGATTTTAACATTGACCCTGGGGAACTCCAGAACAAACCTCCCTCCAATTTGAAAAACAACCAAATGGCTGTTTATTGTCAGCTAAGTTCCTACCAAGCGCCAACTTTCCCTTTTATTCCATACATCACATCAACAGCATTGCCCCCATCAACTTTCTCTGTTACCTCCTCAAAAACTCCAGCAAATTAGTCAAACATGATTTTCCCTTGATGAATCCATGCTGGCTTTTCTTAATTATCCTGCACTTGTCTAAGTGACTATTGATTCTGTCCCCAGACTATAATTTCCAGAAGTTTCCCTACCACTGAAGTGAAACTGACTGGCCTGTAGTTGCTAGCTTTATTATTAAGTATTTGTTAGTTGTAGGCATAATTTAAAAAAAATCTTTGTCCAACAATCTACCCGGAGAACAGTGTGTCTGTTGCATATGTCATGTGTGTCAGTCTTACAATCTGTTTGCAGCTGCATTTCCATGTAGGAGAAATGTGCAGTGACCAACAACAAAATGGCAAAATACAACCTTGAACGTTTCAAAACCAGGACTAAAACATTTCATGAAAATGGATTAAAGCTTCATTCAGAATTTATTTTAACAAATGTTTAAGACATAAATTATTTATGTTAGCAATGAGTTAGAATTCTGTGATAACAAAGTTTGTTTGCTGTACATGTAAGGATACTGTTGAAGTATTTTCCCCATACTTTCCCAAAGTAATGTTTTGCTCCATCACAAGTTCTATTTGCATGAAGTGTCTGTGAAATTGCAAAGAAGGGAACAAATAGTAAAATCGGCACACTGTTCACATTTATTCCTATTGGGTCTGTAAGTTACTCAGAGAGACGCCTGCTTTGCTTTCTAACTTTGGCAGAAGTGCAACAGGAATAGCTTTCTTTGAGGGTGGCACGGAAGTGCAGTGGTTAGCACTACTGCCTCACGGTGCCGAGGATCCGGGTGTAATCCCGGCCTCGGGTCACTGTGGTGAGGAGTTTGCACATTCTCCCCGTGTCTGCGTGGGTCTCACCCCCACAACCCAAAGATGTGCAGAGTAGGTGGATTGGCAATGTTAAACTGTCCCTTAATTGGAAAAAAATAATTGGGTATTCCAAATTTAAAAAAAAGGAATAGTTTTCTTACCCCCCACCATATTTCCAATTAAATTACAATGATGGATTAGGAGAAGCTCAAGGAAATTCCAAATCTACTTCCTATCCAAATAAAAGTGTGTGTTAGATCCATGCAAGTGGCTGGTGGAGTATTACAATTGCAGGAGTGCCGAGAAGGATTCAAACAGTATGGTTTATTCAACAAGCCAAAGCAAAGCCGCACAGTGACAGGGAGTACATAGAGTCCCAGCCAGGACCATCCGAAGATAACAGTTTCCTTCCTGGTCAGCTTTATCGGTGGGTTTTAACCAGCCCCGTTGTTAACCAGACCTCTGCGCCTCAGCGGGGGATCTCATATTCTGCGAGCCCCATGGGGAGATCAATCGGGTCGTCCCCGTGGGTCTCATGGGGATTATTATATCTCCCCCCCCCCCTCCCCCAATGAAGTCCGCAAGCACCTCTGTTGTAGAGGGTGGAGGAGGCCTCCTTCTTTGCTTCGCCCCTGGTTGCACTTCCAGCGGTTGTGGGGCTGGGTTGGGGGGTGGTCATGTAACGAATTTGGGAGCGCTGCTTCTCCATGATCGAACTGTCGTCAGTGACTATGGATGCTTGTGTCTCCATGTCTGACCCTGAGACATCCACCTTGTGCATCTCTGTGTCCTGGCCTCTGGGGACTGTTGCCCCTTGGCCTATGGTGATGAGCAGGAGGAATGGAGGGCTGACTCAATCAGCGGGGTCGGTCCTGGTATGGGCTCCCTGCATTTAAGGTGGTCCATGTGCTTTCACACTATCCGCTCCCGTGTTTTCACCATGTACGGCCCCGATCCAGTCCTTTTCACTATGGTGCCTGGTGTCCGCCGGGTACCATCTCTGAAGTTCCAGTCATATACGATGTCCCCTGGCCGATAGCATCTGTCCTGCATCCATCTGCTGTGGTATTGTTTCTGGAGATCCTGTCTCCTCTCCACTTTCCCACCAATACTGAACAAAAGGCACAACTTCTTGATGGTAGCCCTTGAAGTGGTGGATGGCATTTGATAGATGTCCAACCATTTTGAGTGGGTATCCACTATTAGCAGGAACATCGAGCCTCGAAAAGGTCCGGCGAAGTCAGCATGCAGCCGTACCTAGGATCAGCCTGGCCACCCCAGGGTGAAGGGGTGCTGCTGATGGGAGCTTTTGATGCTCCTGACACACGGGTGCATTGATGCATAAAGTCCTGGCCATCATACGTAGCTCCTGGCAAGCATCTTCATCGAGGATGTCTCAGGGTCAGACACTCCTGGGTGTCCATTGCGCAGGTCCTGCAATAGAGTCTTTCTGCCTTTTCTCGAGACTAGACCCCAGGCTCCTCAAAGGAGAATGCCATCCTTCACACTAAACTCTTGTTGCTTAGTCCTGAAAACCCGCAGCTCCTCAGGCATCTTCACTGCAGGACGATATGGTGTAAATTCATTAAGGTTGGGTCCTTTTGCATCCGCTCACGAATCTGAGTCTGTGACTGGCAAGGTGTCCATAAAATCTAAGGCCAATATGACATCGTCTGCCACTGGTGGAGACAGGGGGTGCGTCGGCAATGGGAGTCGGTTCAAAGCATCCGTGTTCACAGTTTGCGCGCCCGGTCGATACTTGAATACATATCAAATGCCACCAATAGTAGAACCCAATGCTATTGGCGGAATTGCCCTGTCCACCTTGAACAGGCCAAACAACAGCTTTTGGTCTGTTATGAGCGTAAAGTGTCGCCCATAAACGCATTAGTGAAACTTCTTGGCTGCAAAGGTGACGGCCAGCCCTTCCTTCTTCATCTGACCATATGTAAGCTATGCATCGGCCCTAGGCCTCAAAGTGTAGGCTATTGGCCTCTCTGTCCTGTCATCCATCCGGTGGGACATAACTGCCCCAATGCCATATAGGGAGGCATCTCATGTGATCAAAAGTGGCCTGGAAGGGTTGTAGTGCATCAGAAGCCATGGAGGACGACGGTTTTGCTTCACCTTGCCAAATGCCTCTTGTAGCGCTCTCCATGTCCAGGTTTGGTGTTTTTAAGGAGTGCATGTAGCGGTGTTAGGATGGTTGCCAAGTTCGGGATGAATTTGCTGTAATAATGTGAGAGTCTGAGGGATGATCATAGTCATTCTCAGGCTTGGGAGCCTGTTTGATGGCCCATACCTTCTCCAATATCGAGTGCAAGCTGTCCTTGCCAACCCGGTATCCTAGGTATGTGACCACTTTGGTGTCAAAAACTCACTTGCCCCTTTTAAGGCGTACGCCTGCCTCAGAGAACCGGCGGAGGACTTCTAAGTTGTTCAGGTGCTCCTTTCGGTAGCTCTAGTGATCAGGACATCATCCAAGTAAACTGCCACCCATGGAAGCCCTTGGAGGATGCTTACCATGACCCTCTGACGTCTCACAGAGGCAGACGATACTCCAAAATATAAGATATCAGAAATACCCAAAATTTGGTTATACTACCGCAAAGATGGCTGGATTGAACTGTGGGTCTGATTCTCGAGTCCCTCTGGTCCGTCATCACAAAGGTGGGTCTCACTGGCAGCTTCTTCCTTCCTTCCTGGTTGGTCTTCGGATGGTCAAGGTCACCTCCAATGTCGAGTCTTCGCTGCTGATGTGCCTTGGGTGCCTATTTTTTATCCCCACTCCCTTCACGCCCTTTTGCCATTCCCTCTGACTTTCTGCCAATGAGGCCTTGTGAGGGGGTGTGAGCACCCAATAGTCCGGTTGATGATCTGTTGATAGGACACCTGAACCGGCCCCAGGTGTCCATCTCCGATGGTGTGGTCTTCAGATACCGCCTTACCAAATAAGGTAATGGCGGGAACTCTGGACGCCCAGGAGTCTGGCTCAATTTGGACTACAGACGATAGACCGGTGCATATCAATAGGGTGCGATGATCTCTTGATGGGCGATTGACTGGGCAGGTCCAGACAGCCTGCCTGAGTTTGTATATTCGAACTTGGCCAAATCCGAATTCCCAGTAGGCAGTCCGCTGGAGTGCGCTGCAGTTTAATTTAAGGTGTCCAGTTCTTTAATTTAGGATACCCAGTTTTAAATCAGCCTCAAAACTAGGCCCTGTTAGGTTACCACACCGCAATGGCCAACATTCCTGCCAAATGCACCTCAGTGGCCCTCAGGTCCAGGCATTGGATTCCTGTCCAGATTTTTTCATACTTCTGCTGTCCTATGACCGAGTCAGCAGCCCCATTGTCAATATCCATTTCAACCTGGATGGTGACTTTGCTGGGGGCTATTCTTGGTTCAGCAGTACAGTTTAGCTGCCTGATTGTCGGGCTGCACCACATGTAATGTCCTGGATCTAGCTGGGCGTGTCTCCCGACTAGGGTGACTCGCTTGTTTGCGGCTTTGGTGTCCCTGGTCCTCACGGTACCTCTGACCACAGGTGCAGCACCACTGTGGGAGTCCTCCTCCTGGGGTTCAGGGGAGACCTTTCGCCAGGCTGTCAAGGCCCTCAGCCAACTGGTCTGGCCCTGACGGTGCTCGGGCAGTGGCTGGGTCCCAGAGACCCTACTCTTAGGGGGCATTGATCGCCTGAATGGAGGGTGTCCAACACTCACCTCCATCTCTAGCGAGCCCTGGAGCTCTTGCACTCCCTTCTCCGTGTTTTTACACGAGTGATATCTCTATGGCCCTTTTCAAGTCCGAAGATGGTTCAGCCAGCAACTTACGTCGGGATGTATGTTTTTGATTCTACTCCCAAGGCATCTTCAGAAGGGATGGCCCATAATCGCACTGCTCGGCCGGCTTGCGAAGGCGCAACAAAAATTCTGTGACTGACTCCTTCAGGGCTTATCTGGCAGTATTGTACCTTTGGACAATTACCAATCATTCAGGGTTATAGTGGTCCGCCACAAGTACCACCAGTTCATCAAATGTTTTGGAATCTGGTGCTGCAGGGTCAGTCAGGCTTTTGATGATGCTAAAGGTAGGGCCCTACAGGCAGTCCGGTGTATTACTTTCTGCCGGTCATCCTCTATAATGGCATTTTCCATAAAAATGTACTCATTCGCTCAGCGTACTGGGCCAGTCTGATATACTTGTGTCAAAAACATTGAGCCTCCTGAGGAGCGGCATTTTTAATCAGTCCTGACTGTTCTCTGCAGCGAGATTCAGCCGTGGTCTGGACATCCAGAATTGCCGCCTGTAGTTCAGTTTTTCCTCGTCGCCAATATTACAATCACAGGAGTTCCGAGAAGGATACAAACAGTAAGGTTTATTCGACAAGCCAAAGCAAAGCCACATAGCAGTGGGGAATACATCTGGCCCCAGCCAGGACCATCCGAAGATGCTGGTTTCCTTCCTGGCAGGCTTTTATCAGTGGGTTTTAACGAGCCACGCTGTTAGACCTCCACCCCTCAGCGGGGGATCTTGTATTCCATGAGGGAGCTCGTATTCAACAAGCCCTGTGGAGATCAGTTGGGTTGTCCGCGTGGGTTATTACATGAAGGTAGATCAGGAGACTTCAACAGCAAATCAATTTCAATTATTTTCTTTTTAATTTGCTGCATTAGTGAGTAGTGTGGTGGTGGGGGAACAGAAGAGCCATTATGAATTAAATGATGTAAAGAGTGCAGCTTCCTATGGTCTTGCTTGAGCAAATCAAATGGTAGGCATATTTTCTACTACAACTGTTTGTCTTTGTATGCGTGAGTGGCTATGATCTCTCCACTCTTCAACAAGTAGCCATGCAGTCAAGGATACCACTTATCCCCCCTTTCTGATTTCCCTATGCATAGAACCATTATGAACTAATCTCTACATTCATGGGGTATGGAACACAAAATTCTCCTCTATGCAGATGACATCTTAATTATACCAACTTTATCAGTTACCTTCGTAACTTAGAATCACACAACATAGAAGGAGTGGCTTCTGGTGTCAATCTAAAGATGAATCCCCTAAAGTTATTATTTACTTTTTTAAACCCTTGCTGCCTCTCTACTGTAGTGTTTCCCTCCCTTCTTTCCCTTTTTCCACATCTATAATAATAAACCAATTGGAAACGAAAGAGTTTGTTGCATTTCATCCAGGAGATTTTCTTCTTTCCCAGAAGATGGTCAACATATCTCTTCCTCAGCTGTCATCCTATTCTTTTCTATCTTACAGTCCACAAATCCATGTGTTTCCCAACAGGAAACCCTGGATGAACAGGGATATTCAGTTTGTTAAAGTCTAGGTCTGAGGCGTTCAAGTCAGGCGACCCTGACCTACACAAGAAAGCCAGATATGAAAATGAAAAAATGAAATGAAAATCTCTTATTGTCACAAGTAGGCTTCAAATGAAGTTACTGTGAAAAGCCCCTAGTCGCCACATTTCGGCGCCTGTTCGGGGAGGCTGGTAAGGGAATTGAACCCGCGCTGCTGGCCTGCCTTAAAAGCCAGCTATTTAGCCCTGTGCTAAACCAGCCCCTATGATCTAAGGAGATCCATCAAAGATGTCAAAAGACAGTACCGGACAGTACCGAGTCCCAGACTAGTCACGAGGACTCCTGTCAACTATGGCAAGGTCTGCAAGACATAACGGGCTACAAGATTAAGGCATGTAAAATCGCCGGCTCTAACGCACCCCTCCCTGATGAGCTCAACGCATTCTATGCCCACTTTGAGCAAGAGGTCAACGAGAGCACGCCCTCCACCCAGAAGCTTCGGATGAACTTGTATCAGAGATCACCATTGCAGATGTCAGAGCAGCCTTCTCGAAGGTCAACCCACTGAAAGCCACTGGCCCGGATGGGCACTTAGGTCTTGCGCGGATCAGTTGGCAGGGGTATTCGCAGAAATCAACGTCTCTTTACAACAATCTGAGGTCCCTATATGCTTCAAGAAGACAACCATAATCCCTGTACCAAAGAAAAGTCAAGCAGCGTGCCTCAATGACTATCGTCCAGTGGCTTTGGCATCCATCATTATGAAGTGCTTCGAAAGGTTAGTCATGGCACAAATCAACTCCAGCCTCCCGGATTGCCTTGATCCATTACAGTTCGTCTACCGGTGCCACAGGTCCACATCTCCCTGGCCCTGCACTCATCCCTGGAACATCTAGATAACAAAGACACCTATGTCAGACTCCTATCTATTGACTACAGTTCAGCCTTCAACACCATTTTTCCTACGAAAATCATCTCCAAACTCCGTAGCCTGGGCCTCGGCTCCTCCCTCTGTGACTGGATCCTGAACTTCCTAACCCACAGGCCACAATCAGTAAGGATAGGCAACCACACCTCCTACACAATCATCCTCAACACCGGTGCCCCACAAGGTTGTGTCCTCAGACTCCTACGGTACTCCTTATACACCTATGACTGTGTGGCCAAATTCTCTTCCAACTCAATTTTCAAATTTGCTGATGACACCACCGTAGTGGGTCGGATTTTAAACACTGATGAGACAGAGTACAGGAATGAGATAGAGAATCTGGTGAACTGGTGCAACGACAATATTCTCTCCCTCAATGTCAACAAAACGAAGGAGATTGTCATCGACTTCAGGAAGCTAGTGGAGAACAACCCCCTGTCTACATCAATGGGAAAAAATAGAAAGGGTCGAGAGCTTCAAGTTTTTAGGTGTCCAGATCACCAACAGCCTGTCCTGGTCCCCCCATGCTGACACTATAGTTAAGAAAGACCACCAACGACTCTACTTTCTCAGAAGACTAAGGAAATTTGGCATGTCAGCTACGACTCTCACCAATTTTTACAGATGCACCATAGAAAGCATTCTTTCTGGTTGTATCACAGCTTGGTATAGATCCTGCTCTGCCCAAGACCACAGAAAACCACAAAAGGTCGTAAATGTAGCCCAATCCATCACGCAAATCAGCCTCCCATCCATCGACTCTGTCTACAACTCCAGCTGTCTTATAAAGGCTGCCAGCATGGGCAGCATGCACCCTGGACATTATCTCTTCCACCTTCTTCCGCGCAAGACCTAAGTGCCCGTCCGGGCCAGTGGCTTTCCGTGGGTTGACCTTAGAAAGGCTGCCAGCAAGGGCCCATGCACCCCGGACATTATCTCTTCCACCTTCTTCCGTCAGGAAAAATATACAAAAGTTTGAGGTCACGTACCAGCCGATTCAAGAACACCTTCTTCCCTGCTGCCATCAGACTTTTGAATGGACCTACATGGTAATAAGTTGATCTTTACTCTACACCCTAGTTATGACTGTAACATTACATTCTGCAGTCTCTCCTTCCTCCCCTATGTACGGTATGCATTGTTTGTACAGCATGCAAGAAACAATACTTTTCACTGTATACTAATACATGTGACAATAATAAATCAAATCAAAATACTTTTTCCCCCAGTCTGAGCATGAAATATCTCCAATTGTTTCTCCGACTCATTGATTTTGAGATCTGCATTGTTAAAAATTCTTTGAACTGTATTTCTGCTGGGCCATCATGAACTGCAGAAACTCCTACACTGCGCTTTAACTATTCCAGCATGGCTAATCACTAAAAGCTCAAGCTTCGGGTTGCTCCACAATGACACACAGTGGCCAGTGCCTGCAACTGCATTCAGTACATGCACTCATTCTCAGTTTACCTTAGTCTACTCCTGCCAAGTTTCTCTCTGTCTTGGCTCCCTTAATGATTCTACTGCCTTGCTCCCATAATTTGGAGAACTGGAGCTCTTTCCCCTTATTCTGGCTGCTGGAAAACAAGTGACATTTAGAGACTGGTAGAATATCGAAACATAAGCTGATGAATGGGTGGCTAGTTGACTTCTGATAGGTGTGGGTTGACTGGATGCCTGTTGCCTGTCCTGGCATCCAAGATATATATAACTTAGTGATGTCTTTAGAGTGGTAAATTAGTTGTTAGCTTACTTTCTGGTGATAGCTGACCAGCCTGCTCCAGAAAAGTCCAATCTGAGCCCAAGATCAGATCCATGATCTGAATCTGCCACCAGTGTATCCAAGTTTATGCGTTATTTTTTTAGCCAAAAGATGGGAGATTTTTCCCTGACTTGAGGCTAATTAAAGCATTCAATTACACTATCATAGATATCATAGAATTTACAGTGCAGAAGGAGGCCATTCGGCCCATCGAGTCTGCACCGGCTCTTGGAAAGAGCACCCTACCCAAGGTTAACACCTCCACCCTATCCCCATAACCCAGTAACCCCACCCAACACTAAGGGCAATTTTGGACACTAAGGGCAATTTATCATGGCCAATCCACCTAACCTGCACATCTTTGGACTGTGGGAGGAAACCGGAGCACCCGGAGGAAACCCACGCACACACGGGGAGGATGTGCAGACTCCGCACAGACAGTGACCCAAGCTGGAATCGAACCTGGGACCCTGGAGCTGTGAAGCAATTGTGCTATCCACAAGGCTACCGTGCTGCCCCTGTCTATCATCCTAACTATCATCCAGCTAAAGCAGCACACACTGGGTATTAACTTCTTTTTAAGAAAAAGTCCCTACTACACTTGTTATTTTAACTTAATTTGTCTGTCAAGATACCTGTGCAACAATGCACAAATATTCCTGATTAACTCACTAGAAAATATTTACCGTTACCTTAGGTTGGGCTACGCCCGCATTTCTCATGGTGGTCTGAGTGATACAGAAGTCCAGTTGGCGAAGTTTCGGATTCCTGATGATCAAAATCATTATGAAGACAATGATGAAATTGAAACTGATCCTACAAATGTGCCTGAAGAAATTCACTTTAACCCCAGGTTAGTAGCAGGGAATATTGCATTGTGGTTAGCACATTGGGAGAGGTTTGCAGAGAAAGAAGAGGAATATTTGATTGTGTAATATAATTGGATCTTCATTCAGCCAGTTGCCCTCCCTCCATGTGCTTAATTTTATTTGTTTAAATTCCCCAGTAGGGTAAGAGATGGAACAGGAATGAACGAGGGAGCGTGGTGAGGAGAGATTTCGCCAGGTTGCCTATCAGCTGGGTTATTGAGTACAGGAGTTGGGAAATCATTTTGCAGCTATATAAACCTTGGTTAGGCCGCACTTGGAGTACTGCGTGCAGTTCTGGTCACCAAACTATCAGAAGGACATGGAAACTTTGGAGAGAGTGTAAAGAAGGTTCACCAGGATGTTGCCTAGTCTTGAGGGTGTTGGCTATGAGGAGAAGTTGAATAAACTAGGATTGTTTTTACTGGAAAGACGGAGACTGAGGGGAGACCTGATAGAGGTCTACAAAATTATGAGAGGCATACACAGGATGGATAATCAGAGGCTTTTTCCAAGGGGGGGGGGGGGGGGGGAGAGAAGTTACAATGGGGCACAGGTTCAAGGTGAGAGGGGGAAAGTTTAAGGGAGATGTGTGGGGAAGTTTTTCACGCAGAGAGTGGTAGGTGCCTGGAACGTGCTGCCAGAGGATGTGGTAGTCATTTAAGAGGCATCTGGATGGGTTCATGAATAGGGAGGAAATAGAGAGATACAGACCGAGCAAGGGCAGAAGGTTTTTTTTTTAGTTAGGGCATCATGATCGGCACAGGCTTGGAGGGCAGAAGGGCCTGTTCCTGGGCTGTACTTTTCTATGTTCTAGAGGGGTGCCAGGCCAAATGCATCATGTGAAAAAAATAATGAGATTTGAGAGTTCTATCATGAAATCATGAATGAGGTTTAAGTTTATTTAAAAATTACATGTCTCATGATAAATTCACCGCGATAAATGCTTCTAGGTTGTGGAAGATTAGTATGCTTTGGGTGCACTGTTCCAGTCCAATAAGGGCAGGAAAACTGGTACCTTAATATCTGTGTAGTAATACCTAATATTGAATACTTGCTCCGATTAATTTTCATAGCCAGTCATTATGACCACAGCAGATGTTAGTTGTTGAGCAAACCAAATCCCAGGGGGCAACTTGGTTTATGGACCACAAGCTTTTTTTTGTATTCTGAAAACGAGAAGAAAACTACCGATATCAGCAAAGAATTACAGTAACACTTTGGGGATTTTAAATAGTAAAAGATGTATGAACAAAATGCAAGATTACAATTACACAGTTAAAATCTTACAAAATGTACCCCGAAAGAAACGCACTTCACCAGACCCACAAGTAACTGCCTTCCAGGCAACAGTCCCTTATTGATGTTTAAATCCAGTAATATTATCCAAAGCAAATCTGCTGTTACTTTAGTACAGCTGTACCATACAGCTTTTCATTGTCTTCTGCTCTGTTGTGGAAATCCAAGAATACTGAGAAACAAGACTGCTTTCTGAAACCCAAGACTTTTCTGGCTTCACTGGATGGCTGTTTCAAATTTCGCACAGAGCTGTTCCCAGGAGTTTTTCCCCCACACAGCCAGCCCAAATCAGCTCAACATCTTTCTATAAATATCCTTTTTCCCCTTTCATCTTCGATTCCATTGTCCTCAGTGCCCCATTGAACTTAACTTTTCCAAAATTCAAAATCTTTCATGTTTTTCCTATTGCCTCTCCTTTTGGGTCAAGTAAAATTGAATAGCCTTCCCTTGCTTACTTATGAACCTGTTGCAAGTTGCAAAAGCCTCAATCCCCATTAAATTTGACAGCTGAAAAAGTAAGCCCCTATCTCCTAAGGCTAAACTTTAAACTACTTATTGACTTTTAAATTCACTTGACCCTGGCTTCAATACAAATGCATGTATTTGGCACCTTTATTCCTTTTCATCTAATTCTCCCAGACAAGCTGTCTCCGTTAACCTTCCCCCAACTTAATTAAATCATTACCCACACACTTTACAGAATAACATAATATTCTCCAAAAACATTTTTTAAAACATCCATCTGTACAATGGGAAATCTTTTTTCTAAATATGTGATGCACGATCAATTACACAAAGAGAGTTGAATGCAACGGAGGCTTTATTACACTAAGACGTGTGGCCTCCTACGGCAGCTGGCGAAATGGCTGCTGTATGGGGAGCACACATATTTATACTCTGCCTACGGGCTGAGCCAGCAGGCAGGGAACTACCCCCGTACCTGTAGTACAGGGCTTTACCACAAATCACCTAATATATACATCAGTGTTGACTGCCACATTCACCCCCTGTTAAAATTGAGTCCGGCGGGGGTGGTGGAGAACTATATACAAGTACATGTTTTAACTACAGAGAAAAAAATGGAGTCCCAATCAAGTTACAGGTTCAGTCGGTCCGGAGCCTTGATCTGGCGTTGGGAGTGCCGCAGTGGTGGCGGCGATTCCGGTGTCGGTCTGGTCCTCGGTGACTCCGGGAGCATGCCGAAATCCTCGTCATCCTCGGGCGTGGGCAGGGGGAGGACGGATTGTCCTGGGGCGGGGGCTGCCCCGGGGAAGGGGAGGGTGGCGCTGGGTCGGAGGGGTGTGTGTGTGTGTGGAACCAGCTGGTGCCAGGTCCCTGAGGGAGACAGTATCTTGGCAGCCGTCGGGGTACGCTACGTAGGCGTACTGCGGGTTGGCGTGGAGTAGCTGTACCCTTTCAACCAACGGGTCCGCCTTGTGGAGTCATACGTGCTTACGGAGGAGTACGGGTCCTGGAGCTGCAAGCCAAGTCGGGAGCGACACCCCGGAGGTGGACTTCCTGGGGAAGGCAAAGAGACGTTCATGGGGTGTGTCATTAGTCGCAGTGCATAGGAGCGACCGAATGAAGTGCAGTGCGTCGGGGAGGACCCGCTGCCAGCGGGAGACCGGGAGATTTCTGGACCGTAGGGCCAGCTGGATGGCCCTCCAGACCGTCCCATTCTCCCTCTCCACCTGCCCGTTTCCCCGGGGGTTATAGCTGGTCGTCCTGCTCGAACTGACGCACCTCATCGCTCATGAATGAGGATCCCCTGTCGCTGTGGATGTAGGCGGGGAAGCCGAACAGAGCGAAGATGGTGTTGAAGGCTTTGATGACGGTGGCAGACGTCATATCAGGGCATGGGATGGCGAAGGGGAATCTGGAGTACTCATCGACCACTGAGGAAGTACGTGTTACGGTCGGTGGAGGGGAGGGGCCCTTTGAACTCCATGCTGAGGCATTCAAAGGGGCAGGATGCCTTCACCAGGCGCGCACGGTCTGGCTGGTAGAAGTGCGGTTTGCACTCTGCACAGACCTGGCAGTCTCTGGTGATTGCCCAGACGTCCTCGACGGAGTAGGGCAGATTGCGGGCCTTGATGAAGTGGTACAAATGTGTGACTCCCGGGTGACAAAGGTTGTCGTGCAGAGTCCAGAGTCAGTCCACCTGTGCCCTGGCACATGTACCTCGGGATAGGGCATCGGGGGGCTCGTTGAGCTTACCGGGGTGATACAAAATCTCATAGTTGTAGGTGGAGAGCTCGAGCCTCCACCTCAAGATTTTATCGTTTTTGATCTTGCCCCGTTGTGTGTTGTTAAACATGAAAGCTACCGACTCTGGTCAGTGAGGAGAGTGAATCTCCTGCCAGCCAGGTAATGCCTCCAATGCCGCACAACTTCAACGATGGCTTTGGCCTCTTTTTCGATGGAGGAGTGCCGAATTTCGGAGACATGAAGGGTTTGTGAAAAGAATGCCACAGGCCTGCCTGCGTGGTTGAGGGTGGCTGCCAGAGCGACGTCTGATGCATTTCTCTCGACTTAGAAGGGGAGCATCTCGTCGACTGCGTGCATCGCGGCTTTGGCGATGTCGGCCTTAATACGGTTGAAGGCCTGATGAGCCTCGGCCGTTAGGGGAAAAAGAGTGGATTGGATGAGTGGGCGGGCCTTGTCCGCATAATTTGGGACCCACTGGGCGTAGTAAGAAAAGAACCCCAGGCAACGTTTGAGGGCCTTGGGGCAGTGGGAGAGAGGGAGTTCTATGAGGGGGCGCCTGGGGTCAGGATTGGGCCCCAGAACTCCGTTCTGGACCACATAGCCGAAGATGGCTAAGCGGTTTGTGCTGAACACACACTTCTCCTTGTTGTAAGTGAGGTTGAGGAGAGTGGCGGTGCGGAGAAATTTGGCACGTTTGGCGTCATGGTCCTGCTGATCGTGGCCGCAGATGGTGACATTGTCAAGGTACGGGAAAGTGGCCCGCAGCCCGTACCATTCGGTCCATTTCCCGTTGGAAAACCGAGACCCCGTTGGTGACGCCGAAAGGAACCCTGAGAAAGTGGTAAAGGTGGCCATCTGCCTCGAAGGCAGTGTATGGGCGGTCCGCCTTACGGATGGGGAGCTGGTGGTAGGAGGATTTAAGGTCCGCAGTTGAGAAGACCCGGTTCTGTGCAATGTGATTGACCATATCAAATATGAGTGGGAGGGGGTATGCGTCGAGCTGCGTGTACCTATTGATGGTCTGGCTGTAGTCCACGACCATTCTGTGCTTCTCCCCAGTTTTCACCACTACCACTTGGGCTCTCCAGGGGCTGTTGCTGGCCTCGGTGATGCCTTCCCGAAGCAGTCGCTGGACTTGGGACCTGATGAAGGTCCTGTCCTGGGCACTGTACCGTCTGCTCCTGGTGGCGACGGATTTGCAATCTGGGGTTAAGTTTGCAAATAGGGAAGGTGGGTCGACCTTTAGGGTCGCGAGACCGCACACATTAAGGGGTGGTAGGGGCCCGCCGAATTTCAATATTGGGCTCTGGAGGTTGCACTGGAAGTCCAGGCCGAGTAGCAAGGCAGCGCAGAGGTTGGGGAGGATGTAGAGGCGGAAGCCGGTAAACCCCACGCACTGGACAGTGAGAGTGGCTATGCAGTATCCCCGGATCGCCACGGAGTGGGACCCGGAGGTCATGGAGATTCTCTGATTGGCGGGGTGTACCGCAAGGGAGCGCAGCCGTACCGTACCGGGAGGAATGAAGCTCTCAGTGCTCCCAGAGTCCAGCAGGCAGGAGATCTCGTGCTCATCGATTTTCACGTTTGTAGAGGCAGTTGCTAGGTTGCGTGGGCGAGACTGGTCAATTGTGACCGAGGCGAGAAGCAGCTGATCGTCGATGGCGGCAGACAATGGGGTGCCCGGGTCCTGGTAAGATGCCAGCGCCCACGAGCCGCACGCGTGCTGTGGGGGAGACAAGATGGCGGCACTTGATGTTCCTGGGGAGGACAAGATGGCGGCGCCCACGGGCCGTACGCGGTGGGGGTTGAACAAGATGGCGGCGCCCACGGGTTGAACGTGGTCCGAGGAGTGGAAGATGGCGGCGCCCACTGGCCGTGCGTGGTCCGGAGGGGAAGATGGCGGCGCCCACTGGCTGTACGGGGGGGGGGGGGGGGGGGGGGGGGTCGGAACAATAGCGGCGACTGAACGGGCCTGGCACACCGCCGCAAAGTGCCCTTTCTTGCCACAGGCCTTACAAAGGGCGCTCCAGGCCGGGCAGAAGTAACATTTGAAGCCCCTGGGGTTGGTTGGCTGCCGTGCGGCACAGGCGTGGAGTTTGCTGAGGGGCCCAGATGGGGCGGCCGTCTGCGGAGTCCACAATGCGTAGAAGGGGTGGGCCGTGCGGCCGGGGGTGTAGGCCTGGATGTTGCGCGAGGCGACCGTCAGCGAGAGCGCAAGCTTTTTGGTTGCCGCGAGGTCGAGCGTGGCCCCTTCTAAAAGACGTTGGCGGATGTAATCTGACCCTATTCCCGTAACAAAAGCGTCCCTCATAAGCAAGTTTGAGTGTTCCGTGGCCGTGACGGCCTGACAGTCAGTCTCCGACTAGGGGAATTAGAGCACGCCAGAAGTTTTCTACTGACTCACCAGGGAGTTGACTGCGCGTGGAGAGGATGTGTCTGGCGTAAAGCATGTTAGTCCGCTGAGTGTAGTTTTCTTTCAGTAGCGCCATGGCTTTGTCGTAGTTCGGCGCGTCCTGGATAAGAGGAAAGACGCTAGAGCTCAATCGCGTGTAGAGGATCTGAATCTTCTGAGCTTCTGGAATTGGGTCTGGTGCAGACCTGATGTAAGCTTCGAAACAGGCTAGCCAGTGTTCAAAGTCCTTTTTGGCGTTGCCCGATTGCAGGTCCAGCTGCAGGCGACCCGGCTTGATGCAGAGGTCCATCTTCTGAAAAACTTTAGTGTAATAAATTGATGCACGATCAATAACACAAAGACGAGAGTTGAATGCAACTGAGGCTTTATTACACTAAGATGTGTGGCCTCCTACAGCAGCTGGCGAAATGGCTGCTGTATGGGGAGCACACATATTTATACTCCACCTACTGGGCGGAGCCAGCAGGCAGGGAACTACCCCCGTACCTGTAGTACAGGGCCTTACCACAAATCACCTAATATATACATCAGTGGTGACTACCACAATAAGGCAGTTTGTTTTCTCCATTGGAATGTTTTAGGATTAGATTTTTTTGCTTGTTTCCCTTGCTCAGTCATCTCACTAACTTTTAATAGACTTGGCTAAATTATTTCTGTGATCAATAAATACACTGGACACATGTATTTTGTATCCCTTGTGTTCTGCCAGTGAAACTTTAGATTTTATTTTCAGCCTTAACAATTACAAGATTTACGTAAGAAGGATCATAAATGTGATGTTTGAAAACTCATTAAAATTGTTTCACTCATCAATTTCCTAAATTAACTCGGGGAAAGCACGGAGCATAGGCTGACGGGTCAAGTGTCAAACGGAATTGCTAATGTGAAGCCTGGTCAATTTTAATTTCCAGGCCCCATTTAAATAAATATGGTCAGACTCCCTCAATATGCCAGCATCAACACAATCAAATTGATAGGCAGTTGGCGATACACAGAAAACTTGGGCCAGGAGGCATTTACGGTTTGTTGAATCCAGGAGAAAATTCCTGCTCATAGCCCACCTTCTATTCCACGAAGGACGTCTTTGAAAAATAAAAATATCCAACCTGTTCTGGGTCTGCTGTTCCTCACTGCTGGGATTCTCTGGCAAGTCCAGCTGTACTTGCCATCCTTGCTGGTTGTGGTTAAAGTGTAGTTAGGCCTAAATTTACATAATCAGACTTTAGAATTTCAATGAGGGCCTCGTGTATGACATAGCACAGGGTGGATGTGCACTGTGGAAACATGCTAACTCCACCATTTCATAATTAAAATTAGTGATTTGGTATAAAAACTGCATTAACATAAGAACTAGGAGCAAGAGTATGCAATTCAACCCCTTGCATCCGCTCTGCCATTCAATACGATCATGGCTGATCTTCTCTCGGCCTCAACTCCACTTTCCTGCCAGTTCTCCATAACCCTTTATCACGATTAAAAATCTGTCAATCTCCTCCTTAAATTTACTCAATGTCCTGGCATCCAGCACATTTTGGGGTAGTGAATTCCACAGATTCTCTTTTGAGAGAAGTAATTTCTTCTCATCTGTTTTAAATCTGCTACCCATTATCCTAAAATGACTTCTCATTCGAGATTTCCCCTCAAGAGGGGCATTATTCTAAACTCGAGAGAGTACAGGCCGAAACTAATCTCATGAACCTCCTCTGAACTGCCTCGAATGCAACTACATCCCTCCTTAAATAAGGGGACCAAAACTGTACACAGTACTCCAGGCGTGGTCTTACCAGTGCCTTGTACAGTTGCAGCAGCACTACTCTACTTTTATACTCTATTCCTTTGGCAATAAAGGCCAAAATTCAATTTACCTTCTTTTTACCTGTTATACCTGCATACTAATTTCCTGTACAAGGCCACCCAGATCTCTCTCCAGTGAAGCACTTTGAAGTTTCTCTCCATTTAGATAGTAAATTGCCTTTCCATCTTTCCAACCAAAGTGGATTACCTCACACTTATCCACGTTAAACTCCATCTGCAACATTTTGGCCCACTCACCTCACCTATCTACATCCATTTGTAAATGTCTTATTTCCCCAGTGCAACTTACTATGCCACCTATTTAGTGTCATCTGCAAATCTGGCTATAGTACCTTCCATCCCTAATAATAATAATAATTGTTTATTGTCACGAGTAGGCTTCAATGTAGTTACTGTGAAAAGCCCCTAGTCGCCACATTCCGGCGCCTGTTTGGGGAGACCGGTATGGGAATTGAACCCGCGCTGCTGGCATTGTTCTGCATTACAAACCAGCTATTTAGCCCACTGTGCTAAATCAGCTTCTAAGTCATTAATATATATTGTAAATAGTTGGGGCCGAGGGCTTCTGCATTACCTGTTACTATTGGGATGGTACTAGTGTACTTCACTGTGAAAACTGAGGCAAAATATCGATTCAGCGTCTCCACTATTTCTGTATTCCCCACTATTAACTCCCCAGTCTCATCCTCCAAGGGATCAACATTCACTTTAGCTACTCTTCCTTTTTATAAGCTTATAGAAGCTTTCTCTATCCATTTTATATTTTGTGCTAGTTTTCATTCATAATTTACTGTTGCTCTTTTTGTTACTTTTTTTACTTTGTTGATATTTAAAAGTCCTCCCTCCGCCAAACATAAACAAATCTTTGACAAAGGGGCATCCAGATTCGAAACGCTAGCTCCCTTCTCTCTCCACAGATGCTGTCAGGCCTGCGATTTTCGAGTATTTTCTGTTTTTGTTTCAGATTCTAGCATTCGCAATAATTTGCTTTTATAAACAAATATAGATCGACTTAGTTTAGAAACCTCATGTGTGGCTCATTCAATTTCTAATAGGTCTGGGCTCCTTACAAAAACAAGATTACTGCCTCTGAAAAGGCTCTACAGAAACTTATTTAAAACCATACATATTATGTCTTAGAAGACAGAGGATCTTGGTTTGTGGAGTCGATGGATGAGACAGGATTCTGGGAGAAAAATTGTTCAAGGTGGCAGGGCAAGTTAAGCAAGGAATTAAGGTCAACCTTTGTAAACATTTTGGTTAAGCCTCAACTGGAGTACTGTGTCTAACTCTGGGCACCACACTTTAAGAAGGATATAAAAGCTTTAGAGGGGCTGCAGAAAAAATGTACAAGAATGGTTCCAGGCATGAAGGACTCCCGTTAGGTAGGTAGATTAGAAAATCTGGGGCTGATCTCCAAAGAGATGGTTGAGAGATTTAATAGAGGTATTTAAAATCATGCGGGGTTTTGACAGAGTAAATAGGGAGAAACTGTTCACGCTGGTGGAAGTGCTGAGAACCAGCTAACATTGATTTGAGGTGAATAGCAAAAGAAGCAAAGATGACATAAATAAAAGCTTATTTATGCAGCATGTCGCTAGAACCTGGAACGCACAACTGATGTACAACAGAGAGGTGGAGGCAAATTCAACTGTGATTTTTAAAAGGGTAATTAATTATCTGGAGAAAGAAATGTGAAGGGCTACAGGAAAAAGGCAGTAGAGCAGAACTCCGATTTACTATTGCAGAGCCGGCACAGACACGACGGGCCAATGACCTCCCCCTGTGTTGTAACCAGTCCAGTGTCTCCAGCTGCTTGAGCTGAGGCATTAAGCATGAGGGGCAGTTCAAGTTATGGCAGGCATCAGGGAGGCGGAGAGTTTCCTGGATTTTATGTTACAAGAAGCGGCCACCCCAAGGCAGTGGGGTTCAGGCTAGTAGATGGGTGCATTTCATCGGTTGTGACCATGTAAGGGTCTAGAATCTGGTCGACAGAGAAAAATTGAAGTGAGGCCTGTGGAAGTATGTTGTATTATTGAGCCTAAACCTGCCTTGCTACCTACCTGGAGCTTGAAACTGTTTTGTTGCCCACCTTGCCTGGAACCTGAAGCTTCCTTGCTGCCTACCTTGTTTTGCCTGAAACTGCTTGCTGCCTGCCATGTCTGGAAAAAGGTGGAAAATGGTGAATTGATCTGGACCCATTGTTGTTCACAATTTACATAATTGATTCAGACTTGGGAATTGGAACAAGTTTTAAGATTTGTGGAGGACTCGTTAATGCAGAGGACTATGACGAAATACAAGACGACAGCAATACATTTGCAGAAAGGTCTAATTGACAAATGAGCTAATGAACTTCAGTATGAAGTGTAGATTGGTATATTTAAATCGAAGATAATGGAGGCAACTTAATCCTTGGTAGTAAAGTGTTTAAGTGGGTTGAGGAGCAGTGGGATCTGAGTGTACAGGTATGCAATTCATCAGAAGTAGCATTCATAAACAAAAATATAAAATAAAACAAACATATTAGCTGGTAATTTATGTCTTTGCTGCTTTTGAGACTTTTCTGTGTGCAAGTCGCTTGCCATGTCAGTCAGTGGTTGCACTTCAAATTTACTGTGCAAGAATTTAGGATGTCCTTTCTGCAATGTTTCTTGAAAGACGTGCTTGTTAGGTGATTTGGACATTCTGAATTCTCCCTCAGTATACCCGAACAGGCGCCCGAGTGCGGCGAATAGGGGATTTTCACAGTAACTTCATTGTAGTGTTAATGTAAGCCTACTTGAGACACTAATAAAGATTATTATTGTTTTCTGAGACACTGTATTAAATTAATACTATTATTGATTCCTAGATTTGGATCATTTATGATTGGACACAACAGTGAACACATTCACCACTTCCACATGAACACACCAAAGTACTTCCTTCAGTATAATAAAAAAGAAAAATTGTTAATATAGATGTGATTGCACTAATAATAACATGCTGATGTTATACATAGACATCCTATTTGGAACACATCTGGAGTATTCCTGCATTTAAGGATAGTTGTATTACTGTTGATTAAAGATGGTATTGTTTGATGGCAAGATCATAAAAAGCACGTAACCAAAAAAGGTTATTCAGTTTTATCATAGACTCTGCCCCATCTATTACAAAATTGAGCAAAACTTCACAAAACATAGATCACCTTACAATCTATATTGGGTTTTCACTGTTTCTGTTTCTTGACAGGACTTTCTTAGGATCCCAATAATTTAAAAACTATGTTCCATATTCAACTTGATATTTATTCTTATAACCGTAAAACTTGATCCTAATGAGATACTCAACCAACTTTTTGGTACTAATTTACATGGTTAATTTTTTTTGGCAGTCTATTCATCTTACTAAAAGCAAAATTCATTCTAACCTAATATTCATATTTCATCTGAAATAAATGCTTTATATAATGCAAAGTTATTGCCGAAATGAATCTTAGTTAATTATGAATAATATTGAAACTAATCCAGAAATATTAATTATCACTACATCAAGAGTACCTGCTCCTGATCGTGCCACCCTTACAATCTGGGTGGAAGTGAATACATTGGGGAAAGGCAGGATTTGGGCTGGCCTGGAAAAAAATTACTTCAACTTGCTTAATACAAACATATGAAATAGGAGCAGAAGTAGGCCAGTGATACCTACTGTTCATTGAGCAAGCCTGTCTCCTGTAGCTGAAGGGGAAAGAAAATGATAAATACTGGAGATGGTTCTTTCAGTTTTACACTAATAGTTACTCTGAAAAATTTAGATTTTAAAAAAGCACCACTAACTTCCGAGTACTATTTTAAAACACCCAGACTGAGCCAAGCACGGTACACCCCCCGCATCACCAAGGGACCAACCCACCCCGCATGACATTCCCACCCACTAGCATGGAATTCCCTTATCCCCACCCTTTCAACCTGACCCCTACCGACCTGACCGGCCCGAGCCCCCACTGTCTGAACGAACACCCCCCTCCCCAGACCCCACTGTCCACACCTGCAACATCCCTGACCCCCACATCTCATTCACTTACCGTAGAACTTACCATCTCCTGTTCAATGGGCCAGTAAACTCCCCTGCTTTACAGCAATTTATGTTGTAAAAGGTGGGCGTGTCCTCCTTCACTCTGCTCCTTTTGCACTTCGCCGCTGGAACCGGGGACACACTTCGCTTCTTCAGTTCTACCCGGCCCGAATCAAGAAAGTGAGGCGCTTTTCATTTTAGGCACAGGGAAGCCGCCACAGAGTGGCAATCCACTGCTAATTGCCATTCCAAGGAAGTTACTGCCATTCCAAGGAAGTTACTGCCATTCCAAGGAAGTTACTGCCATTGAGCAGACAATCTTATTTCCAGACATCTGACAATGCTATTCCAGATTCAATAACTAGTTTAAAACAGTTAGGTTAGGAATAGGTTGTGTGTCTGACCTTTTGGTTAAGGATGTTATGCAAATAATCCAGGAATACAGAAGAAAATAAATGTAATAATATTTTTTTAAAGACTTATCTTTTCTTCCCAAAACCCTAAAATAGCCCTACTTCAACTCTGATGGATTTACCTCAAGTTTTATTTATGATGTATTGCTGATGGTTTCTTTACTTCATTGGAGAAACCTCTCACTACAACATAGCACCTATGTTGCACTTTGTTTAGGCTCTCAAAGATTGGATGGGATATTTATAAAAAAAACATTTGTAAAATTCAAATGAAAAAGCATAGTGTCATTGATCACTGAATTGGTAGTAAAGGGGTATTATGTCTGAGTTAATACCCAAATAAAATTAGATTAGGAGGTTTTATAAATAGCAAACATCTGTCAGAATGTGAGGTCCATTACTGCGAATGAAACAATTATTTCACTTCTAACAGCAAAACAGATTGTAGGAAAAGATTTTTTCTGCATGTTATGCTTAACATAATCATAAACTAGTTCTTTTCAAACAAGTATGGAATTCTGTTATAACTAAAAGTAGTAAATTTGAGAAAATAACGGAAGAAATTTAATATTCATTTGAATGATAGAAAAATGGAGATCTAATCAGTGGACACACTGGCCTTTAAAAAGCATGACTGTAGGTAGAAAAAGGGCCCCAAGGGATTGGTAGTTTTATTCAAAGAAACATTGTATTCAAAGAATACAAGAGATTACTTAGTCACAGCTGAAGCAAACCTCATTTGCAAACCACAAAAAAGGTGCATTGGAGTTTCATGAGGCATTATGCCACTGAAGGGATGGCTCAGTTTCAGTAAAGGAAGTAAGAATTCACTGGAGTAGAAGATGTTCCAAACTTTGAAGGCAAATAGTGAAAAATGTGTTCCATTGACCAGTGAACTGGTAATAAGGGGTGTAGAGTCAGTTAGCACCAGAATCAAACAAGATCAAATGTTTATTTTTTTAAAGCAGTGTGATATTAAAATATGGGATCCATTCATGTAAGTGGCAACTGAAACAAAGTCAATTGTGACATTTAAGAGACTATTGAATAAAGAAAAATATTAAAAGTTAATGGGGAAAAGCAGGGAATTGGATTAATGTTGGTAGTCTAAGAGGGGTACGAAATGTATTACACTGTGTACTGAATTTCTAAAAATCTGTTATGTCCTTTAATAAAACTATTTGAATTTTATGTTACCAACATGCGTTCCATTGAAACATATACATTTGCTCTATGTTCCAAAATACATAATCTACTTCTTTCTTTTACAAAACTGCATATTGTTTTTGTCTTTAAAAATTAAGCAGCATTATTGGTCACAGACAGTCAGATAATGGAACAGTTAGCTGGCTATCTTTATGAAAGTTCATTCCACAATTTTCAATTTAATCTTTCTTGTATTTTCTGTCCCTGATTTTATCTCAAGTTATTATATCAATTTTGCATACAATTCCCCCCATTTTAATTTGTTTTCTTTCCGGGATGTGGATGTCGCTGGCTAAGCCAGCATTTACTGTCCATTCTAAATTGTCCTGAGAAGATCATAGTGAGTTGCCTTTCTGAACTGTGGTGTCGGTGCATCCACGGTACTGTTAGGGAAGAAATTTGAGGGTTTTGACTCAGCAAGTAAAGGACGGTAATATATTTCCAAGTCAGGATTGTGAATAGCTTGGAAGGGAACTAGCAGGAATTGAGGTCCCCATGAGTCTGATATCCTTCTCCATCTAGTTGGCAGCAATTTTGGGTTTGGTAGGTGTTGTCCAAGGAGCCTTGGTGAGTTCCTACAGCGCATGTTGTAGGTGGTACACACTGCTGCCACTGTGCGCTGTGGCGGAGGGGTGAATGTTTGTAGATGGGGTGTCAATGAAGCCAACTGCTTTGTCCTGGATGATGTCAAGCTTCTTGAGTGTTGTTGGAGCTGCACTCATTCAGGCAAGTGGAAAGTATTCCATCACACTCCTGACTTGTGCCTTGTAGAGGATGGACAGGCATCGAGTCAGGAGATGAGTCCCCCTGCTCAAGACTTTTTAGCTTTTGACCTGCTTTTGTAACTACAGTATTTATATGTCTATTCCAGTTCAGTTTCTGGTCAATGGTCTGACCATGACATCTGTGCTGAGGCAGTCATCCTTCTATACTGCTCAGAAACATGGACTACATACAGACGCCACCTCAGGTCTGTGGAGAAGTATCATCAACGCTGTCCAAGACTGATACTCTACATTAGCTGGGAGTACTAACATCAGCGTCCTTGAAGCCAAGAGCACCAGCAAGGAGACTATGATCATCCGAACCCAACTCCGCTTAGCCGACCATGTGCTTAGGATGGCAGAGTCCCGACTACCAAAGCAAATTTCTTTGCCCAGCTCAAGGAAGGCTCCCAAACAAGAGGAGCATCAAAGACATCCTGAAGGCTTATCTCCAGAAATGCAACATAGACGTCAATGCCTGGGAGACTGTTGTTCAGAAGAGACCTACTTGGAGAAACCTTGTGATTGAAGGGACACAATTCTTTGAGAACACCCGACGGCAAAAGAAGGGCCGGAAAAGGAGCCTGAGAAAGGAATACCAGCGATCGAATCCAAAGACTAATCCCACCACCTGGAAACACCAGCCAAGTGTGCAGTCGAAGATGTAGCTCTAGGATCGGGCTCATCAGCCACGCAAGGACTCACAGAACCCATAATAATAATAATCACTTATTGTCACAAGTAGGCTTCAATGAAGTTATTGTGAAAAGTCCCTAGTCGCCTTAACCCTTACACGGAGTTTCTTCGGTGGACAATCATACTCGGTAGTGAGTGATTACCGAAAAAGAAGAACCCCCAGGATGTTGATAGTGGGGGATTCAGCAATGTTAATGCCATTGAATGTCAAAGGGTGATGGTTAAATTCTCTCTTGTTGGAGATGGTCATTGCCTGGCACTTGTTTGGTGGGAATGTTACTTGCGTTTTGTCAGCACAAGCCTGGATATTGTCCAGATATTGCTGCATTTGGATATGGACTGCTTCAATATCTGAGGAGTCACGAATATGATGAAAGGAATGACGAAGCAGCTGACGATCCTTGAGCCGAGGACACTTCTCTGCTGCAATGTCCTGTAATTGAGATGCTTGACCTCCAACAACCACAGCCATTTTCCTTTTTGTGCCAGGTACGCCTCCAACCAGCAGAGTTTTCCCCCTGGTTCCCTTTGATTCCAGTTTTGCTAGAGCTCCTTGATGCCAAATTTGGTCAAATGCTGTCTTGGTGTCAAGGGCAGTCACTCTCACCTCACCTCTTTTGTTCAGCTCTTTTGTCCAAGTTTGAACCAAGGCTGTAATAAATCCAGGAGCTGAGTGGCCCTGGTAGAACCAAAGTCCTGACTTGTAACTATATCATCGCTCCTTCACTGATGCCATGTCAATAACATGCAACTCCCTTCCTACCAGTACTGTGGGTGTACCTATGGTTCGGCATCACCTTCTCAAGGACAATTAGGGATAAGCAACAAATGCTGGCCTTGCTATTGACACTCACAACTCATGAAAGAATTAAAGGACAAATGTGTACAGTATATCTGTCTTTATCAAAGAAAATGCTGCCAGCCAGTGAAAGGTGGTAGTTGAGACACTGGATGGGCTAAAAGCTCATAAAGAGGAAATATTAGAATGGCTGGCTGTACTTAAAGTGGAAGTCACCAGGGCTAGATCAAATGCATCATGCTACTGAAGGAATACAATATGCATAACATAAGTTTGATTAAGTGCTTACAGTTTTGGGTATAACACTGGAATGAAAACGTTTGCAATGTTAAATATTAAACATATTGCAGTAATCTTAAAAAATGATGAGGGTGCTTAGTACAGGAGGGTACAAAGAAACAGCCCATATTATATTTCTAAATGGAAACTGACTTAACAATTTCAGTTTAAATTAATGTGCAGCTCATTAGGCAAAATAATTAGATACTTTATCATGCTACATGCATATATAGTTACACAGAGTCATAAAAGGTTAACAGCACATCTTGGGCGGAATTCCCCCCCCCTCACGACGGGTGGGAGAATCGCCGGGGCACCACGCGAGTCTCACCACGCCGTCCCGGCATCCGCACGCGATTCTCCCCCCCCAAAACCGGCGCGGCGAGATTCACAGCTGGCCGCTCGGAGAATCGTCGCTCGCTGTTTGTAACGGGCGAGGGGCGATTCTCCAGCCCGGATGGGTTGAGCGGCCTGCCCAATACGACGGGTTCCCACCGGCTCCGTCCACACCTGGTCGCTGCCGGTGGGAACGCTGGGGGGGGGGGGGAACGGACGGACTCAAAAGGGGTCTGGCCTGCGATCGGTGGGCCGGCCTCTCTGAAGGAGGACCTTCTTCCGCTGCCCCGCAAGATCCATCCAAAATCTTCTTGCGGGGCTGGCAACCGCGCATGACGTCATTTACGCGGCGCCGTTTTTACACGCCGCGCGTAAATTACGCAGCGCCGTTCCTAGCCCCCCGGGGGCGGGAGAATAGGGGGCTGGGAACGGCCGCCGACGCCGGAGTGAAACATTCCGGTTTTCACTCCGGCGTCGGCACTTAGTCTCCCGAGGGAGAATTGCGCCCCTTGTCTGTGCCAATTAAATAAAACAAGCCACTCAGCCTAACCCACTTTCCAGCATTTGGTCTGTAGCCATGCAGATTACACCTTTGAGGTGCATATCCAGCCACCCTTTAAATGTGTTGAGGGTTTTTGCCTCTACTACCCTTTCAGGCAGAGAATTCCAGACCTTTACCACCCTCCGGGCGAATTCTTTTCCCCTAATCTCCCTTCTTTTAAAAAAAATACAGTTAGAGTACCCAATTCATTTTTTCCAATTAAGGAGCAATTTAGCGTTTTCAATCCACCTACCCTGCACATCTTTGGGTTGTGGGGGCGAAACCCATGCAAACACGGGAGAATGTGCAAATTCCACACGGTCAGTGACCCAGAGCCGGGATCGAACCTGGGACCTCGGTGCCGTGAAGCAGCAGGGCTAACCCACTGCGCCACCGTGCTTGCCCACTAATCTCCCTTCTAATCTTATAAACATATTGGGGTGTTAAACAAGGCTGAGTGGCAATCATGAGCTAGTTTGAAAATCGATCTGAGCAAATTAAACCCATGTATATTTTAAAAGAACAGAAAATCTGACCAGAAGACGGTGCTCCTTCTCCCGACATACAAGCGGAAACTTAAATGGGAGAATCCGGTTAAGAAGGTCATGCAATGCTGGTTCGAGGCAACGGAAGATCTCCTATGCGACTGCTTGGAGTCAGTGGACTGGTCCATATTCAAGAACTCAGAAGGAAACCTAGGTGAGTATGCCACCACCGTCACAGACTTCATCAGTAAGTGTATCGCTGATTGTGTGACAAAGAAGGTAGCACGTGCGTTTTCCAACTGGAAACCATGCTTTATCCGGGAGATCCACTCCCTATTGAAGTCCAGGATTGAGGAGTTCCAAGACAGGCGACCCTGACCTCTACAAGAAATCTAGGTACGACCTCCGCAAAGCCACCAGGGAAGCCAAAAGACAATACTTGACTAAGCTAAAGTCACAGATTAATGACACAGACTTTTGTCAGTCGTGGCAAGCCTTAAACAATATAATGGGCTACAAAGCAAAGTCGGGTTCAATCTCTGACAACAGAGCACCCCTCCCCGATGAACTCAATCATTATATGTCCGTTTCGAGCAGTAAACCAACACACCGTTGTCAATGGCCCGAACAGCCTCGACACACCCAAACCTACCACCACAGCACCAGAAGTCAGAGCAACCTTCTTGAAAGTGAATCCATGGAAAGCAATGGGTTGTGACGGAGTTCCTGGTCGTCCACTCAGATCCTGCGCGGACCAACTGACGGGTGTGTTCGCAGGCATCTTCAACCTCTCCCTACTCCGCTCCGAGGTTCTCATCTCCTTCAAGAAGACATTATCATACCAGTGCCAAGGAAGAACCAGGCAACGTGCCTCAACGACTACCATCCGGTGGCCTTGACACCTATCATTATAAAGTGCTTCGAGAGTTTGGCCATGAGACGCACCAACTCCATGCTTCTAGAATGCCTTGATCCACTGCAATTTGCATACCGCTACAATCGGTCCACAGCAGACACTATCTTCCTGGCCCTTCACTCATCCCTGGAGCATCTCAACAACAAGGACTCCTACATCAGACACCTATTCATTGACTACAACTCCGCCTTCAACACCATAATCCGAGCCAAGCTCATATCCAAACTCCAAAACCTAGGACTCGCTTCTCCCTCTGCAACTGGATCAACTTCCTGACCCATAGACCAACAATCAGTAAGGGTAAACAACGACACCTCCTCCACGAGTCCTCAATACCAGGGCCCTGCAAGGCTGCGTACGTAGCCCCCCCACTGTACTCCTTATACACACACGACTGTGTGGCAAAATTCAGCTCCAACGCCATCTCCAAGTTAGCTGATGACACACCCGTAGTGGGTCAGATCTCAAACAACGATGATTCAGAGTACAGGAGGGAGATAGAGAACCTAGTGGCAAGGTGCAATGACAACAATATTTATCTCAATGTCAGAAAATCTAAGGAGCTGGCCATCGACTTCAGGAAGTGCAGTGTCGTACACACCCCTGTCTGCATCAATGGTGCCAAGATGGAGATGGTTGTCAGCTTCAAATTCCTAGGTATACACACCACTAACAATTTGTCCCAGTCCACCCACGTCGAAGCTATGACTAAGAAAGCACAACAGACCTATACTTCCTCAGGAAACAAAGAAAATTTAGCATGTCCACATTTACTCTTACCAATTTTTACAGATGCACCGTAGAAAGCATCCTATTTGGCTGCATCCCAGCCTGGTACGGCAACTGCTCAGCCCAAGACTATAGGAAATAGAGAGTCGTGAACACAGCCCAGTCCATCACGCGAAACCGCCTGCCATCCATTGACATTGGAGCGGCACGGTGGCTACCACTGCTGCCTCACACAGCAGGGACCCAGCTTTGATTCCAACCTCGGGCAACTGTGTGGTGGTTGCACATTTTCCCCGTGTCTGCATTGGTTTCCTCCCATAGTCCAAAGATGTGCAGGTTAGGTGGATTGAATATGCTAAATTGTCCTTAGGTGGGGTTACAAGGATAGGGTGGGGGATAGGTCTTCGGTTGGGCTGGTCTTTCAGAGGGTCAGTGCAGACTCGATGGGCCAAATGGCCTCTTTCTGCACAGTAGGGATTCTATAATTCTGTCTACACCTCCCGCTGCCTTGGGAAAGCAGGCAGCACAATCAAAGACCCCTAACATTCGGGTTATTCTCTCATCCAACCGCTTCCATCGGGCAGAAGATACAAACGTCTGAGAGCACAGTCTAAGGTTCAAAAACAGCTTCTTTCCAGCTGTTACCAGACTCCTGAATGATCCTCTTATGGACTGAACTGATCTCTCCACATATCTTCTCTACTGTTGTTGCACTATACTCCGTATGCTTCACCCGATGTCCATGTGTAATGTATTTACATTGTGTATTCGTCATATGTCCTTTGTTTCCCATGTATGGAACAATCTGCTTGGTCTGTACACAGAACAAGTGACAATAAATCTAAATCCAAGAATCAAAATACCTCACTTTTTTTTTGAACTAGAGTGATTAATGGTCCCATCAATGGAACTCGACAAATCATTGCTGAGTTGGAGTAAATCCAAATTCAGATTTATTGAAAAGTGTAACCATAGCCATGACCTCAACTGCACAATCCAGATAAACTAGTTCCCCCCAGTACAACAGGCCCCTTGACCTACATTCTAACTGTTGCTCGGATAGGAGCCCATTCCTATTATTTACTGCAACGACGAGGTGGCAGCTTCATTAGAAAAATAGTAAAAGATAGCCGGGGGTAAAAATAACAAGCCGACACCACCCATATATCAGAAATGAAGAGTGCGAGCCGCTTTGCTTCAAAAGCGCACACCGCAAGGCCCGGCAATCGAGGCTGAATTGAGGCATGAGCGTTCCCTCGCGCGCGCAACCGCCCCCGTGTGAGGGAGGAGCCGCGCTCTGACCATCAGGCCGCCCTTTCAGCGGCAGCCAATCGGACGCCGTCTTGGGAATTGCGTACGGCGGACGGGCTGGATAGCCAATGGGCACGGGGCGGAGGCGGGACTTCCGTTGTTACTGGCTGGCTACCGGCACTAGCGGAGCGGTTGTCCAACGCGTTCTGAACCATCCCCGCATTGAAAATGCACGCGGATGCAGTCAGTAAGTATCTAAGGCTCGGTACCGGCCAATGCTGTCCTGATGGTGCACACACACGGCTCTGCCTTCCCAATGTCAGCTAGTGAACGGGCACGTAAGCTCATTTGTTTTTGTTTACATTCGGTGCTGGGTATTCTCTTTTCCCAGTTTCTATTGAATCGAGATGTTTCGTGCCTGGCAGAAAAGAGGTGACGCAGTTTCTCCCGTGTCTCCCTTAGAAAAGCCCCTGGACAGATTGTGTTTTGTTATCTCCTTGCTGGTGGGCTGTCGGTTGAAGGTGAGGAATGGTACAGTGATTAATTGCGGTGATACATTTAGCCAAGGTGGCGGCATTGGTTTGCTTTGCGGCGATGAGTGTGCCTCCCCTCCCCTCCCCACCCAGTGCGGAAAACCTTGTTAACTCTGCTGAGAAGCTGACTGGGTTGCATTTATTTCAGGATGTCAGGGGCAGGCGGGCGGGGAAAGAGGAGGTATACGTCAGCGCGCATGCGCGACGTTCGTGATGTGTTCTGGGAATTGTAGTTCTGTGACGACACGTTCTGCGATGACGTGGCTGGTGCCGTCACAAGGGAACTGCAATCCCCAGACCTCCTTGCGCGCTGTAACCTGGGGAAGTGTTTTGAAAGCTCAGTCAGGAGCACAGCTCCTTCCCAACTCTGATTGGTAGACTGGCCCTCAATACTCTGCTCTCTCCGGGCCGTCGTCATCTTTGGTCAGCCACCGTGTCAGTCATTAAAATCAATCTATATTTTTCTTCGCAAATTGCTTGTACTTTAAAGACATATTTGCTTTTTTTTTGAATGCGACTTATTTTAAATTACACTGTCCGCCATTGGCATATTCACCCACTGGCTTGGCTATGCAAGATATGGTGATAATTCTGCGGTCAGGTCAGTTGATTTCTTCTGCGATTAACATCTGACAACAAATGTTCTAGTTCCGTTTATTTGTAGAAATTTGTCATGTGGTTTAAAAGAGCAATATCAATTCAGTTGGACCCACCCTGATTGAAAATGATTCTTATTGGTGTTGTGCAGCCTTGTTGGATTTGACTTGGTTGGCTCAACCAGCTTTCACTAGGAGCAAAGTTGAACATTCACTAATTGTTTGAGCTAGGTTGCATGTTTGTCTGTACTGTAAGAATACAGTACAATCTTTTGTGCTAAATTGGAGTCCTGATACTTAATCACTACAGTAGCAATGAATATAATTGTAATTCTTTATTTCTTTTCAATGCCTCAGAATTTTATGATGTGGAGATGCCGGCGTTGGACTGGGGTGAGCACAGTAAGAACTCATTCAACACCAGGTTAAAGTCCAACAGGTTTGTTTCGAATCACTAGCTTTTCGGAGCACTACTCCTTCCTCAGGTGAATCATTCGGAGCACTGCGCCTTCCTCAGATGAATCATTCACCCGAGGAAGGAGCAGTGCTCCGAAAGCTAGTGATTCAAAACAAACCTGTTGGGACTTTAATCTGGTGCTGTAAGACTTCTTACTGTTCAGAATTTTATGAAGATGAATCAACTTCTGACTCAATGCAAATAGATGAGTTCTGTATTTTAGTTAAAAACAAATTGTTTTTTGAGGGATTTGGTGAATAGAAAGTAAATTGAAGGAAACATTGCAAGGTCCTCCGATCATCAGTGTTCAAGAAGTTCGAATGTAAAGTTTTGAAAATTTAAAACAATTGAGACATAACATCTTATGCATATGAGACAAGTAACCTATGAGAATACTCTTTCCAGTCCCAAAAACGTTATGATGTCACATTTAGGCCTCCGTGTTTGATCTGTTACCTAGACTGGACAGGGTGGGAAACTTGTTTCTTTTTGTGTGTACTGACTTTCGTATGTATTTACAACAATGTGTATAATAGATATGGAGTGTGAAACTTTGAGATAGGAAGTGCAGGTTAGACAGGGCAGTAAGATGGAACCGAGTGTACTCTCAGCATGTTCTGCAGTATTACTCATATATTTTAAGACAGTTCCTACGTCCAACCTGATAGTAGTGACTTAAATTTCCATTTTTTAGATGTGACTGTACAAGGCATTTTTTAGATGTGACTGTACAAGGCCTAAGTAGAAGAAAAAATAACTCTACCCGGATTAGTAGCTTGATTTGACATAAATTAGTGCTTTATTATTTAAAAAAATGTAATCTGACAAGATAAATGTAGCATCATTGTTTTGCTTTTAACACAGGGTTAAAAATTTCCTTTTGAGGATTACAATGATGTAACAATAACATGATTCATTTTTGAAATTCTGGATAAGGTACCCTGAATTAAATAATCTATTGTTTTACAGTTCATTTATGAAATAATGGTGAACTCGGTGAATTATAATGCAGTAAGCCAGTTAAGAGATCTTAATGATTTCCTGAACTCAAGAGTAAAGCTTGAGCAGTTGGTTGGTAAACTGAAGACTGAAAGCAGACCAATTCACTGAAAGGTATTTGTTTTTTTGCACAGCAGTGACGCTTCTGTGATTTATCATCCTTATTTCTGTCACTGTTTCCATAGCAAGGTAACTACTTTTAAGTCATGAAACTATAGGAAATGCGCTACTCTGTGTGGATTCTTTGAAGCTTTCTTCTTACTACAGTATTAAAAGTTAACTGATTCTTTTTCCAAATATATTATCTTTTTAAAAAGTTGTTTCCTTGTACTATCTCTGCCAAAGTTGTTTCAATTGTTGTATCAACATGAGTACAATGAAATGATGTAGGACTTTTGAAATTTGTTGGAGGATAGGTCCCGAGTAGAATTGTTGTTATTTCATTGGTGCTTTATTTTGTAATGGAAGTTGATGGTAATTTTTGAATAAATATATTTTATTCCAAACTCAAACAAGGTTAGGTTATACAAAATTTCCCAAAAGCCCTCCAGTTTCGCATATTTCCCCCCACTCATCTGGAAGTAACAGCTTTTCCAGTGATGCATAAAGCAGTATCCTCGGGAACGCAGGCAGCTCCTTCCACGCATCATCCTGAAATAAGCACCTAAAATGCTCCCTTTTGGTAACTCAAACTTCTCCTGACTTCTGCCAAATCTACAAACCATTCTCCTAGAAATAGACCCCTCACTCGCCATACCCCTGCCCTCAGCCACCTCTCGTATATTGCATCCATCCGTCTGGGCACAAATCTATGATTCCTGCGCAGCGGGGCCATTTCTGACACCTGCCCCAACTGATTTGAGATTTTATCGATGACACCGCCACCGGGCTGTTAGTGTATTTCCCTGGGGCAAAAGGGAGCGGGACCATTCTCACAGCCCTTAAACCCGACCCCTTAAAGCAGTCTTCCTCCTCCAGCATCCATTCCGCCCCACCACCCGACCGCGCACCATTGTGTCACCTTCTCCACATTAGATGCCCAGTAATAGTGCAGCAGGTTTGGGAGCACTAACCTCCCCACTCGCCTCTTCCTCTGTAAAAGGACCCTACTGTCCCTTGCTGTCTTGCCCACCCACACAAACTCTGAGATCAATCCGTCCACCCTCTGAATAAAAGCTTTAGGGAGAGAGACTGGAGGATAAACAAGAACCTAGGCAACATGTTCATCATAATGTCTGGCACCCATCCTGCCAAATGGCAAGGCGTCCCATCTCCTCAAATTCCCCTTAACCCCTTCCACCACTCCCGTTAAGTTCCACCTGTGCAGTTACCCAATCATATGCAACCTGAATCCCCAGATACAGGAACCTAACCGTAGCAACCCTAAATGCAACACCCCCAGATTCATACTCTCCCCAAGTCATTTAACTGGAAGACCTCACTCTTTCCCACATTCAACTTGTACCCAGAGAAGGCCCCAAATTTTTCTAACTAGTTCATAATTCTTTCCATGCTCTCCAGCAGGTCTCCACATATAATCTAATAATCTACCATTTTATTTTATTTAAAAAAAATAAAATAAATAATGCGTGCCCAATTCATGTTTTCCAATTTTAAGGGGCAATTTAGCACCCTGCACATCTTTGGGTTGTGGGGGCGAGACCCACGCAAACAGGGGGAAATGTGCAAACTCCACACGGACAGTGACCCAGAGCCGGGATCGAACCTGGGACCTCGGTGCCGTGAGGCAGCAATCACATGACGGGGTCATGACCACGTTCAGTAACTTCCTTTTATTATTGTCACAAGTAGGCTTACATTAACACTGCAATGAAGTTACTGTGAAAATCCCCTAGTCGCCACAGGGAGGGAGAATTCCGAATGTCCAATTCACCTATCAAGCACATCTTTTGGAACTTGTGGGACGAACCCGGAGGAAACCCAGGGAGAGATGTGCAGATTCCGTACAGACAGTGACCCAAATGGGAATCGAACCTGGGACCCTGGTGCTGTGAAGCAACAGTGCTAACCACTGCAATAGGTCATCTGGATACAACGACACCCTATCCTTACCCCCCTCACAATCCCAGCTAGTCCTCTGATACCTGGAGTGCAATCGCCAAAGGCTGTATTGCCAATGCATCAATAATGGTGACAAAGGGCATCCTTGCCTCATTTCCCTTTGTAACCTAAAGTACTTAGAATCCATCTATTCATTCACACTCACCCACAAACCTCAACCCAAACCTCCTCAAGGTCTCAAACAAATATCGCCACTCAACTCTTGTCAAAGACCATCTCCACCTCATTTGACACTCACCTCTGGCACCCTACTACCTGACGGGGTCATGACCACATTCAGTAACCTCCTAATGTTGCTTGACAGCTGCCGGCCCTTCACAAGCCCCATCTTATCTTCTGATACCACTGGCACACACCCTCCAATTGCCTTGCCAACAACTTGGCCAGTATCTTCACGTCCATATTTAACAATGAAATGGGTCTGTTTGATTCTCATTCCAGTGGCTCCTTCTCTTTCTTTGGAATCAAACAAATAGAGTCCTGTGCCAATGTACCCGGCAATTCCCCCCTCTCCAGTGCCTCATTGAACGTACTCGGGAGGTGTGGGGCCAATTCCCCCAAGAACATTTAATAAAATTTGACAGGGAAGCCATCCAGTCCCAGGCGCCTTCCCCGACTGTATCGACCCCACCCCACCCCTCTCCTGCAACCCCAGTGGCTCCTACAATGCTTGCCGCTTCTCCTCCCCACCTCTGGGAACACACACATCTGCTGCCCCCCCTCCCGGCTCAAGAGCTATATCCCAAATAAAAGGTCTCAAAGAGCTGCATTAATTCGTTCTGGTGCCGGCGCCAAAAGCCCCCTGGATGTGGTGTTGCTAACTTTTGGTTGGTTCAATTGGCTCTGTTTTATAACCTTTGCTCTAGAGTCGCCAGGTATCTTTATGATACCGCCATGAGGTTCAAGTTTAAGTAATGATCAATAACTCAATACACCAATTAGCAAGATTCAAATCAAACCACATTTATTATACACAGTAAATCGCTACTCATGCAAAAATTCTACTTTCTAGGCTATTTCTACAACTAACAGGCCTATACTTAGCTTCGGACTGGCCCACCAGGTCAGGGGAACAAATGGCCTTTCATTCGGGTTCTGAGTCTGCGGGATTCAAAAGTTGGTATGGACTGGTAGCTAGGAGCGCCTATCTCATAGCGAGCGTTGACTTAAGACTTACGTTCTTTGAGGCAGCTGGACAGGTCACTCTCGGGGGTTGTTGAGTGACCCTGTCAAGAAGGACGATTTGAACTTGGGGGCTTTACTTTATAGTCCCTAGGGGCTTCCTGCCTTTCGGGGCGGACCCCGTACCTGGTTTCAAGTGATTGGACTTCGTCCCAATCGCTTGGTTCGATTTCTCCAATACTGGAGCGGTTCCCTGATCGATGGGCGGTCTTTAGGTGTCCGTTAACCTCTTTTGTGTTGGCTCCTGCTGGCGCCGAGGAGTCTGGCTTGGCTTTGTTTACCTTAGAATGTTTCGATTGTTCCCGGGGATCGCTCATTAATATGTAGATGGCTGCTACATTATTATGCCGATGGTTGCTGGTATCGATGCTGTCTGGGCTTTTGCAGAGTCTATAACACAGTAAACTTGCACCTGCTAGTTTTTGCCTGTGTTGGCTGAATTTCCCTTCAGCCTTTGCTGTTCTCCATTTTACGTCAGGAATTGGCCAACCCAGGTGGCTACACTGGTCGCCGAATATCTGCGGTCCACCACCAAAATACCCTCCAGCATTCTCCACTTCTCCTCCCTCTCTAACGTATCCCTATGGGCCTTAAACAGAATCACCTGCACTGGACCACCGCCTTCAATGCCTCTCAGAATGTGGCCGCAGAGACCTTCCCGTTCTGATTAAGTTCCACAAAGATCTTTCTGGCCAATCGCACTTTATCGCAATACTCTTTATCTGCCAGTGACCCTGAATCGAATCTCCACCCCAGTCTCTGTGCCTGCCCGGCCTCAACCCTTACATCCACATAGTGCGGTGCGTGGTCTGAAATGACTATGCCTGCATACTCTGCTCCCACCATCCCTGCCAGCACCACCTTTCCCATCACAAAGAAGTCTATTCGGGAGTATACTCTAACTTGGGAGAAGCAGTACTCCCTCTCCCCGTGGTGCCGAAGCCTCCGTGAGTCATATCCCACCCCCCATCTATTCCATAAAAAACCCTCTCTCCTTTGCCATCCCTGTCCTAACCATCGATTCAAGCCTCAATCTGTCCACCCTGGGGTTCAGCACACATTTAAAATCCGCCCTCCCCTCCCCAGAATCACCGGCGTCCCCGCCAGCACCCCAATTACCATTACAAACCTACTCCACGGGTCTCGTGCCTCTCTCAACACTACAAATGCCACTTTTTTACTAAACCGGGTCGCGACCTCCCTTGACTTCGAGTCAAACACTGAGTGGTGTGGAACGTTTGCTGAACCCACCCCCTCCCAACCACATCTGGTCCTTTATCCGTAAGTGCGTTTCTTGCAGGAAAACCGCATCTGCCTTTAGACTTTTTAAATGCATAAATACCCTTGACCTATTAACTGGCCTGTTTAGCCCTTGGACATTTCAGGTTACCACTCTCACTGGGGGCTTTCGAACCCCCCTACTAAGGTCCGCCATCACCCCATAATCTAAGGTCCACTCAACGATCTGTTCTCCAGCCCATTTGAGCCCACATAAAATGGTTGCCCCATCATCTTCCCTTGAGTCCAACTTGAAAAACAGCTGTGCCACTAACCCAATTCCTCCTCCCCCCCCACACTGACTACCCACTGCATCCCCTACCCTCACACTGCTGCCATTTACGAGCATATCTTGTTAGCATGGTGACTTCTACCTGGAGACCCAAACAAAGGACCTGACCTCCAACACCCATCCGCTCACCTCTCCCACCCTACGTACTCCACCCACCCACCCCATCAAACCATCGCGCTCCCCACCGCCCTGCACACCTACCAAGGTAGGATAAACCAACAACCCATCAGCACAAGGAAATACCCATAATCAACATCACACATACAAACAGAAATCAATAACATATTTCAAATGCAATAAAATATACACCTGAAAACTTGTGACGCATACAAAAAGTCATTTGCCTCTTCTGGCATCTGAAAATAATGTTCCTTGCCCTTAAACGTTACCCACACCTTGGCAGGGTACAACACCCCAAACTGAACGTTGCTCCAGTAAATGGCTCTTTGGCCCTGTTAAATTCCACCTGCTGCTTGGGCTGGTCAACCTCAATATCCTGATATATCTGGACCCCATTCCCCTCTGAGCTGCAGTTACCTTGGTCCACCTCAGAATCTTTTCTTTATCTTGAAATTCGTGCATTCGCACAATTACAGCCTGGAGCAGGTCCCCACCCTCGGCTTCTGGCTAGAGGACCAGTAAGGCCCGATCCACTTCGGGGGCCCTCTGAAATACCTTCTCCTCCATCAACGTCTCGCACATCTTCATCACACTCCACTCCCACTCCCTCCGGCAGACCCACTATGCACAAATTCTGCCCCATGGACTGATCTGGTCGTTTACCCTCTCCGTAGCAGTTTGCACATTTCCCCCTGCATGGACATCTCTGCCTCCAGAGAATCGATTCAATTACTCTGGTCTGAGATCGTCTTCTCCACTTTTATCATCACACCCCGTGCCTCCAGACACTTCTCCACTTGATCCAAAGACTCGTGAAGAGGTGATACTGCATCCTCAATCGCTCTCGACCAATCTCCCTGCATCTCCTTTCGCTGTTGTCGAAATCCATCTTGAATGAAACTCATAAACTGCTCCATCTGCAATGTGGCTATCGATGGCGGCCATCTTTCCCAATACTGCTGTGCCACGAGGCGCTTCCAACTCCTGAGCTATGACTTTCACCGACTTCTGCCAGGTCTGGCACCCTGTCGTCATTTCCCACGGAGGGGGAGTCGGAAACCCACCACTCTCCCCACTCTCAATTTGTCACCAAACAAATCATTCATTAAATGAGCAGAGAGTTCCAAAACCAACACCTATACCCAGGAGCCACCCTGTGTGCAACCGGTCACACCATGGCCACCATCGGAAGTCCAGCTGGTGGTAATTTTAATTACCCATTAACTTAAAAATTCTGACCTGGGGGCACTGTGGCGCAATGGTTAGCACTGCTGACTCACAACGCCGAGGACCCGGGTGCAATCCCAGCCCCAGGACACTGTCCATATGGAGTTTGCACATTCTCTCCGTGTCTGTGTGGGACCCTCCCCCACACCCCAAAGATGTGCCGGGTAGGGTTTAGGCCATGCTAAATTATCACTTTATTGGAAAAATTTAAAGTTCTGACCTAATCCTGGCATAATTTTTTTGTTGTTGTTTGAGCCCCATATGGATTAATTGTTATGATTAGTCAACAATTCCATTCTTCGAGGATAACTTGCTTGCACACTAAAATGAGTTCTCGGGTGACTGAGGTGTCCAATATACGACCATAGTCCTCTGTCACAGGTGGATCAGACTGTCTTTGGAGGGGCCGGAGGGTGGGGTGCCCAGATTGACACATGCTTCTTTCACTGCTGATGCTTGGCTTCAGTTCGACTCGGTGATGAAACTCTGGGTGTTCAATCCTTCTCTGATGCTTTTCTTCCACTTCAGATGGTCTTGGGTCAGGAAATCCCAGGTGCCAGTGAGGATGGTGCATATTTTCCAGGAGGCTTTGAGAGTGTTCTTGAAGCATTTACTCTGCTTTCCTGGGGCTTGCTTGCCATGTTGAAGCTCCAAGCACAGCACTTGTTTCAGGAGTCTCATGTCAAAAATGCGGATTATGTGGCCCACCCAATGGAGCTGATTGAGTAAGGTCAATGCTTCGATGCTAGGGATGTTGGATTGAGCGAGAACATTGCCTTTGATGTGCCTATCCTGTCAATGGATTTGCCGGATCTTGTGGAGGTAGTGCTGGTGGTACTTCTCCAGGATTTTGAGTTGCCCGCTATACATGGTTCACATCTCTGAGCAAGATAGGAGGGCTGGTATCACTACTGCTCTTTAGACCATGAGCTTGCTGCCGGGTGAGATCCTGCTCTTCAAACACTCTCTTCCTCAGGCAAGCAAAGACTGCGCTAGCACATTGAAGGTGATGTTGCACCTCAACGTCGATATCTGCCTTCGTTCACAAGTCTCCCGAGGTATGGTCAATGACCAAGGCCTCGTCATAGATGTTGATAAATGGGGAATCGTACTGTGTGGTGGAAGCAGGTTGGGAGAGGACCTTTGTCTTATAGATGTTTAGTGTCTGATGAATGTAGGATTTTAGATATATTGTATTATTATAAGTATTGGTGAAGTCAGAGTTAAAAGCCTGGGTTCGTGTTTTTAAATGGATCTTGTTTTGAAAGACAACAAAGCTTTTGGGTGGCTGAGGTGCAATTAACCATCATAAAACCATGGGCAAATGCAGTTTTGATTTGATTAAGGGATCTCGCTGGGGAGTTTATTAGTTTTCAGCTTGTGAAATGATGTAATTGCTGGGTGGAGCTAAGGCAACAGGTTTTTTGTGGAAGCATTTTTCAGTTTCAGTTCTGATCTGGCGGAAGGTGTGCACACTGAAACAGTTCTGCTCTCACTAAGTTTTGAAAGAGATTAACTGTATTTAAAAGCAATGCACACTTGTCTGAGGGCAAGGAAGACTGAAACAAGCCAGTTGAAAACAGATTTTGAAGATATTCAGCTAGATTTTCTACAGGGGTTCAGGCCGGAGTCGAATCTGTTCTGTAAAGCAGTGTGAAGAGATCTCTTTCTCAAGAATACTCTGAAGCAAATATTTCCTCTGTGCGATTGGTATTTAAGGTGTGTTGAGAGCTGAGATGGTTTATTTTGTTGTTGAAGTGGGAATAAAGATAGCAGTTAAGGGTATTGTATTCACTGTGTTGAGTAATATTGTTTAAGGGGTAATTGTAAGCTATTTTCTGGTGTCATGTTAAAGATTTTAATACTGTGTTCGTAATAATGTTTGTTTTAATGTACCATATCCTTATTTATTTGTACAATCGCTCCTGGAGCAACATATCCTTTGCTTCACAGTCTTGCAAAATTAAAATAAAGCATTGGTGTTTTGGTCCGGTATCCTAGCAACTCTTGGGGTCTGGTTTGAGATTGTAATAAGTTGAAGGCCTATGCCCCTGTATGCCTTGGTGAAAATGTTGACGATGGCCTGGAGCTCCGCCTCCGAGTGTGTGTCGACGCAAGCATCATTTGCATGCTATAGTTCAGTGACAGAGCATGGATGACCTTGGATCTGACCTGCATGTGGCGGAGGTTGAACAGATTTCCATTTGTTCTGCAGTTTAGCTCCACTCCAGCGGGAAGCTTGCTGAGGGTGAGTTGGAGCATTGCAGCAAGGAAGATCGCGGAGAGCATTGGCGCAATGACACAGCCTTGCTTGACCCCAGTCTGAAAGTGAATTGAGTCTATGGTGGACCCATTGGTCAGGATCATGGCTTGCTTGTCATCATGGAGCAGGCAGAGGACGGTGACAAATTTTTGGGACAGCTGAAACTGAGCAGGACCCTCCATAATCCCTCACAGATGAGTGTCAAAGGCCTTTGTGAGGTCAAAGAAGGCCAACAAGGTTTGGTGCTGTTCCCTGCATTTCTCTTGTAGTTGCTGCATGGTGCCGATCATGTCCATTGTGCCCCTTGGTGGGCAGAATCCACATTGCGACTCTGGGAGGAGCTCTTCAGCCAAAGGGAGAAGGTGATTGAGGAGGACTCTTGTGATGACTTTCCCGGTGGGCGACAGCAGGGAAATTCCTTTGTAATTACACCAATCAGATTTGTCACCACCTTGAAAATGGTCATGTTTACAGCTTTTTTGAGATCCCCTGGCATGTTCTCTTATTACTTTAGGGAACTGAGACCATGTGTTTGCGCCAATCATACTTCTCTACCATGTTTTAGAGCTTCGCCAAGGATTCCATCTGCTCTTGATGCCTTGTTCTTTAGTCGTCAGATGCCCTTTTCAACTTCGTACCTGGTTGGGGTTTTGCTGAGATGCTGGTGGATTGCATGCTGCAGGCCACTCGTGTTTGTTAAGGAGGTCTTCGAAGTGGTCTTCCAGCGGGCGCTAACTGCTCCGTTCTTGATATGCCCTTCTCCGTTTGTTCTTGGCTAGCTGTGGGGTGGGGCCTTGGGTGCTTGGGCTGTAGGTCGTCATGTCTGTGCTAAAGAAGCTTTATGTGTCATGGTTGTTAACTAGCTGGTGGATCTCCTGCACTTTCTCCATCCACCATCTGTTCTGCAGATTGTGTGTTTTTTGCTGAACCTTCTGTAGAGCAACTTTTTTGCTCTCAACTTGGCTTGCTTTTACAGGTTCAGAAAAAATTGCACTTGCGGCTTAGCAGCTCCTGGATCTCATGATCGTTCTCATCGAACCAGTCTTGGTGTATCCAAGTCAAGACACCAAGCAACTCTCCGCAGCTCTGATTATGTAGGCCTTGAGGGCAGACCAGGCACTCTGACTATGCGTCTCTGGGTCACTGGTAGTCATCAGGTTGGCAGTGAGGTGCTGGCGGAAAAGGGAGCCCTTATCAGGGTCTTTGAGTGCCTCAACATTGATTTTCCTGCGGCATTGTTTCTGTTCTCGCTGCTGCGGGGATAGATTGATGTTGATCACACATTTGAGTTAGACGGTGGTCCATCCAGCAGTCGTCCGTTTCTGTCATGGCATGGCTGATAGGCACATCCTTGCAGTCCCTCACTTGGACAATGATGGAGGTGCCAGTGCTTGGAGTGAGGCCTTGTACTTGTCTCTGTGATGGAACAAGGTGTTGGTTATGACAAGGTTGTGTTCTAGGCATTTTGTCAGGAGCAGCGTACTGTTGGTGTAGGATTTTCTTACCCCCCCCCCCTTGCTGATTGCACCTTCCCAGAGGTCTTTGTCCTTTCCAACTCTTGCATTGAAGTTGCCATGAAGGACCATCTTGTCGCTGGTTGGGATTTGGGCCAAGGCTTGTGTAAAATTCCTCCATGGACTCATGTGTAATAGTAAATGATCTTTATTAATGTCACAAGTAGGCTTACATTAACACTGCAATGAAGCTACTGTGAAAATCCCTTAGTGGCCACATTCCGGAACCTGTTCGGATACACAGAGGGAAAATCCGGAATGTCCAATTCACCTTATAAGCATGTCTTTCAGGACTTGTGGGAGGAAACCGGAGCACCCGGAGGAAACACCCGTAGACACGTGGACAACGTGCAGACTCCGCAGAGACAATGACCCAAGCCGGGAATCAAAACCGGGTCCCTGGGCTGTGAAGCAACAATGCTAACAATTTTACTGTGCCGCCCATAAGCTTCCAGTATTGGGGCGTGCGCGATGAGAACTGTAGTACACTGTTTCTGGGTGAGGGTGAACTGAAGGGTAATAAGGCTTTGTTATTCCACAAGGGGAATCTCTGAGACAGCCAACTAGTTTGATTTTAATGGAAAAGCCAATCTCGCGGAGGCAGCGATCTTCTGGTTTACTTTCCAGAAGAAGGTGTAACCACCATCTTGTTCCTTGAGCTGGCTTTTCCCTCCCCGTCAGGTCTAAGGTGGTGATGTCAATGGCAAAACACCTGAGCACCCGGGCAACAATAGCACTATGTTGTTCTGGTTTGTCATTGTTGATGTTGTCCATGAGGGTCCTGATGTTCCAGGTACCAAACTTCATTTTGAGTAGTGAAGATGCCTGTGCGTGAGTTCTTCTAAAGTTGGGTGCCCATGCACACCAGGTACCACACAAGCTTGACAGTGGCAAAGGGGTCAAAGGTAACAAGACTAGGCTCTGCTGAATTGGCCTAGGCCATACAAGTACACTGACTTCTCCTGCCCACCCTCCTCTTCCCATCGTACCTCTCTTCCTGGGATTCATAAATTGCATTGGTGGCTTCATGATGGTGATACTGGCCTCTCGTTGTGAATGCCCGCCAGACCCCACTCACCCCAGCCCAAGTGACTACCAAGATGGCAGACTGTGAACTGGATGGACCATGGTCTGTTTTCATCTCGCAATTTCTATGATCAACAATATGGCTGTTCCACTGTCTACCATGTACTTTTGCAGCACTAATCTCCAAACACGTTATGGTGAAATAACGGTCAGGTTTTTTTGCATGGGGTTTGGGCATTGCTGGCAAGGCCAGTTTTGTGTTATCCATCCCTACTTGCTTTTGAACTGAGTGGCCTTGTGAGGTTATTTCAGAGGGCAGATTAAGCGTCAGCTGCATTGCTGTGGACCTGGAGTCACATTTAAACCAGACCAGGTGAGGATGGCAGATTTCCCACCCTAAAGGACATTAGTTCAGGTGGGATTTTATAATATACGATGATTGTTTCATGGTCACCGTTACTGAGACTAGCTTTATATTCCAGATTTATGAATTGAATTTAAATTCCACCACTTGCCATGGTGATTCAAACCCATGTCCCCAGCATATTAGCCTGGGCCTCTGGATTACTAGTCTGACAGGAATCCCACTATGCTACTGACTGCCCTTGGAATCTCCTAAATGGTGTTGTAAATGTCTAAACCATTATTTAGTTTTCTAGTTCTCCCCTTCCCATTGTACTATATTTTCTATTGCATTAAACCAAATACCTTGTCTTCTTCCCCATAATTCCTGCTTGGTATGTGACCTCTCATTTTTGCTGATTATTCCATTGTATCTGCATCAACTTCCTCCGTAAAGCATTAAGTCCTCTTCTAGTGCTTTTGTAATAGTGTTTGAATCATTGCATTTTCATCACAATTAACATTTTAACAATTCTTTGCAGACTTCATGATTAAATCTAACCAACAGCTACAGTCTGTCTTTTTGATGTTTGCAACTTTCACTTTTCTTTTTTCACCTTTCATTAAACCCAACACATTTCCACTGCTAAAGCTGGGTATGAAAGGGTTGATTTCTTTGTGCCAACCACTACTTCTAGTGTTGGCTCGAATGTTACTTCGGATAGCATATGAGACCAGAGAAAATTGCTTACCTTGTAAGTTAACTCTTTCTGGCCACCACCTTCTAGCAAGTGCCCTGAGCTCATCGTGTCTATGTCTGCCATCAAATGCCTTCCCATTCTTTAATATTTTTATTGGCATTTGAAATTAGAAAAACAGAGTTTTGACTATAAATGACAATACAGCAAAAATGGTAATGTTAAGTAACAAAATAGATATGACAACACATGAGCCCCTCGCTGTCACCAGAACTGTGGTATCAATACTATTTTACATTTTTGCGGTAGTGTAAAATTTTTCCAGTATTTATATGGGTTCTTACTGGGGCTCCTACCGCTTAGGCGAAGGAGTTGCACCCAGCTTTATCCATTCTCTCCTCTGGTGGGTTGGTTTGTTTGTCTGGTTCACTGCCTTTTCCAACCTCAGGAATTTGGTCAGATTTGAGAGCCATTCCGTGGCCCTGGGTGGCGCTGCCAACTTCCAACCTCGCAGAAGTCTCCGCCTGGTGATCTGTGAGGCAAAGGCCAGGGCGACTGCCCCCCTCCCTATCCAGAGCTCTGGGTGTTCTGACACCCCGAAGACCGCCACAGAATGGGCACGACTCCATCCGGGTGCTCTGGTTTCCTCCCACAAGTCCTGAAAGATGTGCTTGTTAGGTGAATTGGGCATTCTGAACTATCCCTCTGTGTATCCAAACAGGCGCCGTTGTGTGACGACTGGGGGATTTTCACAGTAACTTCATTGCAGTGTTAATGTAAGCTTACTTGTGGCACTAATAAAGATTACTATCTCAACCCCCACCACCCTGGACATAGCCTCGAAGAAGCTGTTCAGAACTCCACGCCTGGGGCAGGACCAGAACATGTGGGTGCGGTTGACTGGACCCCACTGACACCGTTGCATGTATCCTCCACCTCTGGGAAGAACCCGCTCATATGTGTCTTGCTAAGGTACGCTCTGTGTACTACCTTGAGCTGCATCGTGCTTAGCGGTGCAGGAGGGGGTGGCAATGACTCTGTGCCGTGCCTCGATCCAGAGTCCTCCCCCTATCGCCATGCCCATTACCTCCCCCCATTTCCGTCTGATCTCATCCAGTGGGGTCCTGACATTTTCGAGAAGCCGTCTGTAGATGTCGGCACACTTGTCATCTCCTAACCAGGCTAGCACTGTGTCCAGAAATGTGTGTCCAGGTCTCTGGAGGAGCTTTTTTGTCTCCTTGTGGAGAAAATCCTGCAGCTGCGGGTACCTAAGCTCATTTTCTTTTGGGAGTTTGGAAGCCTTTGAGTTCCCCTAGGGTCGCCAGTCTGTCGTCCACATACATGTCTTCTACTGTCAGTGTCTCTGTCCTCCCTCCACGTCCCAAATGCGGCATATATCCTCGCTGGTGTAAACCTCTGATTGTTGCAGATGGGGGCCCCAATGGGCATTTCGCCAAGTTGAAGTGGCACCTAAACTGGTTCCATGTCCTTCGGAACCAGTTTAGGCCTTGTTGACCTTGTTCAGGTCGCTACCACCCTACCGCTTCTGTCCCTAACTTGCACTATCTCTTTCCGGCTGCCTGTTTTCTCAACTGGTGAACCAGCATGCAGCTGGCCTTGTCTCCATGTTCGTAAAAGGACCCCGTGCCTGGCGGAGCTGGTGGACTGCTTTCCGTGTGGAGAGCAGGCAACCGTTTTCAATTCCACCAGCAATTCCACGGTTGGGGCCGTGGAGTACTGCCGATCCACTTCCGGTTAGGGCTGTTTGACAGCCCTTTCCTTCCTGTCCCTAGGCTATGATTTTTCCCCTGATCACGCCTTCAGTGCCTCCCCGACCATGGTGGGTGAGACCTCCCTGTTCTGGTTGCAGGATACATAATAGTCGATGGCGTAGAATATTTTGATACAGAATTCCTTATCAGCATCCAGCTTCCATGGGGGGTCATTGGGCCCTTCACTTCCTCCAACCACAGGTCTATGTAGTGTACCCCACACTCCCCTGGCCATTGTCTTCTATCCCTGTTTGACTAGATTATTCTTTTGGACAATCTTGTTGGCTTTTTCTCCAGGGTGCCGAAGTAGTATTCCGTCGCCTGGTGCATAACAAATTGCTTGGCAGGGTAGAGCATGCTTTTGTACAGGGTGGCTTTGGCACTGTTGTATTCAGCCAGACGCTTGGCCAGGTGTGCCCCAATGTTTTGGTACAAGCAGATGGAATGTCCTTTCCACTTGTACCCTCTCGCGCCTTTCGCCCAACTCTGGATCTGTTCAGGTGAGGAAGTAGCAGTGCTCCGAAACCTAGTGATTTGAAACAAACCTGTTGGACTTTAACCTGGTGTTGTAAAACTTCTTACTGTGCTCACCCCAGTCCAACGCCGGCATCTCCATATCATCAACTAATAACGGCAGGTATCTCAAATGCCTTCTTAACCACTTTATCTACCTGTCTTGCTGCCTTCATGGATCTTTGGACCCTCAAGGTATATACCTCAAGGTGGCTCTGCCCCCTATACTTCCAAGCGTCTAACAGTTCATTGTGTATTCCTTTGCCTTGGCCCTCCCAAATGTAGCACCTCTCACTTTTCAAGGTTAAATTCCATTTGCCACTGTCTCCAATGTGACCAGCCCATCTGTATTGTCCTTTAATTTAAGGCTTTCCTCCGTGCTATTTAGCACATCGGTTTTCATGCAAACTTACTGATCATATTTCGGGTGACCAAGACCCTACTTGATTGCCTGAGGTAGACGCAACAAAGCCACCTGAATTTAATACAACTTTACATTATTCAAAGGGCAGCATGGTGGTGCAGTGGTTAGAACTGCTGCCTCAAGGCGCCGAGGTCCCAGCTTTGACCCTGGCTCTGGGTCACTGTCCGTGTGGAGTTGGCACATTCTCCCCATGTTTGCGTGGGTTTCGCCCCCACAACCCAAAGATGTGCAGGGTAGGTGGATTGGCCATGCTAAATTGCCCCTTAATTGGAAAAAAATTAATTGGGTACTCTAAATTTATATTTTTTAAAAACTGTACATTAATCTTGATTTCTGAGAATATAGTTCAGAGATGACTCAAACTCACTGTTGATATCTAGGTATTACCTGCACAGGTGAGGGAGCTGGCCAGGCTTCAGTCACTCGATAAGGATACCTTTTTCTCTGAGCTCCGGGTCTCTTTTCGCATTGGTTGTTCTTCTTCTCTGAGTTCTGAGCTCAGTGCTCTCCTTCTGCAATGGTTGTTCTTCTTTTCCGAGCTCAGCGTCCTCCTTCTGTAACGGTGGTTTCTGGGTTATAATGCTTTCCTTTTTTCTTCTTTCATGCTCCGAGAGCCCTTTTCTTCTACAGAGTCAGTAAAGTGATGAACCACGGCATGCCCCAACATACCTCTGTCACGTTTCTGCTCCGGGCTCGCAAGATGTCCTTTCGTTGGCACTTTTTCTGCTATATTTGCCTGTCCACCTGTTACACCTCCCATGTTCCTGTCCAGATAATTAATGTACACTATAAACAGCAGGGGACCAGCACCGGTCCCTGAGGTCCCACTGGACACGGGCTTCCAGTCACAAAAACAACCTTCGACCTCCTGCCACTAAACCAATTCTGGAAACAATTTGCCAAATTTCCCTAGATCGCACAGGCTCTTACCTTCTTGATCAGTCTTCTATGTGGGACCTTGTCAAAAACTTTGACATTCCTCCACCACAAATTTTCATATTTCTTTATTTAATCAATGATAAACTCCAAATATGTAATTCTGAATGCTTATTTCTTCCTTCAAAATTAGCTCAAATTGAAATTCCATGCTTTTCTCAGTTTTTCATTAGCTTTAGTGATATTTTATTTGAAAACTTGTGTAACGAATTTGAATATGAACTGCTGTAGCAGGACTGAGTTCATAAGGCATTGATGGGAATGCTCCTTGAGAGATGTTCAGTAAATGAAGTCAGTTTGAGGAAATTGAAGCACTGGAACCATCTCATTCCAATAGGTTGTAAAGTTTTTATTATGCTGGAAGAGCATATGTGAGATTCAGAGGTGCTAAATTCTAAGATGACGCTTAAGCATGGGTGGAGTGAAGAAAGACTGGGAGATTTAAAAAATTTATTCATAGCATTTTGTTAAAAATCCCGCAAGTCCTGGCACAGAATGAAAAGTCACCAAACACTTGCAAACTCGCGCTGTGCAAAGCATGCACAATGTTCCCGATACTCTTCTGGTTGATGCAGGAGCATGTTTTTTTAATTTGTTCATGGGAGGTTGGCATCGCTGGCTGGGCCATCCCTGAGGGCATTTATGTCAACCAACAATATTTTGTGGTCATCTTTTAGACTTTTAATTCCAGATTTTTATTGAATTCAAATTTCACCATCTCCCAACGCGGGATTCGAACCCAGGTCCCCAGAGCATGACTCTGGTCTCTGGATTACTAGTCCAGCGATAGTACTACTACGCCATTGCCTCCCCTCAGTGAAATATTTTAATTCTAAATATGTCTGAATTATTTTATTGCAGCCTCCTCAAGGCAAGTCAGTTGTGAAACTGATATCTTTCCAACATATTAACTTGTTCAAGGAGTGGATGGAGTTCCTACACAGCCGTCCAGGTAGTTGGTAGTTAATGGAGCCATTTAAATCCCAGGGTCATGATCTCAAACAACGCAATGGCCGATGAATTTTTATTTGTTTCACCTTAATTTTGTTTTAAATATTGCTAAAATAATTATTATATTTGCCACAGCAAGAAACTGGATTGTAAAATGGTTGCGCTCTTGAGTAGTTGCAATTGTTTTCCATTAACTGATTTTCTGGTATGGGAGACTGATCTAAAACAGCATTTGCAAACAAAAATTGCGTAATTCAGTGACAGAAATAGCTGCACTTAAAAGCTCCTCTCACTTTAAACAGTCAGTTTCTGACACATTGACACTGCATCAGTGCATATGCAGGAAGTGCTACCCTGAGTGTTGTACAAATAAACACAATCTTTCTTTATACAATGCAAGAGATTTGCAGTAATGCTACTGCCAGTTTTTGTTGTGTGGAAACTGGTGTACAGCAGGGTTTGGTACATTCTTGTATCTTCCACTTATGGCGTCAGCTATAGCTGAGTGGTAGCATGCTTCCCCTAAGTCCGAAGGATGTGGGTTCAAGTCTAACTCCAGATACTTCAGTCTAGAACTAAGAGTGATACTCATTTTAGTATTGAGGGAGCGTTGCGGTATCAGATGCTTTCCCTCCTATGAAATGTTCAACCAAGGCCGGGTCTGTGCTCTACGTTTGATATCAACGATCTCATGGCACTATTTTAAAGAGGAACAGGGAATTCTTGATATCCTTGTCAATCTTTATCCCTCATCCAACAGCATGGAAAAACATTATTATCTTATTTATATCACATTGATGTTTGTTGAATCTTGCTGTGTGAAAATTGGCTAGTGTATTTTCTAGATTAAAAAAGCAGTGACAATGGACATAAGGCCACTTTTTAATTGAAGCTAGTTTGTGTGAGTGAATTGTTCTTTAATGGAATCAAACCATTCTAACTGGATTGTTTTCTGAAGAGAGTTGGAGTTTATCAGAGAATAATGGAAATGAAGAAGATCAGCGTATTTTTGTAACACAGTTCTAAAAGATAATTCATTTAACAGTCATTTGTGTTATTTAACTTAATGTAACATGTCCATTTTTTATTTTGAATAGAAACAGAGTTAACATTTCAAATCATGAAATTTGAAAGGAGGGAGAATGTTAGAGCAAAAGAACCCACAACAAAAAATTGTAGCCTTAAAGACCAAACAATTTTTAACTATACATCTTCCTCTCATTCTCACATGTCCATCCTTGGCCTGCTGCAAAGCTCCAGTGAAGCCCGACGCAAGCTGGAGGAGCAGCATCTCATCTTCTGGTTGGACACGTTGCAGCCCTCAGGACACGACATTGAGTTCAGCAACTTTAGATTTTACCTTTCACCTCCATCTTAAACCACCCTCGCCTTTCTCTTTTTAAAAAAAAAAAAATATTCCATGCATGTATTGCTTCAGTGCAAAACATCCCTTATCCTCCCACACCAGGTCATCTGTCATTTGTTCTTAAGATTGCTACTTTTTGTTGTAGTTACTTTTGCTCTGACATATTCTTCCTCCTTCCAAGGGGCTGTTTAGCACAGGGCTAAATCGCTGGCTTTGAAAGCAGACCAAGGCAGGCCAGCAGCACGGTTCAATTCCCGTACCAGCCTCCCCGAACAGGTGCCGGAATGTGGCGACTAGGGGCTTTTCACAGTAACTTCGTTTGAAGCCTACTTGTGACAAGTGATTTTCATTTCATTTCTGACAAATGGTCCATGAGTCGAAATATTAATTGTTTCTTTGCTGATAGATGCTAACAGACCTGCTAAGATTTTCCAGCTTCCCTGTTCTTGTTTCAGACTCCAGCATCCACGTATTTTGCTTGTGTTGATTCTGAATAGTTTATTAGTTAGTCTTCTTTGTTATTTTATTGAAACTGCTGGATTTGGATAAATTGATTTGTTTTTCAACAATTATTTTGAATTATTAGGAATAATAGATGGAGAGAAGTTTTCACGCACATTTGTTAATAGCCACAGTGGATTTAAGTATTATGTTTTTCATTAAAAAAGGTGAAAGAATGTAGTGGAACTTTGGCACTGCTATTTACAATGTTAATTTATCACTTGCCTTTCAATGTTAACTTGAATCTTTTTTCCCTTTTTCCTAGATTTTCCACTAACTTCTCACCTGTCTACACTGGCTAATATTCACAAGATTTACCACACCTTAAACAAACTGGTAACTTAATTTTTTTATTAATACTCAGCAATGCAGAGTAATTGGGTGCAAAAGAGTTCTTCACCGGTTGGATAAATCCAGCTTCAGAAAGACCAGCTTAAGTACAAATGATGACGACAACGTTGTAGAGTCATTCTGCTCTGATTGTGTATCTTCAAAAGCATGGGTTTAGTGTAATGATTTAAAGATTGACAAATGACTGGTTTGAGTTGCTTGTAAAACAGACTAGCCTTTTATGATTCACGTATGAGGATTCACAATGAAAATCCCATTGAATCTGGAGCTCTGCAATTTCTCACTATTTGCATAATATGTTTTATTTATTCTTCCTGCCAAAATGGACAATTTCTCATCTGCCCACATTATAATCCATATGCCAGATCTTTTCCCACTCTCTTAACCTATTTATGCCCCCTTTGTAGCCTCTTACGTCTTCACAACTATCTTTCCTATCTTTGTATCATCGGCAAATTTAGCAATCATAACTTTGAACCGTTCATCCAAGTCATATATAAATTGTAAAATGTTTAGGGCCCACCACTGATTCTTTTCGCACGCCACTTATTACAACTTGTCAACCAGGAAAATACCTATTTATGGCTAGCCTCTTTCCTGTTGCCAGCCAATCTTCTATCCCATGCCAACATGTTGCCCCCTACACCATGAGCTAATTTTCCATAACCTTTGATGCAAAACCTTGTCAAATGCCTTCTGGAAATCTAAATACCATACATCCACTGGTTGGTTCCCCATTATCCACAGCACATGTGACTCCTTTTAAAAGAAAAAATCCATTAAAATGATTAAACATGATTTTCCTTTCACAAAACTATGTTAACTCTGCGTTGATTTTTTTCTAACTGCCCTGCCGTAACATCTTTTAATAGCTTCCAACATTTTTCCTATGACTGATGTTAAGCTAACAGGCCTGTAGTTTCCTGCTTTCTATCTCCCACCCCATTTGCTATTTTTCCCATCTAATGGCACCCTTCCCGAATATAGGGAATTCTGGAATATTAAAACCAAGGCATCCTATCTCGTGTGTCACTTCTTTTAAGACCCGAGGATGAAGTCTATCATGGTCTGGGGATTTGTCAGCCTGCAGCTCCAACTGTTTGCTAAGTACTACTTCCCTGGTGATTGTAATTCTCCTGAATCCCTCTCTCCCTCCAATTTCTGGTTTAAGCTATTACTGGGGTGTTACTTGCATCCTCTTTAGTAAAGACCGATGTAAAATACTTGTTTAATTAACCTGTCATCTCCTGGTTTTCCATTATTAATTCCCCAGACTCACTTTCGATAGGATCAATGCTCACTTTATTGACTTTTATTGAAGTATCTCTAAAAATTCTTACTATCTATCTTTATATTTCTAACTAGCTTTCTCCTATACGCTAATTTTTACCCTACAATATCTCCCCCCGCCATCAACCTGCAGCTCTGGCCAGTCTGATGCCCAGAATGTGGCTTCTTGGGGACCGGGCTCCACATCCACATGTAGAACCCCCAAAATGGTGCTGAACACTGTCCTCCAAAACCGTTCCAGCTTCAGACAGGACCAAAACATACATACACATGGTTCAAGGGCCCATCCCACATCGCTCTCACACATCCTCCACCCCTTCAAACAGCCGGCTCATCCTAGACTTTGTACGGTGCGCCCTGTACACTAACTTCAGCTGTATCATCTCCAGCCTCGAACACGAAACTGAGGCATTTATCCTCCACAGCACCTCACACCACAGTCCCTCCTCCAGAATCTTCCTGTAAATCGCCGAGATGAGCCCCCCACCCAAAGCTGACAGCACCGCCTCCAGCAACGAGGAGGCAGGCGCTATCAGAATGGTTGGGTTCCTCCCAAAGTCCCTTAACTACATATACCTGAAACCTTTGCTTCGCGTCCACCCGTACCTCTCGCCCAGCTCCTCAGGCTTGCAAATCACACTCCCAGAAACAAGTCCATGTTTACTGTCTGTACCCGACCCGCCACGTCAGAGGGAGATTGTCCCACCTCAACAAGTTGGCCTTCGCACTCCCACCAAGCTAGTGAAATTGAACTTCCGGAGACCTACCCAGTCATGGGCCACCTGCACCCCCAAATACCTAAAGTGGGACGCTGTGAAATGGCAGCCCCCCCTACTCCTGGAGAGGAGACCATAAAGTCCCTGTCTCGTACTCCAGTGCAACGCAGAGTGCCCTGAATTCATAACATTTGCATGCATGCTCGCCATCGGCTCTTTATACAACAGCTGTACCCACGCAACAAACGTTGGCCCAATCCCAAATTTCTCCAACGCGCCATCAAATAACTGCACTCCGTCCGATCAAATGCCTTCTCCGCATCTAACACCACCACCATCTGTCTCCCTTCCCTCTGCCAGAGAAAGGACCACATTCAACAACCTCCTCGTGTTCAAGGATAACTGTCTGCCTTTTACAAACCACATCTGATCCTCCCCAGTCACCTTCGAAAGACACGCCTTAGCACCCCAGCACGTTTGCCAATATCTTGGGCGTCTACATTAGCAGAGATATGGGCCGGTATGACCCAGACCCCACCGGATACTTATCCTTCTTAAGCAACAACAAGATGGAGGCCTGGCCCATTGTTTGCGGCAAGACACCCCTGTCCATCACATTTTCGAACATTCCCACCATCAACGGCGCCAGCCTGTCCTTAAACCTTATTTGACCGGGAACCCATCTGGCCCTGCCATCTTCCCTGCCTGCATCCTCCCAATTGCCTCCTCCACCTCCATCGACTCCTCCAACCCTGCTTTCTCCACCTCACCCAACCTCGGGCACTCATTCCACCCAGTAACTCCCTCATCTCCTGCCAATCCTGGTGGCTCCAATTTGTACAAGTCCCCATAAAACTCCTCAAACGCCTTTATTAATCTGTTCCGGAGCCACCATCAACTCCCTCGTTTTGTCCCGCGCTCGAACTATCTCCCTCACCACGGCCACCCTACAAAGCCGACCTGCCAACATACACCCTGCCTTCTCCCCATACTCCTAGACAGCCCCCCTCGCCCTTCACAACTGACGCATTGCTCTCCCTGTGGAGAGTTAAATGTTGCCTGGGCTTGAACATTTAAGTTATAAAGTGAACTTGGATGGGTTGTTTTCTCTGGAGCAGAGAAGACTGAGGGGTGACCTAATTGAGGTGTACAAGATTGTGGGAAATGGACAGGGTGGTCAGTTACGAGGGGACACGTTCAAAGTGAGGGGTGGGAGGTTTAGGGGGGATTTGAGGAAAAACCTTTTTACCCTGAGAGTGGTGACAGTCTGGAATGCACTGCCTGGTAGGGTAGTAGAGACGGGATGCCTCATCCTTTAAATAGTACCTGGATGAGTTCTTGGCATACCATAACATTCCAGGCTATGGGCCAAGTGCTGGCAAGTGCGATTAGGTCAGCAGGTCAGGGCCTTTTGTGCGTCAGTGCAGATTCGATGGGCTGAAGGGTCTCTTCTGCACTGTGTTCTCTGATTCTGAATAGATCAAACCTCGCCTGCAACTCACTCCTATTTGTCAGAAGCCCCAGGTCCCCCACATACCTCGCATCTGCCTCCAAATTCTCTACTACCAGTCGTTGGCGTTCCTCCGTCTACTCCCTATCCACCTTGGCCTTAAACGAGATTACCTCCCCTCCTCACCACCGTCTTCAGAGCCTTCAAAAGCACAGACAGCGAGACCTCCTCTGCAATTAAACCCCATATACTCCTCCATCACTTTCCTTACCTTATCACAGAAGTTCCAATCCGCCAACAACCACACATCCATCCTCCACCCCGACTTCTAGGGCTGCCCCCTTCTCCAACACTACGTCCATCCAATGAGGAGTGTTCTGAGATTACAATTGCCGAATACTCTGCTCTCTCAACTCCAGCCGACAGCACATTTCCCAGCACAAAAAAGTAAAACCTAGAAAACACCTTGTGTACCTGGGAGAAAAACTAATGTTCCCGTTCTCTCTCCCTCTCTCTCGCTCCCTGATTCCATCACCACCTTCTCCATCTGAAACCTCACCCGCTACCCACCAAAATCGTCATTTCCTCCCCTCCCCTGAACCCTATTATCAAACTCCGAATGAAACACCTGGCTCACCCACGCCCTCCTAAGCCTCACCTGATCCTTCACCCTCGGATGGATCTCCTGCAGCATCACCACATCGGCTTTTAAATTCTTCAAAAGTGCAAAAACACTTGCTCTCTTCAGCGCCCATCCGGCCGGACCTGCCACGTCCTTTTGTTACCATCAACCCCTTCCCCCTCCCAGAATCTCTCCCATCCACTTCCTTTTGTAAATGCCACACTCCGTATCAAACCCCCCCCCCCACCCCCACCATGCACACTCCCCAGGTACATCGAAGCCTGCCTGAGCAGGCTCCAACAACCGCGGCCCCTTCCTCCACCACACTCCCATTCATTAGCCAGCCTACGTTTGCTGGCGTGATGACCCCTGCCCGGGTCCTCCTCCCTACCCCATCCTTTGTAACTCGGCCCCATGTACCCAAAACCCACCTGCCTCCAATCAAGAACAAAATGAAACTGCACCCATAAGGAAAAATCCAGAACACATGTAAAGCCTCTCATTTTTATTTATTTTGAAATGTCATTTGTACACTTAGAGCATAGAACTTAGATACAGTGCAGAAGGAGGCCATTTGGCCCACCGGGTCTGCACCGACCCACTTAAGCCCTCACTTCCACCCTATCCCCGTAACCCAATAACCCCTCCTAACCTTTTTGGTCACGAAGGGCAATTTATCATGGCCAGTCCACCTAACCTGCACGTCTTTGGACTGTGGGTGGAAACCGGAGCACCCGGAGGAAACCCACACAGACATGGGGAGAACGTGCAGACTCCGCACAGACAGTGACCCAGCGGGGAATTAATAAATTTATACTGCACATGTTTGAGGTGCTTGCTAACATCCTAGTACAGGTTAAGCATCCCTTATCCGAAATTCCAAAAACCAAGGTATTCCAAAATCTGCACTTTTTTCCGAACATAGACGTGATGCCTCGAGGGGGAAATCCCACAAGACTCCTGGGCGATGCGCAGTTCCCAACGCACGCTGCATATGCACAGTATATTACAAAATCTGAAAAATTCCAAAATCCAATACACACTTGGCCCCAAGCATTTCGGATAAGGGATTTTCAACCTGTACTAATACTTTAGTTAAATTTTTCATTCTCTTTCTATCAGAATGAATTGTGTGAGCTTGTCCACAGATTGTACTGTTTCTTTGTTGCTTCTTGTAGGATTGCAAAGACAAAGAGCACCACAACCATTACTGAAGCAAATTGCACAGATTAAACTTGGATAATTCCTGTAGAAAGTAAATTGGATAATTCATTTGCCCCTCTGACTCACTCATGCTGTTCTGCAGTCTGGTTTAGCACACTGGGCTAAATCGCTGGCTTTTAAAGCAGACCAAGGCAGGCCAGCAGCACGGTTCAATTCCCGTACCAGCCTCACCGAACAGGCGCCGGAATGTGGCGACTAGGGGCTTTTCACAGTAACTTCATTTGAAGCCTACTTGTGACAATAAGCGATTTTCATTCATTTCATTTCATTGAGATTCACTAACGGAAATGCAGAGAGACTGAAACTCTCAGCAAGTCCAGAACAAGAGACCAAATCTGAATATTAGAATGAGGTCATCTTAGGAATGAATTTGGAAAGCATGTTTTCAAACACAGTGAAGTGAAAATCTGGAACTGTTTCCAACAGGCAACGGTTGCTGGGTCAATTGAGGTTATGAGACTCTGATTAATAACATTTTGTTAGACATGAGTATCCAGGGATAGGGAGCAAGAACACATGAAACAGGAGCAGGATGAGCCTGCTATGCCATTCAATAATTCCAAGGCTGATCTTGGGCCTCAAAACCACTTTGCTGCCCATTCCCCATATACCTTGATTCCCTGAGAGACCAAAAATCAGTCTGTACCAGCTTTAAAGGTATTTAAAGCTGCAATATCCAAAGTTTCTGGGATGGAGAATTCTAAAGATTCACAACTCTTTGGTTGAAGTAACTTCTCCTCATTTCAGTCCTAAATCTTTATCCTGAGACAGTACCCTGACCCGACCAATGGAAAGAAGAATCTCAGCATTTACCCCATCAAGTCCTTCAGACACGGTGGCACAGTGGTTAGCACTGCCGCATCACAGCTCCAGGGACCCGGGTTCAATTCCGGCCTCAGATGACTGTTGTGGAGTTTACACTTTCTCCCCGTATCTGCGTGGGTTTTCTTGGGTGCACCAGTTTCCTCCCACAGTCCAAAGAGTGTGGGTTAGGTGGATTGGCTATGCTAAATTGCCCTTAGTGTCCAGAAGGTTAGGTGGGGTTACTGGGTTACGATGATTGGTTGGAGGCGTGGGCTTAGGGTGCTCTTTCCAAGGGCTGGTGCAGACTCGAAGGACCGAATGGCCTCCTTCTGCACTGTAAATTCTATGATTCAATGAGATCGCCCCTCATTCTTTTGAACTCCAGAGAACATAGCCCCAATTTACTCATCCTCCCATCATAGGACAGCCCTTTCATCTTGGGGAACAAAGTAGTTAACGCTGTACCATCTCCAGTGCAATTATATCTTAAATGTAGAGATCAAAACTACATGCAGTACTTCAGATGTGGTCTCACCAAATCCTGTACAATTCCTGCAAGAATTCTTTGTTTATGTACTCCAATCCCCTTGCAAATAAAGGCCGAAATGCAGTTTGCCTCCTTCCTAAATGCTCACTGTACCTGTATGATAACTTTTTGCATTCCTTGTACAAGCATACCCAGTCTCTTTGAACATCAACATGACGTTTCCCATTTTTAAAACAATTCAGCTTTTCTGTTATTTTGACCTAAGTTCAAACAAAGGTAACTAAATAGACTTGAGGTGTAGAGCAGCCCTGATCTGATTGAATAATGGAATATACTTGTGTTGCTGAATGACATCTTCCCTGTTTCCCATGTTCCTTTAGGATGTTATGGGCCGGGGTTTAGAGAACCCCAAAGTGTATCATGGAGTTCACCTGACCCACAACTTTTAATAGATTGTGGTATGGGGGGCACACAGCCCACTCTACAGGTGTGGTACAGCAGAAACGGAAAAGTATTTTTTAAAGCAAAACATCATAGATTATCATAGAATTTACAGTGCGGAAGGAGGCCATTCGGCCCATCAAGTCTGCACCAGCTCTTGGAAAGAGCACCCTACCCAAGGTCAACACCTCCACCCTATCCCCATAACCCAGTAACCTCACCCAACACTAAGGGCAATTTTGGACACGAAGGGCAATTTATCATGGCCAATCCACCTAACTTGCACATCTTTGGACTGTGGGAGGAAACCGGAGCATCCGGAGGAAACCCACGCACACACGGGGAGGATGTGCAGACTCCGTACAGACAGTGACCCAAGCCGGAATCGAACCTGGGACCCTGGAGCTGTGAAGCAATTGTGCTATCCACAATGCTACCGTGCTGCCCCATGTTTATTCTATGAACTCCAGTTAACCTTTTTAAAACATACAGTGAACCATTAATTCAAATACAACCCCCAAAGAACACAACACTAAATAATCCTTTTAACGTGCATAAGACTTTTAAAAAAAACTTTAAACAGAAGCACATCAGATTAAAGTCACTACTGAGAGCAGTTACTAGTTTTAAATCACCAAAGGATCGATTTACAGTCTTTAGATTACAGAGAGAGAGAGAGACTAATACCCCTTCTAGCTGTGACTGCAGCTATCCAGCTCTGAAAAACTAAACTAAAACACACCCTGCAGTAAACAGCCTAAAACAAAAGTAAAAAGCTGACACAGCCCAGCTCCACCCACTCTCTGACATCACTGCAGTAATAAACACCCATTTCTTAAAGGTACTCTCACATGACAAGAATTATATTTAAATTGCTTTCCTTTCTTCCCCCAATCATAAACTGGTGGATGTTTTATATTTTGGGGGTGAAGCATGCTACAGGGAAGGACAAAATACTTTTTGCCTTTTTCACTTAGATATAAAGGTACACGGCTCCAGAGGGAAGATTTCTCATCTTGGTGAATGTTTTTATTTGGTAAATGTGCGTTCTGCAGGTTTTGACCAATCCTCTGTCTGAAAATACCACCCTCAATTACTTTTAACCATGAAGGTAAAGGTGACTTGAGCTTCTGGACTCCCAGTGTTGTCTACCTGGATGACTTTACTAATCCAGTATCCATGGAATCAGACTTGTTTTCACTCCCCTTTATTCATTTTGAGTTGATGCAGTGAAATGAAAGAGCCATCTCACTTTATAATCCACACTCCAGAGTCACTTACTCATCTCATTCATGGATTATGGGCACTGGCGAGGCTAGGTGGTTGTGAGCTGCTGCCTTGAACTGTTGCAGTTCTTGTGGTGTAGATACACACCAGTGCTGTTCTTGTGGTGTAGATACATACCAGTGTTGTTCTTGTGGTGTAGATACATACCAGTGTTGTTCTTGTGGTGTAGATACATACCAGTGTTGTTCTTGTGGTGTAGATACATACCAGTGCTGTTCTTGTGGTGTAGATACACACCAGTGCTATTCTTGTGGTGTAGATACACACCAGTGTTGTTCTTGTGGTGTAGATACATACCAGTGCTGTTCTTGTGGTGTAGATACACACCAGTGCTGTTCTTGTGGTGTAGATACACACCCGTGTTGTTCTTGTGGTGTAGATACACACCAGTGCTGTTCTTGTGGTGTAGATACATACCAGTGCTGTTCTTGTGGTGTAGATACATACCAGTGCTGTTCTTGTGGTGTAGATACATACCAGTGTTGTTCTTGTGGTGTAGATACATACCAGTGCTGTTCTTGTGGTGTAGATACACACCAGTGTTGTTCTTGTGGTGTAGATACACACCAGTGCTGTTCTTGTGGTGTAGATATATACCAGTGCTGTTCAAGAACAACTTCCAGGACTCTGATCCAGCAACAGTGATGGAACGGTGATGTATTTCCAAGTCAGGGTGGTTTGTTACTTACAGGTGGTGAAATTTCCGTGCATTTTCCGTCCTTGTTATTCAGGATGGTGGAGCTTGCAGCTAAGTAAGCTGCTATTGAAGGACCTGTGGCAAGCTGCTGCATTGCATCTCGTGGATAGTATATACTGCTGCATTTTGTACCACTGGTGAAGGGAGTCGATGTTTAAGGTGGTGAATGAATTGGTAATTCTTCAGGCTGTTTTTTGTCCTGACTATATTGAGCTTGATGTTTGAGTATTCCATTACACTCTTAACCAGTGCCTTGTAGGTGATGGACAGGCTTTGTTTGGGCAGTCAGGAATTGAGTTAATCAGTGCAGAATTTCCAACTTCTGACCTGCTCTTGTAGCCACTGGCTGAGCTGGCTACATTTCTGGTCAGTGGTGTTCCTCAATGTTGATGGTGGGGGATTTGGTGATTTATAATGTCAGGAAGAAATGGTTGGGGTCTCTCTTGTGGGAGATGGTAATTGCCTGGCTGTTAAGCGACAATTCAGGCCCAAGCCTGAATGTTGTCCAAGCCTTGCCGCATGCAAGCACAATTGTTTCAGTATCTGAGGAGTCACAATTGATGCTGAACATTGTGCAATCATCAGTGAACATCCCCATTTCTGACCTTGTGGTGGAGGGAAGGTCATTGATGAAGCAGCTATAAATGGTTGGGCCTAGGATGCTCTTGAAGTACTGTCGAAGTAATATTCTGGGATTGAGATGCTTGGATCCCAACAACCACAACCATTTTCCTTTGTTGTAGGTAAACTGCTGCCAGTGGAGAATTTTTCCGCTGATACCCATTGACTTCAACTTTCCTAGACCTCTTTGATGGCGCACTTGGTCGAATGCTGCCTTACATACAAACAAAAGAATTGGGAGCAAGCGTTGGCCCCTTGAGCCTGCTTTGCCAATCAATAAGATCATGGGTGATCTGAATGTAACTTCAACCCCACATTCCTGCTACCCCCGATAATCTTTTAACCCCTTGTTAATCAAGAATCTATCCAGCTATGCCTTAAAAATAGACAAAGACTCTGCTTCCAGTGTCTTTTAAGGAAGAGAGTTCTAGAGACTTACGAACCTCTGAGAGAAAACATCTCGGTCTTAAATGAGTGGCCCCTTATTTTTAAACAATGACCCCTATGGTGGCACAATGGTTAGCACTGCCACCTCACAGTGCCAGGGACCCGGTTTCAACTCCAGCCTCGGATGACTGTCTGTCTGTGTGGAGCTTGTAAGTTCTCCCCGTGTATGCATGGGTTTCCTACGGGTGCTTTGGTTTCCTCCCACAGTCCAGAGATGTGCAGGTTAGGTGGATTGGTCATGCTAAATTTCCTCATGTCCAAAAGGTTATATGGGGTTACAAGGATAGGGTGGGGGATGGGCTTTGGTAGGGTGTTCGTTCGGAGGGTCGGTCAGGCTCAATGAGCTGAATGATTTCCTTCTGCACTGCGGGGATTCTATGATTCTAGTTCTAGATCCTCCCACAAAAAGAAACGCACATTCTGTATCTACCGTGCCAATACTCCTCGGGATCATAAAGGTTTCGATCAAGTCACCTCTTGCTCTTATGAACTCTATTGGATACAGACTTAACCTCTCCAACCTTGCCTCATAAGACAGCCCACCCATTCCTCGTATTAGTTTAGTAAACCTGCTTCTAGTACATTTACATCTTTCCTTAAATAAAGAGACCAAAACTGTACACAGTACTCCAGATGTGGTCTCAGCAATCCCCTGTGCAACTGAAGCATACTGTAATCTTTTGTAATCGGTTCCCCATACAATTAAATAATAACATTCTTCTAACTTTCTTAATTACTTGCAGTACCTTTTATACTAGCCATTTGTGATTCATGCACGAGGGCATCTAGATCCCTCTGCACCTCAAAGCTTTGTAACTTCTCACCATTTAGATAATGAGCTTCTGTTTTATTCTTCCTGCCAAAATGGACAATTTCTCATTTGCCTACAGTATACTCCATTTGACAGAGATTTGCCACTCATTCTCTTTGTAGCCTCTTTACATCCGCTTCACAATTTACTCTCCTACCTATTTTTGTGTCATCAATAAATTTAGCAATCTGGTTCTGGGCGGTACCAGGGACCTCCACCCGAGCAGAATTCGCCTCCAGGCTATTAACGAGGTGAAGGCAAGGACATCCCCCCCCCCCCAATCTGCAACTCCGGCGAGTCCGATACACAGAAATAGCCATCAACGGGCATGGCTCTGACTCCCAGAATCCCCAACATGGTGCTGAAAAGGAGACACAGTAGCTTTCAAATTTAGGGCAAGATCATAAGACATAGGAGCAGACTTAGGCCACTCGGCCCATCGAGTCTGCTCCGCCATTCAATCATGGCTGATATTTGTCTCATCCCCATTCTCCTGCCTTCTCCCCATAATCCCTGATCTCCTTATTAATCAAGAATCTATCTATCTCTGTCTTAAAGACACTCCGTGATTTGGCCTCCACAACCTTCTGCGGCAAAGAGTTCCTCAGATAAGACCAGAACATGTGTGTATGAATTGCCGGTCCCCTAGCACAACTTTCACACCTATCCTCCACCTCCGAGAAGAAACCATTCATCTGAATGTGCCCCCTTTGCATAACTTTGAACTGGATCAGGCTGAGCCTAGCACAAGAGGAGGTAGAGTTGACCCTATGAAGAGCCTCACCACACCCACACCCTCGTCAAAAACCAGACCCAGTTCACCCTCATACTTTCTTTTTACTGACTCCAACAAAGCCTGTTCTGGCAACAGGATCCGGCCATAGATATCTGAAATCCTCTCCTCACCCAGCTCGGCCAGAGACGGGACCCTGTCCAAAAGCGAGGGCAACAGTGCCAGGGGAAATGAAGGAATCTTCTGAGCAAAAAAAATCATAAACCGCAAGTACCCAAATACATTAATTCTCGGGAGTGGAACTTCTCCAATAACTCCTCTATACCGACTAACCTCCCTTCAATCAACATTTCCCCACACCTCCACAGCCCCTCCCTCCCACAAGCCCTGAATGACAAGTCCAAGCCAGACGGCACATACCAATGGCTCCTGCAAATAGGGGCCAATATTGACCTGGAACCCAGCTTGAAATGCTGCCAAACTGCCTCCAAATCCTCAAAGTGGCTACCACTACCGAACTGAAGGTAAATTTTGCAGAGGAAAATGGAGGAGGGTGTGACCAGGGCCCTCGTAATCTAGCCTCTGCACGAGCCTGCCTCCATCTGTCCCCATACAGAATCTGGATCTATAAGCCATCCCTGCATCTTTTCAATATTTGCAGCCCAATAACAAAATAAGAAATTAGGTAGTCCCAAGCCACATCCTACGAATCCTTGGGGTCTTGCCTGCCCAAATCGGGAAGGATACCATTTTATTGACCGTACCAAAAAAGATTTGGGGAGAAAGATGCTGAAATAAAAACAGAAACCTCTTGATGTTCATCTTCACAATTTGCACCCTGCCTGCCAAGGTCAGAGGGAGGATGTTCCACCTTTTCAAATCGGCCTGAACTCCATTCACCAGACTAGCAAAGAATTTGTGGAGTGAGGCCCAATCGTAGGCCACCCGGATCCCCAAGTCCTGGCCAGGCAAAAACAACAATTTCTCCAGATCAGCTCCCCTCCCAGGGGGATTCACCGGAAAGTATTCACTTTTGTCCAGATTCAGCTTGTACCCTGAGAAGGAGCCAAAACGTCTAAGTAACTTCATTATCTCCCCTGCATTGGAGTGTGGGTCCGTGATATACAGAAGCAGATCATTTGCATATAAAGACATTCCATTCTCCCTCCAGCGCCGCCCCCCCCCCCCCCCCCCCCCACCTGATCTCGACGTAATGGCTAGCTTGCCAAGGCAAACAAAAGTGGAGACGATGGATAAACCTGCCTTGTTACCCCTGTTCAATTGGAAACCAGCTGAACTCTGCATTCGTATGCACACTTGCAGCGGGGGCCCTGTTCAAAAGCTGAATCCATTGTATAAATTTTGGCCCAAAGCCAAATCTTCCAAGAATTTCAAATGGGTACCACCCGCTCAACCCTATCAAACACCTTTTCAGCATCCATTGAAATAATCACCTCTGGCTCAGGCATTGGAATGGGGACAGAACGATGTTTAATGATTGCTGTAGGTTGGCCGATAACTGCCACAAAATGCAGAGCGTGATCTGAGATAACGATAGCCCATTAAGTACTCTTTCACCCCAGGAAGGAGAGACATACCCACAATAAAGAAGTCAATCTGGTGTGCCTGCCAACGACCCACTGAAGATTGCATACCTCCCGCCTGGGTCCGCCAATATTTTAGCAGTTGAAAAGGACACTGCTACAGCCCCCACAGAGGTCATGGGCTGTGGGCCATCCAGTTCCCCGTGATCTCCACGGAATACAAACTTCCCCAGTATCGGGGCGGTATTCCCCTTTAACGAGGGGAGCCATCATAGTATAAAAACCCCGACTTGGGTGCAGGTTAAAGAGGGAGATCCCTTCAGGAATGGAGAATTATTGTATTTAGAGAATAAACCAGTATTATGGCATCCAGCCTACCATTCCACATGTATTCGCTCTGTGTAGATTCTACAATGGCAACGAGGGTAAGTGGAGTTGCCGTCTGCGCCAAGTGCTGTGTAACCGGAACACTTCAGGGCCGTATGATGCCGATACAGATTGCCCCCAATAAATGTACTGATTGGGGGCAGTACATTGAACGCATGCAGTATTTGTTTTGGACAAATGCAATAATTGGAGATGAATGGCAAACAATAATACTACTCATGGCTTTTGGTGGACCAACCTACAGTATCATAAAAAGTTTGACCCACCCGGATGTGCTGGGTACGCGGTCTTTTGCCATCTTAGCTCTTGTAGGGGGCCGCTTTAACCCCATCCAATTATTCGCCAGTTCTGGTTTTATACAGCCGCCCAGGGTGAATCGACTAACTACTTGGCCCGTTTGTGCAAACTGAATAAATCATGTAAGTTTGACGCCAAGTTGAATTAAACCCCAAGAGACCGTTGGTCTGTGGAATCCACGACAGGGCAACACAACTGTAGCACCGTCAATGTGACGCGAGGCAGGTTGAGGTAATGTCAATTGAAGGCTTTATTAAGCAAAACTTTATCCCCAGCAGCGTGGTTACAGAATGCAGCTGCTGAGGGAAATGGAGGGAAAAACTGGGTTCTTATACTGGCATTTCTGGGTGGAGTCCAGTAGGTGGCAGATCCTATCAGGACCTGGCATCCCTCCACCAATATCCTGTCGACACATGGTGTACCGTATTACCCCTAATACATACCACCACAACAACAAAAACGTATAGCCGGAACCCACCTGGATCTGCAGCGGACGGTCCTGAATCCAGGCTGCCCAACCCACCGACTTTCGGCTTTGCCGCAACCCAAAGAAATGGCCCCCAATGATGGAGCCATGATTGGAGGGACACTGGCCACCGCTACAGTTGCCCGGAGAATCACCGCGCTGCTGCCCCCAATCGGATGTCTTGTATGGGCTGGCAGCAGTAGGCCGCCGAGACAGGCGGTGCTGCGGTCGGGCGGGGGTCAGATGTAGAACCGGTCCAACTGAGACAAAAATCATGGCCGCACTGCCTTGCACAGCTTGATTTTTCCCCGCCCCTTTTGTGGGCAGTTTCTGGGTCACTGTCAATCAATTCCTCAGGGCTCCACCCTCTGATTGATCACATCCAATCAGGGGCTGCTACATCACTTTTGGGGTGGGCACTCTGGCCAATCGTGGGAGGGCTTCGAGCAAGAGCTTTTTTCTTTAATCGCCTTCTAATGGCCCATTTGCAGGTGTGAATTCCTGTCTGCCTGGACTGGCATTTGCAAATATACGAGTTGCAGCTTGTCTGCGTCCCAGGCCTGACCACATTTCCCATCATTCTTTGTTGGCGGCCATTTTAGATGGCTACAGGGCTGAGTTTGCTGGGATGCTAGTGGCTGTGGCACCTCCATCTGGATTGCAGCAGGTCTGCCACTGCATGTGCCCGCATCGACCGGATGCCCGATTGGAACAACCCTGGTCGTACCCGTGAGACGCCTGATGGCCCCGTACGCCTGTGCGGCGATTACAAGATGACCGTGAACCGTGTCTCTCGTCTGGACCATTACTGAGTCGCTCGCGTTAGGATTTATATGCAAAATCCGTTGGTTAAACCTTTACGAAGATGGAGATGAGCCACACATACCTCCAGCTGGTCTTGGGCCCTGGCTCGCAACGCTTCGTGACTATAAATAGGCACCAAGGATTATACAAATATGCCCGGTTGCCTTTCGGCAATCTTCTAGAGAGTAAAGGAGAACATCCTGTGGGATTTGCCCCGAGTGGCAGTATACCTGGACGATGTCCTGATGACGGGCTCCTCCGACCAGGAGCATTTACAGAACCAGGCCAAAGTCCTGCGGCGTTTCGAGGGAGCCAGCATCCACCTTCAATAGGAGAAATGCGTGTTCAACGCAGCCGAGGTCATATATCTGGGTTACCGCGTGGTCTGCCATTGCGCACGCCCTGATGAAGACGAGGTGCGGGCCATCTGACAGGCCCCTGTGCCATAGGGCCAACGGAACTCCATTCCTGCTTGGGCTCCGTGAACTATTCAGGGAAGTGTATCCCGAACCAGGCTACCCTGTTAGCCCCCTTCCACCGACTTGAAGAAGGGCCGACCATGGGAATAGGCCAGGCCACGACTTTCTCTGACTTGAAATGGCACCTTTCGGCCTACCAAGTTGTTGACCCATCCAACAGCTCATTCTGATGTGCGACACATCACCTCACGGAGTTGGGGCCTCCTCTCCCACCGTATGGACAACAGTTCGGCGTGCTCCATCATATTCGCATCCAGGACGCTCGCTGATGCGGAGAGAAACTGTGCATAGATCGAGAAGGAGAGTTTGGTCATCGCCTTTTGGGGTAAAGAAATTTCACCAGTTAGTCAACGAGCATACGCCTTTTTTTTTTAATCCATTTAGAGTACACAATTCTTTTTTTCCCAATGAAGGGGCAATTTAGCGTGGCAAATCCACCTACCTTGCACATCTTTGGGTTGTGGGGGTGAAACCCACGCAGACATGGGAGAATGTGCAAACTCAAGAGGCTGGGATCAAACCCGGGTCCTCAGTGGCGTGAGGCAGCAGTGTTAATCACTGCACCACCGTGCTGCCCCTGCATCGTGCATATGTTTACGTTATTCGCAGACCATAATCCCGTATTGGGCCTGTTCATCTCCCCACCCCCACTTCATATGAGTACACGCTGGAACAACATTCAGAGGCGAAGATTCTCCACGTGGATGCATTTCAAAAAGCTGCCTCCCCTTCCGCACCAGGCCGCTGATGTCAGCAGTGGCCGACAAGTCGTCGTCACCCTCCATTTCATGGATTCCTTGCCACTCACATCTCTCATCCCAGGTTGGACCCAGGCGGCCCCTCCATAATCCTGCGTGTGCCATGTCATTCAGTATGGAGCCCAGCACTGGGTTTTGCCAGACGATTTGAAGGCCTATACTTCCAAAATCCAGGAATAAGCATCGCGGACAGCGTTTCCTGTAGGGAACACGTGTGGTGGTTCCAGAATGCGGGCGCGGCCCTCTCCTGCAGGACTTCCACAAAGGACACCCAAAGGTGTCAAAAGATGAAAATGCTGGCCCGCAGCTACGTTTGGTGGCCCGGTTTGATGCGGATATTGAGTGGTTGGGCCAGCGTTGTGTGCCTCGACAAGAGCATAAGAAGTTGCTCCAGGCAGCATCACTTCATCCATGGGAATGGCTGGGTCGGCCCTGGTCCCGTCTGCATGTTGACTTTGTGGGTCCTTTCCCGGGGGTGGTGTTTCCCATCGTTGTGGATGCCCACTTCACCCCAGGTGGATGGAGGTACACCAATTGCAGGTATGCACCGCTAAGGAGCTACCATTGAATGATTGCGCTAGATTCTCACGCAATGCATCCCTAAGGTGTTGGTCTTGAACAACAGGGCGGCCTTCACAAGCACGGTATTTGTCTCTTCGTGATCACCAACGGGATTCGCTACATACGCCCGTACCACCCGGCCTTAAATGAATTTGCCGAACAAGCTGTCCAAATATTCAAACAAGGGATCTTGGAGACTCGATTGTCATGTTTCTTGTTCTGCTAATGGAACGCGCCGCATGCCACAACAGGGATCACGCCAGCCGATGTATCCTACAAATGTGGGCACAAGGCCGGGAGTCCAACTGACACGTGCACCACCTCCATAGCCGCGTTCCCAAAGTGCAGGGCCAGATTCTGGACACTCCAGTCCCACGTGTTCTGCTGCCGCAACTGACGCTGTTACCTCTGGCACTGGCAACTGTCAAGATCCAAGATGCGGAGATTCCAGACCTGGACTCATTCAAATCCGACTCCAATATGAACATTCAGCCTGTAGCAGAGAACACATCGATTCCCAATGCCGCGGTGATTCTACCTCGTCGCTTCGCGTGCAAGCGGTGGTCTCCTGTATGGTATACGCCTCTGGACCCCGCACAGATTATGCTGTCCCCAGGCGAAAAGAACGAGGGTTCCCTCGTGCTAGTTGGCCAATGGGGTGTCACTATGGACCTTTATGGAGGAGCCGGTGCAACCCCCACAGAGTTTACGGCTATGGACCATCTGGTTCCCCTGGGTCTCCACGCCACCTCCGCCTTCAGGGAAACAATCCGGTCATTCTGGTCCGAGTGTGCCACCTCCACCCTTGTATCACTGCACCTTGCTTCTTTACCTTTTCGATCTGTCTTCTCCAAGGCCACACGGATGGGGGCTAGAGCCCCATCTATTGCCTTATCAAGGTCCTCCGAGACCGCCTGCTGCTACGTTTTTAATTCCTCTTCTAAGAAACTTGCCAGCATCTCGGCCGTCCACCGAGAGGCCAAAGCCACAGCAGGGGCCTCCGCCATTTTCTCCCCCAACGAGGCGCGAGGGCCTTCTGAGTCAGATGGTGATTCTTTGCCCGACTGCTGCCTTGTATTATATTTGTTGGGCATTACTTTAATCTGGGGACCTTATCCCATCGAGCTACTCAAATTTCATCCCCAACATCACCTATAAACTGTGCAAAAAGGAACAAAAACAAAGCGCCCTAACATGAGCCACTGCATGTGGGACTGCGCATAGCATAGCCACCACCGGAAGACTTATTCCAGATGTATTTAATTCAAATTCCTCCAGCTGTCATGTTGGGATCATGTCTTTGGAGCATTAGTTTTGGCCTCTAGATTGCTCGTCCAATAATATTACCGTTATTGTTGGATTTTACTTCCAATTTGTCAAGATGACTTGATGATATATCCTTTCAAAAGGGAAGCTCAGAACAGTCTTTGACCAATGCTGTATGCAGCCATATGTTTTGAAAATTCTTAAACTGGCACATGCACAGTATATGTCTGAATTTCAGAGGAAACCTGTCTGGTCTGAGAATTTCAGCAGATCGGTAGTGAGGCCGTTAGAAATTATAACTTCTTTCAAAGCATCGTTGCAGATTACTTTTAGCTAAATCAAATCCGGATACAATTTGCAGTATGCTGGGAGAGCAAGATGAAAAATGATGGAAGCATCTCGAGTGGAGCATAAGAGCTTGTTTCTATGCTGTGTATCCTGTTTTTAACTTATTCTTTCATGGAATGCAGGCGTCGCTGATAAAGCCAGCAATTGCTGCCCATCCCTAATTGCCTATATTGTCACAAGTAACATTACATTAACACTGCAGTGAAGCTACTGTGAAAAGCCCCTAGTCGTCACATTCCGGCACCTGTTTGGGTAACTTACTTGTTAGGTCATTTCAGAGGGCAGTTAAGAGTCAGCCGCATTGCTGTGGATTTGGAATTGCATATAGGCCAGACTGGGTAAGGAAGGCAGATTTCTTTCCTTGAAGGTTATTCGTGAACTAGATGGATTTTAACAACCCTTTATATTCCAGATTTATTAATTAAATTCAAATCCCACCAGCTGTTGGGTGGTATTTGAGCCCATGTCTCCAGAGCATTGTTAGTCTAGTGACATAACCACTACACGGCCACCTCTCCAAGACCATGAAACCATTTATTCTCCATTGTAATTATCTGCCCAATATTGGTTTTCTCTCTCTGTGAGTCAACCAATCTGCTAACACCTAATTTTAATTACTACACTTGACTGTCCATTCCTGCATAATTGGCTATCAGAGCCATCTGCTTTGGATTAGCTGATCAAGATTTAGTCTTTCAAAATTCTGTCCGGCTTGGTGAGCTGGCAATCAATCTTCTTGTCTCATCTTAAATCTTTCAGAGTTCAAGGTGTGGCGCTGCTAGTCAAGAGCAGTATTGCGGTGGCGGAGAGGATGCTAGATGGGGACTCTTCTTCCGAGGTAGTATGGGCTGAGGTTAGAAACAGGAAAGGAGAGGTCACCCTGTTGGGAGTTTTCTATAGGCCTCCAAATAGTTCTAGGGATGTAGAGGAAAGGATGGCGAGGATGATCCTGGATAAGAGCGAAAGTAACAGGGTAGTTATTATGGGAGACTTTAATTTTCCAAATATTGATTGGAAAAGATATAGTTCGAGTACATTAGATGGGTCGTTTTTTGTACAGTGTGTGCAGGAGGGTTTCCTGACACAATATGTTGACAGGCCAACAAGAGGCGAGGCCACGTTGGATTTGGTTTTGGGTAATGAACCAGGCCAGGTGTTGGATTTGGAGGTAGGAGAGCACTTTGGGGACAGTGACCACAATTCGGTGACGTTTACGTTAGTGATGGAAAGGGATAAATATACACCGCAGGGCAAGAGTTATAGCTGAGGGAAGGGCAATTATGATGCCATTAGACGTGACTTTGGGGGGGGGGGGGATAGGTTGGAGAAGTAGGCTGCAAGTGTTGGGCACACTGGATAAGTGGAGCTTGTTCAAGGATCAGCTACTGCGTGTTCTTGATAAGTACGTACCGGTCAGGCAGGGAGGAAGGCGTAGAGCGAGGGAACCGTGGTTTACCAAAGAAGTGGAATCTCTTGTTAAGAGGAAGAGAAAGTTGCCACCCAGGTTGATAGGGTTGTGAAGAAGGCCTATGGAGTGTTGGCCTTTATTGGTAGAGGGATTGAGTTCCAGAGTCAGGAGGTCATGTTGCAGCTGTACAGAACTCTGGTTCGGCCGCATTTGGAGTATTGCGTACAGTTCTGGTCACCGCATTATAGGAAGGACGTGGAGGCTTTGGAGCGGGTGCAGAGGAGATTTACCAGGATGTTGCCTGGTATGGAGGGAAAATCTTATGAGGAAAGGCTGATGGACTTGAGGTTGTTTTCGTTGGAGAGAAGAAGGTTAAGAGGAGACTTAATAGAGGCATACAAAATGAGCAGGGGGTTAGATAGGGTGGACAGTGAGAGCCTTCTCCTGCGGATGGAAATGGTTGGCACGAGGGGACATAGCTTTAAACTGAGGGGTAATAGATATAAGACAGAGGTCAGAGGTAGGTTCTTTACGCAAATAGTGGCGAGGCCGTGGAATGCCCTACCTGCAACAGTAGTGAACTCACCAACATTGAGGGCATTTAAAAGTTTATTGGATAAGCATATGGATGATAATGGCATAGTATAGGTTAGATGGCTTTTGTTTCGGTGCAACATCGTGGGCCGAAGGGCCTGTACTGCGCTGCATCGTTCTATGTTTGACGTTTGTGTTGCAGGAGCTCGAATTTTGCCGTGTCTCAGATTTTCTATCAATATGATTTGCAGCTAAGTGCTTGAATGAATATGCATTTTTTTTTCTTGATCTGTGGCATATACTGCAGTTTGGAAGAAAACTAACAAGAAAAGTGACCGTGTTGTTGACCAAGAACCTTGATCCAGTCAATTGATTTGACGCAACTTTAACTTTGAATCAAATCACTTCTTTACTGAAAACAATATAATACCCCAATGCTTATAACTAAATCAAAAGAGGTTCTATCATGCACTGCATCGAAAACACATCGATTCTACCTTCCTTTGTTACCACTACAAATTTCAAGCATAGGTTAAACTGTTAATACTTGCTAATAGTGGACTTGTGGATGATGTCACTGCCCAATTTAATTTGGCCAGGCACACGTGGGAATCGGAACCCATCTGCAAGCTGGAGGTTCGAGGCTTCTTTCTTCTGTGATGTTCTGCAGACTTTTGGAGGAAATTTACTTTTCATCCAGCTACTACTTTATTAAGATTGCCCATCATTCATGTTCCGCTGATACAATCTCTTTGTCTCTCCTTATGCGAATCTTGCTGACCTCGTTCTTCTAGTCATGTGCTCAGAGGGCAGCACTAATCATCAAAATCTTTTCTGGTCACAAATGTTTAAAGAGTAGTGACTCACCCTGGTCATATTTCTTTTCAGGAACACGGCACACCGAGGTCTGTGTTTGATCACTACCTGTCCAAGGCCTAGCAACAGCTGCTGTCCAATCCTGTGCTCACTCCCTGACTGCACATCCTGTTCTTAACTGCAGACTCCCACTGTTTTATGCTGCTTATGCTTGTGCAGAGTTAGCCTTTTTAACCATCAGGATTTGCTGGTGCCTTTATGAATACCCATCAGGCTATAGTGTCTCTTTTAACTTAGCCATATTTCCCAGTAGGCTTAGGGCCAGGGCTCCAGTGTCTTGTAATGTAACCATGGCAGAGTATAGAAGACTAGAGTAATTGTATTGGGTACGCTGAGAAATTGTAAATTTAAGTTGCTCAGTGTATATGTGAAATTTTTTCCAACAAGTTGCTAATTAACTTTAAAATTTTATATTGCCTGAGTCACAGGGTTGTAGAATTACGCCTCATCGGGTGAGAGCACCATCACTAAGACAAGCTTGACACCTAGCCATGATTAGACAAATTAAACAATTGCCAAAACTTAAGATCCATGAAAATTATTACCTAGGAAAATGAGTTTTAGCCAAGGTCTCCAGGTGTAGTCTATTTCAGTGTTCTTCAAACTTTTGTTCCGGGGACCCATTTTTACCAGCCGGCTGACCTTCGCGACCCAGGCCGGCCGACTTGCGCGACCCACCATTTTCTCTTACCTTGTTTGCTGCTGATAAAAATGGAGGAAATGGTTTTGGGTCCCTTTGGCCCTCGTACATGCTCCTCCAATGGAACCTGTTGGATGAAGGTGAAGCCTTCCAGTGTCGGAAAGTATGGAGTCTCCATCTGTCTAAAGTTCTGCATTTTTCCCCGTAAAATTTTATTAAATAAAACCTCCCCGAACTTGTAAAAAAAAAAGAATAAAATAAATGAAAAAAAAAATTAAACAAATAAAATGAATTTTTAAAAACCCAAACTTGTAAAACAGAAAGCTGCGACCGTTTAAAAAAAAAAAAAAAAGCGGCTGCACTGCGCATGCCCGCCTGATCATCGGCGCGCATGAGCATAGTTTTGTGCATGTGCGCCGATGATCGTGCGACGCGCAAATCGGCCGAATTTTATTTACATGTTCCCGGCCATTTTAAAGGCCGCTTACAGCCGGCGTTATTAAAAGCCGGCTGCTGCGCGGGGATTTGCGCGATCGGGAGCGCCACGAAAGACGGCTCCGCGACCCTCCCGACACCCGCCCGCGGGTCGCACCCCCGAGTTTGAAGAACACTGGTCTATTTGATACTTCGCTAACTAGACCTCCTGACAGACTTTCAGAGGAAATTCTTCATCCAGCTGTTACTTTATTAAGATTGTACACCATTCATGTTTATGTGGCTACACGGTATGGTATTAATTACTATGGAATTAATGAATTATTAACTACATTAATCTTTACAAATCATTCCTCCATTTGAGCGCACAATCAAGGCTGATGTTTCTGTGCAGAACTGAGGGAGCACTGTGTTACCAGGAATGTGACATTAAATTAGTCCCTCCACAAAAGATTCAAAAAGATGCCTCAACTTTAACATACAGAAAATTGAAAATTTGAAACCATTTTGAAGTATATCTTATGAACACCCCTTCCTTCTATAACACTACCACAGAAATCATGTGTTTTTGGCATGAAACTGGGGTCAAACATCTAATTTCGTGGAACTTGTGTTTAGTGCTTTGAGTCCCTAAAATATGTCTAGTATTGTATTGTCATGGATGGTATTCAGTTGTCACAGGTTGCATTAAACAAGCGTTGAGCACATTGTGTATACTAATGAGGGACCCAACCTACATTTAAGGAGCCCTCTCTGATTCTAGTGTACTCAGGTTTTCTTCATCTTATTACAGCTTAACCAGTGGTCCTGAAAGGGACTGCCAACAAAAAGATACATTTTTAACTTGCCTTGTATGAAACCAGCATGTGCACTGCCGCTCCTTCTGGCTCCATAGAAATCTTGAGGATCATTACCAGCCAACTCTTGCTCCCTTCCTGTTCTGCAGCAGTTGCAGTTGGCTCAAATTGATGGGCTCTAAATCGGCCTAAAATAATTTCTAGGGTATTGATCAGTCAACCAAATGCATGGTAATTTTGAAAAGGCTTCTTGGTCACATTAAGTGCCCATCAGTGCACACTTAAAAAAAAAAACTAACAATGATTATTGCAGCATTTAATACATTGTAACTACAAATGTGGAGGAGAGCACCTTCATGGATCTGTGTGCATCTTGAGCATGGAGCATTCAAGTGAACGGTTTGTCAAGATTGCTCGTTTATTCAGGAAACTTTTAAAAATAAGCACTTTTGGGGGGATTTTCCAGTTGTTTTGCCAGCGGAATTTTCCAGTCCTGCAGATGCCGAACCCCTGCTATGGGTTTCCTGGCGACGTTTAGTGGATTCAATGGGAAATCTCACAGAAACACGCCGCGGGGATATGGAAATCCCCCCTTAAAGGAACTCCTCTTTCATGAACTTTATAATCCGTGTAATATAATTTAAAATTTAGAAAATAATTTGTATTACAATTAGATTAGTTCCTGGTTGTTATAACGTAGAGGATCTCAATTAGGAGAGTAGGGTGGTAATGGGTGATGGGCTGATCTAAAGAAGTGCCACCACTGCAGTTTGCATAGCCGCTAGAGTTGTATTCTGGAGCTATCTTCGCACTGCATAGGATGTTTGAATTCTAATTATTTGAAGCAGATGTTGATCTTTGCTATCTTTCCAGATTCTTGCCTGAATTGCTGCCATTTCACAATTTAAAAATATTTTTTTTCAAATTGAGGTGTTCCATTTACCCTGAGATAAGCCAGCAATTTACTGATTTCAGAGTCCGGAATCTCCAAAGGCTGAGGAGTTCCTCAGCAAAATTAGGTTTTGGAACCTCTGCTTTAAAGTTAAGATTAAATTGTGTTGTGTGCATGGTGGATTGTATTCCAAGATGCATTGCTATAAATCTGAGAAGATTTCCATAACTTGCTTTTCTTTTCCCTTTATTGCAGAATTTGACAGAGGACGTTGGCCAAGACGACCAGCAATCGGGTATGTATGTGATCTTTTCTGTAAGCCAATGGGATAGTCACTGTGAAAATATAGTTTTCCTGCATCCAGACAGATGTTTGAACTTGCTTAGGTAGCTTGACAGCTATGAATCACTATCTTTGAATGGGATAACTCCAATGATAAAAGCAAAATACTGTGGATACTGGAAATCTGAAATAAAAACAGGAACTTCTGGGAAAATTCCAAGCTCAAGAAGTCATACTGACTCGATGTTAATTTTTGATTCCCTCTCCACAGATGCTGCCAGACCTGCTGGGTTTTCCCAGCATTTTCTGTTTTTATTAACTCCAATGATAACTGCTTTTGAAAATTTGTGAGACATGCACATTGCTGCGCACACATGGAGATATTTGTATAGTTACCGTGACCTCTGTCTTGCCATGATCGATGAAATGCAGTTTGCGAAAATCTTATCTTTGAATGCTGGAAAGTAACATACAATTTGAATGTAGGTCCTGGATGCCATCTAAATAAAGGAAAATTAGTGCATGTATGTGATTGCCTTGGGGTACTTTTTTTTGGCTAATGGAATGTGCAATTAAAACTTCCATTAATGTTTAATTTTCAAAGAGGAATGAGGGGACATTTTGTTTCATTGATATGATGAACCCACCAGAGAGTGATCATGAATACATTGATAATTCCGGTGCCTGTTCGGGTATACAGAGGGAGAATTCTGAATGTCCAAATTAGCTGACAGCATGTCTTTTGGGACTTGTGGGACGTGCTGTTAGGTAATTTAGACATTCTGAATACTCCCTCCGTACCCGAACAGGACCGGAATGTGGCAACTAGGGGCTTTTCACAGTAACTTCATTGCATTGTTAATGTAAGCCTACTTGTGACAATTAAAATTATTATTATTATACTTGATAAGATAAGTGTGTTCCTGGGCATTGACATCGGACACCATGGGCTGGATTCTCCGATTTTGAGGCTATGTCCCCACGGCGGCATGTGAACGGTGCCAGGCAGCGAGGGATGAGCAATAAATGCTAGCCAGCAATGCCGACAACCCACAGAATGAATCAAAAATGATGTCCGATGTCAATGGAGATTCCAGGACACCACCATCTTCTGCTGATTGTTAGCTACTGTGCCCCCACTTAGTTGATGTTGAACATCACAAAGAAAAACAAGTAAATAAAATGCAACCTTGAGCGTGTGGGATCAGTGGGCAAGTATTGGATCAGCTTTAATTGGGCTGCAAGTAGAATACCAAGAGTAGCAATTAAAAGTAGCTACCCTTTTGACAAAATGTTCAAGACGTTGTTCCACAGAAATTGGTGCTAGGACCACTGTTCGCAATTTACTTCAAATATTTAGACATGGAAATTTAATTTCTATTTCTAAATTTGTGGATGATGCTAAATTTGGGATCTAACGTTGAGGAGGAATGTGGCAAAATACAAGACAACGTTAATAAACTTTCAGAATGGGCATGCAATTGGCAAGTTAATTTCAGTATAGATAGTTTTGAATTGATGTATTTTGGTAGAAAGAAGTATGGAAAGCAACATTCTGTGTGGATAATGAGTTTTAAGTTGACTGCAGGACCAAAGGGATCTAGGGGTAAGAGTGCACACATTTCTAAAAATGATGATACAGGTAAATCGGGCTAGTTTACAAGCACTGATGTTCATTTCCAGAGTGATTATATTAAAGAAGTTGTTGAACTTGCATCGACCCTTGGTAAGACCACTTGGAAAACAACAACAGTTCTTGTCTCCTTGCTATAACAGGGACATGGGGCACTGGAGAAGGTGGGAAAAAATTCACCAAGTTGGTAGATCTGAGAACACTGGAAAAGGATGAACAGGCTGGGAATTGTTTCTAGAACAACACTGAGGGTGACCGACTTGAGATCTTTAAGGTTATGGAATGACTTCATTGGGTAGACATAGAGAAAATGTTTTCACTCGGGGAATCCAAAACTAGAGATCATAAATTTAACTATTAATTAATGTGATCAGGAATTCAGGATAAATTTTCTACCTGAAGTGTGGCAAAAATGGAACAACCACAAAATAGTTATGGCATAAATGTTTTATGGGGAGGCAATCGCATGAGGAAGAAGGGAATAGAAGGATACAAAATTCTAATGGCTTTGTCAATTGCTGTCTAAATGTTTTACCTAATTGAGTGTTAAGACCCCTGAGTCTTTCAACCTCATTCTTATCTCTAGCATTTATGGAGTACATTTTTCCTTCCTATGTACTTTACTTCTGCCTGCACTAAATGTTACTTGCCATTGTTTGGTATGTCGTTCAGCACATTCTGTAAGTTCTGTCTCTTTGATTTCCCCCCTTCAAGTTTGGTTACAGCTGTAAATCTGATCACTTTGCATTGAGTTTTTGAATATAAGACATTGATGTAAATTAGAAACAGCAATCAGATCTGAATTTTGATTCTTCGGGTCACCTCACTCAGTACTTCCCTACCCCATTCTTCCGCCCCCTGACTTGTGTGTTACCCATTCAATCTTTCAGTTAATTTTCCATTCATAGTCACTATCCTTCAGTCTTCACGCTTTTAGGCTTAAAGTTGTAAGTGTAAGTGTATTATTGTAGCTCCCCCTTTTTCAGATCCTCCAATAATAAGAGTAACCCATGCAACCTATCTTGAATCTGTCCACCGTTTTCTGATAGGGTAACCCCCCTCATCTCTAGAATAATTTGAATGAACCTTGTCTGAACAGTTTCTAATGTAATTATTTTCTTTCTTAAATAAGGAGACTAGAACTGTACACCGTATTGTATACAGTATAGCAAAACATCCTTTCATATTCCATTTCCTTTGCCATAAACGACAGCATTCTATTTGCCTTCCTAATCGCTGATGTACCTGCATACTAACCTATCCTAACTCATGTACCAGGACACCCGGATTCCTCTGTACCTTTGAGTTCTGCATTCTCTCTCCATTTAGATAATATGCTGTTTTTTTAAATTTTGCCTGATAAAGTATTAAAGTTTACATTTTCCCATATTATACTTCATCTGCCAAATTTTTTCCCACTTGCTTTATCTATGTTTATTTGCCGACTCCTTACATCCTCTTCACAACTTACTTTCCTACCTATCCATGTGTTATCAAATTTCTCAATTACACATTTGATGCCATCAAGTCGTCAAAATAGTTTTGAGGCCACAGCATTGATCCCCTGTGGCACTCTGTTCATTATATCTTGCCAAACTGAAAATGACCCATTGATGCCTACTGTTTTCGGTTAGCTGATCAATCCTCTGTCCATGCTAAGGGCTCTTATTTTGTCTAGTAACGTTTGGTGTGATATCTTGTCAAATACCTTCTAGAGATGCAAGAACAGCACATGCACAAGTTCCCCATTGTCCACGTTGTTTGGCACTTCTTCAAAGAACTCTAATAAATTAGTTAAACACTTATTTCCCTTGCGCAAAAACATGATGACTCTGCTTAATTGCACTGAGATTTTCTAAGTGCCCCGATATATCGTAATGGAGCGATAGTTCAGAAAATAGATGTCAGAAACCTAGGGCTGGATTCTCCTGCTGCGTTCGCCCAGCGATCGGGAAAGCCCGCTTGAGGCCAATGGATCTTTCCAATGTCGGTGTCTCGCCCGTGGCGTTCTTGCGGCAGGCGGGGCGGGAGAATCCAGCTAGTTAAGGAAACTAGAGAAGTTTCCAAGAAGTCTTGAGTTAACGGAACAGAGGAAACTGGGAACCAGAACAGACCAGAAAGGTATCTGCAGTAGTGCTAACGTTTGTGAGAAATTACTGCAGTTTGGGGGACATTATTTGAAATAAATGTGGAAATTGGTAGCTGGACCTCACAGTTTGTGTAAAAGCCTTTAAGACAAAGGATACCTGAAGGGAGAGCTGTAAAACCTGAAAGCGAAATCTTGATAGAAGCAGCAGAGGGGAGAGCATAAATTAAAAGAAGATTGAAAGTGTAACTTTTGACAGCGGAATTTAAAATAACTCTGTTGGAAGCCAGAGTTCAGTGAGACAAGGTGGTTCGTGGTCTAAGAATCATCTGGGGGGGATTTGAGGCAAAATCCACAGACATTCACTTGGGTTCCGAGAGAGAAGTGTGTCTTACTTTATGTGGTAATGAGACCGTTGTAGCTTAAGGTGTATTTTATAATCTGTGTTAATCTTCAAATCCGTGTGTAATTGTTAAACTATGGTGGGAGTAAAAATGTATTGTGTAACAATCCACCATTTCATGTTTAATATATATATTTTTTTCTTGTTGCTAAAACTAATTAGTGGTCCCTTGACTCTGTTCCTACACGTTTTATTTTTTTTTAAAAAGTAAAAGTTATGAGCCAGGGTTCCAATCTTGAATCTTCCCATCCTGCTACATCAACTGGGATCATAGCACTGAAATGCATCTTTGTTGATTGTCACAAAATATCTCCTTAAATGTTTGCTACTCCATCTATGTTGACTTATCCCTTAACCTAGTTTCCCAGTTCTCTTTCGCCAGCCCTGGTTTCATACCTCCATAATTGCCCTTATTTAAGCTCAAAGCACGAGGCTTAGACACATCCTTCTCCCTCAAACTGAATATGAAATTCACACAGGTTATGATCACTGCTACCTAGGTTCATCTTTGCTATGAGGTCAGTAATTAATCCTGTCTCGTTCCACATCTACAGATCCAGAATAGCCTGCTCTTTGGTTGGCTCCAGCATGTGCTGCTTTAAAACATTGTCCTGAAAATGTTCTATGAACTCCTCTTCCAGGCTACCTTTGCCAATCTGATTCGCTCAATTTGTATGTAGATTAAAATAACCTTTCTCTCAAGCACCTAGTAATTCTTCCTGGATACACCATCCTACAGTGTGGTTACTGTTAGAGGGTCTATAAACCACTCCCACAAGTGATTTTTTTTTTTTTGCCTTTAGTATTTCTCATCTCTACCCAAACTGATTCTTCCATTTTGATCTTTGATAACTAAGGTTATCTCTCTCTATTGTACCCATGATGTGGAGATGCCGGCATTGGACTGGGGTGAGCACAGTAAGAAGTCTTACAACACCAGGTTAAAGCCCAACAATTTGAAACAAACTTGTTAGACTTTAACCTGGTGTTGTAAGACTTCTTACTGTATTGTACCCTTGCTTCCTTAATTACTTGAGTTACGCTTCTTGTCATGTTCCCTTAAATATTCAGATCCCAGCCTTTTCCATCTTCTTACCATGTATATATAATGGCTATCAGATCATACATATGAATTAACAGCTCGAATAGGAATAATTTTGTTTTTCTGAATGCATTGCACATTCAGATACAGAGCCTTCAATTCTGTCGTTTTACCATTTGCAATCTCTACTGCTGGTGCACTCTTTGTGTACACTTTCCCTTCCTACAGTGCTCTGATTATCTGTCTCCTTTTACTACCTTTCTCTCTTGCCTTGTGTTCTCTCTTTAATTGGCCATGCCTTCCCACACTTAATCCCATGCCCACACTATTTAGTTTAAACGCCCCTCCAGTGGCTTAAGTATATGACTCACCAGAACACCAACCTTCTCGTGTGGCGAGAGAAACCGAGTTCAGTTTCTCAGCTAAACAGAATAAATGACAGCCATTCACTGTTCATTCTTCAGGGCAATACCGTGACCAATCAAAGTCTAGCTGCCTAGTTTAGATTTTCAACAATGCTTGACCGTTAACTGTCAGTCACCATGAGCTGATGCATTCTCCATGGCATCACCCAATTACCAATCAATCAGCACTCTTATACAGTATAAAGTTGTTGTTTCCCCTGACATTGGTATTCTTGTGATTGTTCTGATGAGTGCAAGACGAAAAGCTTTGTCAGAATGTCTTTTTTCAGCAATTCTCGAAGTTCTGTACTATCAAACAACTATTCATATACGCTTATATTTATATATCCAACTTTCTAAGTGGGACCGAGAGTGCAACAGTGTGTTTCCTACCTCATACCAATGTGAATTAGGTTGAAAGGATAATGAAGGGAGAGGGTTCAGTCGTTGTGATTCATGTTGAGAACAAGAACATACAAAAGGGTATCCAAGAGGTTCTGTGTGGAAAGTGCCAGAAACTAGAGTGTTTTTTTTTGAAGGAGAAAGGACCTGAAGTTATGGTGTGGGAAAGATGTGTTCCATTTTGTAGAACATTGTCACCATACTGGAACAGAAAGAAACTACCATTGGGACAGGTTACATCTGAACCAGGCTGGGGCCAGGATCATAGTAAAAACAAAAGTAGGTTGGGCACGAGAACTTTAAACTGATAAATGATGTGGCGGATTCAGGTAGAGAGGCTTTTCACAGTAACTTCATTGCAGTGTTAATGTAAGCCTACTTGTGACAATAATAAAGATTATTATTAAATGGTAGGAAAGAAACAAACAAAAGAGAGAAACAGTCAAATTATGCTTTAGTCTTTACTTGTAAATGGAAAGCTAAGATATTTACGGTAACTAAACCAGGAGGGTGAAATAATAAACATGTAAATAGAACATTAGAGGAGAAGATTAGGTTAGGGTGTGTGGCCCAAATAAGCACACTATGCAAACACTTGGGACGCGATTCTCCGGAAGTATTTCCAAGTGTTGTAGCGAGCGGGAATTGCCGCGTGTTTCCAGGTGCTCGATCCAGCGAAACCGGGAACTCAATTCAACGTTAATTGATCCACTTAAAGAGGACTCGCGGGCTTCTCGCCGCAAATAATGCCTCGCCAGCTGATTCGCCGGGATCGTGCTCACCAGCCCTTCTGTGAACAAGGTTGAGCAGCACTTAAACTGCACTTGCTCAGACAATCCCAGCCAGCTCGCAATAATGGCGGCGAGGAGACCGGCCCCAAGATTCAGGGACGCTGACCTAGAGAGGCTCCTGGACGCAGTGGAGGCCAGGAGGGATGTCCTGTTCCCCTAGGGAACCCGGAGGGTGAGCCACAAGTCAGCCAGTTCTGCTTGGGATGAGATGGTGGCAGCCATTAGTTCCAACAGTGTGTCCAAGAGAACTGGCCGCAGTGCAGGAAGGTCAACAACCTACACCGGGCAACACGTGTGATTAGACACCACCCCCCTCCCCCCCCCAAGGGAGCATCCACCCACTCCCAAGTCTCCCAAGTGACCCCCAACCCTGCCTTCACACCCTGTCTCCCACCACTGAACCACGCATGTGGCTAACGATGCTCTCTCTGTGTCTCCTCAGGAAAAGCTCTCCCATAATAGACGGGCTCCACCCGGGCGACCTGTCAAACGTGAGTAGTATTGCCTTACTGACTGACCCATCCCTCCCACTGACCACATGTCCATTCTCCTGCAGGTCCTCCAGCCAATGGCGACAGCCCATCCTGGCTGGCCCCCCTCCTGACTCTGAGGAGAATGCCTTGGAGGAGAGCTTCGAGGGTGCCGTTGTGGTTGCGGCACAGCCGTCATTCCCCACCCTCCACCAGCACAGATACACAGATCTTGGTGGGACATGTTAGCGGTCAGTCTCCTGGGACACAATCTGGTGAGCACCACACTGCTGATGGTGTACATCAGGTGGAGGCAAGAACCCCCCAGGCGAGACCGCAGTCGGAGTGCTGATGGGTCCCAGGATCCATCTGGATCCCAGCCTGATACTGAATCTCTGGAAGTGGGTTACCCAGAGCTTATGGAGACGATAGGGAGTGGCCGGGACATTCAGATGAAATGTCAGCGTCACTCCAGCAACTTCATAGCCACTTGGAGGAGTCCCAGAGGCAAGGGAGCAGGAGATGGCGCCGGCAATGAATGGCACCAAGGCCAACACTGCTAGGGTGGCGAACGCACTCGAAAGCCTGGTGCACGACGTTGGCATCATGTGAAGGTGTCCAAGGCGTCGCGCAGTTGGTGGCAGCCATGGCTGAGGGTCTCGACAGAATGTCTGACTCACTGGGGGATGTCACCCTGTACCAGGCTACCTTGATGAGGTTCTGCGGGACATGTCTCACTCTCAGATGGGAATGGCTCATCCCAGTCGCAGGTGGGCATGGCTGAGGCACTGCAGAGCATGTGCCACTCATGGAGGAGCATCGCTGAGTGTGTTGACACCATGGTGCGGACCATGGGGAACCTCCACGTTTGGCAGAGCCAGATGTTGCAGGGGCAGCCGGGGCTCAAACCAGCTGCCCCTCATTACCAAGGTGAACACCAGGGGCCTATGGGCACCGATCAGGAGGAGGGGGCCTGGGTGCCAGGTTGGACCCGTGCCATGGAGTTGCAGCGGTGGTCACCGCCCCCCCCCCCCCAACTTCCACCCCTCTGATGAGGCCGCGTCTCGCAGGCAGCACACGGGGCAGGGCGGCAAGGCTGTGCATGTGCCACCGACAAGTAAGTTGGGGTCCCTGGCTCCAGAGGACACCCGCCAGGGGCATTGAGGGCCACGGGACATGCTGGCTGCCTCCACCTCAGATGTGCATCCTGGGGAAACACCAAGACGTTGTGATAGAGCTAGGAGGGCCAAGCACGTGGACGATCACCTGAGGTTACCGGGGGAGGGGTTGGGGGGTGTAGGTAGGGGAGGGGGGGATTGGGGGGGGGCAGCATTATCAGGAATGGGGTATTGTCCAGCACATTAAACAACTTCTTGCACAACCATTATGATGCCTCTGTCACTTTCTTCCGCAATTCGGGCTGATCCCCGGACCCTTTACCCATCTCTCCAGGCAACCCCACCTCCTGTGGCCCTCACCCATCCTCCGTCTGTGGACATCCCCTGGTTGTTCGGATGTTGGCTGCTGCTTGTATGGTGCTGCCTCCCGCAGTGTCCAGACAGTGTCCAGTCATCAAGGTGCGATTGGAATGCTCGGCAATGACTCCCACATGCTACATGCCCACCTACCAAAGGAATCCACTTGGCATTTGTCAAGTGCTCACTTACCCACTATTGTCAATTCCCTATCAGCCTTCGGCCCGCAGCCAGAGTCCTCAGTAATCGGTGGGGCAGATGGGCAGGACAAGGATTGGGGTTGGTATCCAGGGGCTGGAATGATGGTGCGACCCCCCCCCCCCCCCCCCCCCCCATGGCAGCTCACCCCTGCGGAGGGTTTTCCGCCCCCTGCCGAGCACTGGGATGGCAAGCCCAACACAACCGGGCTCTTTGCCTGTGAGCAAAGATTGGTACTCACCTCCTCGGCTCCCCACAGAAGCCCTTCCGCCAGGTACACGTTTTTCAAAAGGAGCACTAATCTACTCCAGCGTGACCACTTGCTGGGGACGCCGCTGAGTGATGGGAGGCCGTTGGATATGGGGTACACTCACGTTGCTTGTATGGAAATGGGACTTAAGTGGTGATAATTGGTTTCTCGCCAAACAACGGCAAGATCCCGATTTCGCCTACGGGAATGGGCTGGTTGCATCGAAAACTGTTTGCCGCCCAGCGCGGATTTCGTTTTTGGCACCTCCTGCTATTCACCGGCCTCGTTACGCATGATGATCGTGCCCTTGGTGTGTAAATGTTAAGGGCATGGCTGATGGTAAACGTTGGGTTACTCAACTGCCCTCAACTGTATATTGCAATTTTTTGAGGAAAGAGTTGAAATCTCAAGAATGATGGACAGAGCTCTCCGTCCCAGGATGCCTCGATGGGACGGAGATCGAGCGTCATGGGGGAAATCTGAATCGGCGCCCGGCCGCGATGCCCCCCCCCCCCCCCCCTTTGCTGGCTGACGACAACGAGGTCCACGATGTGTGCTTGCAGGGGATGTAAGTAAATGCAAATAGGTCTTAATGACCCATTTGTAAGAATTTAGCGGGCTTGGCACCCTAAGGCCTCGCGTGATCCTCCAGTCCCTGCGGCCGGAAATCGGGCGCAGATCAGCAATTGTGAAACTGACGTACATGGTGGACTTCACAGTGGGCCAAGGGGGATATAAGTGCATTCCAATCACTCAAGTCTGTGGTTTCACTGCAGATCCCCCTCTTTGATGTGGTCAATGTTTACAAACATTGGGGTTTTTCCACTTAGACCACTGAAGCATGAAAGGATATGAATAGCTTAAAGCTGCAGATGTTTTTTTACAAGCTGTCAATCACAGACCGCTATTGGAAAGCTATTAATGGCTTGCAGATAGTGGATAAGTGGGAACCAGACGCAGGCACAGCTGCTCTCCTTTGAGGAATGGACACCTGGAGCTGAAAGGTAAGTATTACAGCTATGATGCTTTCCACTGTCCCTGTCTGGACTACTCTATAGCTCCCTGACGGGCGTCCCTTTTCTGAGGGGGTTTCTGGTATGTGGAGGGGCTTCCTTTTAAGCAGCATGTCCTTGTGGGGGTCCCCCTATTGCAGGGTCCCTGGGGGCTGGTCAACCCTATTACAGGGGTCCCTTGGTGGTGGGGGGTCGTCGGGTCATCCCCGTACTTGGAGCTGGGGGGGGGGCCTGTTGTCTGAGTTGGGGGGGGGGGTTGGCTGGGCCAATGGAGGGGGAGGGGGCTGAGCGGTGACCGGCCACGGGCCGACCACTCAAGATGATGGCCCGAAAACCGTATTCCCTGCATATATTTGCATGGTCTGGAATGCTGAATTGCATCCCACTTTACGGCCGCAAGGGATCGTAAAACTAGTCTCCCAAAAGGAGAATCCCACCTGGTGTCCCAGTGGTTTTGTGATCATTTTAAAAAATAATAAAATGTTTATTAAACAATAAAATAAACAACAATAAAGTCAACTAGAAGTATGCTGAACTGAAACAATGACTACACCGTATCACTAACTTTACCCAGTTCCAAACACTTGTATTTCTCTACCTTCTCGCCAAACGTCCTGTATCAGTTACCACATCAGGCAGTTACCTTTCTTTGGGTGATGCTTCGGAGGGAGAACAAAACAACTTGTTTTCAAGGTAGGCTTTCTTCACAGGCACAGCTTTCTTGGAGTTAAAACAGCTATTCCTGCTGTTGGCCGAGGTCTCAAAACAGCTCCCCTCACAACGATTGAATGCTTCTGATATACAATTTTTCTCTTTAAATCTTAACTTATCTGAACCAATTTCTTCAGAAGTCAGACTTACTTATCATTATTTTGTGAGTCTAACTTTTAGAATGTAAATGCAAAGTTCACACCTTGTTTCCTCCTTTGCACCTCGAACACCCTATTCAAATCTTTGCCTTGGGTAAACATCTGTTTGCAGTGTTGCTAAGCTCATCAACATAAAAGTATTAGTTCCATTCTCACAACTAAAATGTCCCTGCCTTTAAGTAGCTTATATTTTCCAATAGTTAATTAAAAATATATAACCAGCAGAAAACATTCCAATATATTGGGTTTACCTGATATTTTCACATCACTATTCTTCCTGGCAGTAAGGAAAAAATTGAATCCATTGTAGGTGCAATTTAAACTTTGAAGGCAAGACATGATAACCATCACAGAGACATCGCTGCAAAATGGTTTGGACTGGGAGTCAATTATACTAGGATATAATTTGGGGGAAAGAAAGGAAAAATGTGAGAAATAGCCTTGGTGATTATGGATAAAGATCACTTCTAAAATGAGAAAGGCCATAAATGAGAGTTAATGCAAGCATTGGAAACGTCATGGATAGATATAAAAAATGGGGAAAAGGAGTTTAAGACTGTTATCATAATTGTTCATGGACCTCCTGGATGATGGATACGCAAAGATTAGATAAGAGTCAAGTAAAGGCAAAGAAATTTCAATGGGGAATTTTAACTTAACATATAGATTGGGACAAGCAGCCCAACATCTGTCCGAAGTTTGACTGTCTCATGTGTTCACTAGCTTCCTGCAGCAATATATCCTGGAGCCAACAAGTAGGCAGATTTATCATTGAGCCAGATTTAGTTAACTGTCTGATGGTACATGAACATTGTCAAATGGTGATCATAATGTGATTGAGTTCAATGTGAAATAATTATTACATATCTAGATTTAGGGACCCGAACTTCAATGAGATGAGTCTGCTCACCGTAAAATGACACAAAGGTAGGTACCACAGCTTAGGAAGGATAGATTGTCCTTAGAGGGAGTGCAACGTGGACTCCAAAAGTTAAAATATAAAGAGAGGTTACAAACCTGGGGCGAAATTCTCCGGAAACGGCGCGATGTCCGCCGACTGGCGCCCAAAACGGCGCCAATCAGACGGGCATCGCGCCGCCCCAAAGGTGCGGAATGCTCCGCATCTTTGGGGGCCGAGCCCCAACATTGAGGGGCTAGGCCGACGCCGGAGGAATTTCCGCCCCGCCAGCTGGTGGAAACGGCCTTTGTTGCCCTGTCAGCTGGTGCGGAAATGACATCTCCAGGCGTCGCATGCGCGGGAGCGTCAGCGGCCGCTGACAGTTTCCCACGCATGCGCAGTGGAGGGAGTCTCTTCCACCTCCGCCATGGTGGAGACCATGGCGGAGGCGGAAGGGAAAGAGTGCCCCCAAGACACAGGCCCGCCCGCGGATCGGTGGGCCCCGATCGCGGGCCAGGCCACCGTGGGGGCACCCCCCGGGGCCTGATCGCCCCGCGCGCCCCCCCAGGACCCCGGAGCCCGCCCGTGCCGCCTTGTTCCGCCGGTAAGGTAGGTGATTTAATTTACGCCGGCGGGACAGGCAATTTATCGGCGGGACTTCGGCCCATCCGGGCCGGAGAATCGAGCAGGGGGACCCGCCAACTGGCGCGATTCCCGCCCCCGCCGAATATCCGGTGCCGGAGACTCCGGCAACCGGCAGGGGCGGGATTCACGCCGCCCCCGGTGATTCTCCGACCCAGCGGGGGGTCGGAGAATGTCTGGGTTGTATTCCTGGAATTTAGAAAGTTAAGGGGTGATTACCCCTTTTCAAAATATTAACAGCAACAGATATAGTGATAGTTGTGCAACCTAGGTGCACAGTCAAGAAAGTTTAGAACCAGACTTTTTAAAAGTAGTAAGGAAACACTTTGATGTGCAAAGTGTGCTTGAAATTTGGAACTCTGTTCCACAAACAGCAGTTGATGCTAAATTAATTAATTTTAAATCTGAGATTGGACAATAAATATCTATTAAAGATATTGGGGAAGGGGAAAGATGGGAATATAGGAGTTAGAACCTCATTGAATGACAGTTCAAAATGGCCTGCTCCTGTTTCCATAATCCTCTTGAGTCCACTTGATTGGATCTCCCATCACTGCACTCTATCCTGCCGCTGTACCACTGGCACACTGGTTGTAAATGTTTGATTTACAGGATGTACTACAACAAATTACCATACTTGTTTTGACTCCCAACACTGAACCCTCTGACTTCAATCACGGAGAAGGATACACAGCCATATCATTTGGTTAGAGATAAAAGAACAATACAGCCCTTCGGCCCTCCAAGCCTGCGCTGACCATGGTACCTGCCTAAACTAAATACGTTTGCACTTCCGGAGTCCGTATACTTCCATTCCCACCCTATTCATATATTTGTCTCGTCCCTTAAATGCCACTATCGTACCTGCTCACACCACCTCCCCAGACAGCGCGTCCCATAGATTTACCACGTTCTATTAAAAACAAAACTTGCCTCGCACATCTGTTCTAAACTTTTCCCCACGCACTTTAAACCTATGTCCCCTAGTACTTGACTCTCCTACCCTTGGAAAGAGCACCTGACTATCCACTCTGTCCATTCCACTCATCATCTTGGAGACCTCTATTGGGTCACCTTTCAACCTCCGTCATTCCAGACCGTGAAAACAGACCGTGCTTATCTAACCTCTCATAGTTAATGCCCTCCATACCAGGCAACATCGTAGTAAATGGCTTCTGTACCCTCTCCAAAGCATCCACATCCTTCTGGTAGTTTGGCGATCAGAATTGTACACAATATTCCAAATGAGGCCTATCTAAGGTCCTGTACAGCTGCAACATTGACAATTTTAATATTCAATGCCCCAACCAATGAAGGCCAGCATGCCGTATGCTTCTTGACCACCTTATCCACATGTGTTGCCACTTTTCGTGATTGGTGGACATGCATGCCCAGACCTCTGCCTGTCAGTACTCGCAAGAGTTCTACCATTTATTGGGTAATTCCTACATGCGTTGGACCTTCCAAAGTGCATTACCTTGCATTTGCCCAGATTAAAACAGAGATGAGGAGGAATTTCTTCAGCCAGAGGGTGGTGAATCTGTTGAGCATTTTGCCGCAGAAGGCTGTGGAGGCCAATTCACTGAGTGTCTTTAAGACAGAGATAGATAGGTTCTTGATTAATAAGGGGATCAGGGGTTATGGGGAGAAGGCAGGAGAATGGGGATGAGAAAATATCAGCCATGATTGAATGGCAGAGCAGACTCGATGGGCCAAGTGGCCTAATTCTGCTCCTATGTCTTATGGTCTAAACTCCATCTGCCATTTCTCTGCCCGAGACTCCAACCAGTTTACATCCTGCTATATCTTCTGACAGTCCTTTTCACTATCTGCAACTCTCCAATTTTTGTGTTGTCTGCAAACTTACTAATCAGACCAGCTACATTTTCTTCCAAATCATTTGTATACACCACGAACAACAAAGGCCCCAGATCTGATCCCTGTGGAACGCCGCTAGTCACAGCCTTCCATTTCAGAAAAGCACCCTTCTACTGCTACCCTCTGTCTTCTGTGCCTAAGCGAGTTCTGTATCCAACTTGCCAGCTCTCCACTGATCCCATGTGACTTCACCTTTTGTCCCAGTCTACCATGAGGTACCTTGTCAAAAATTTATTCTCTCGGCAACCAACTAGTGGGGAAAGATAGAGGAGTAAATTTACAGGGAAAGTAAAGAGGGATGCAAAAAAATATAAAGCAGTAATAATGAGGGGCGTCATTACCACCTCCGCTTGTATTAGGATAAAGTGCAGAGTGGGGATGAAAAGTTTCTGAAGTTCAGCCCATTGTGGAAGCAGGCATTGCTGGATCTGCTTCTAAAAAATGAGCTGGGTCAAGTGGAACAAGTGCCCGTCGGAGAATATTTAAGACTCATTGACCAAAGTATCATGAGGTCTAAGTTAGTTACGAAAAAGGACAAGGAGCAGTCCGGAGTAAAAATATTTTTCAAGGGAAAGGCTAATTTTGGAGGTTTGAGAGCAGACCTGTCCCAGGTAAGATTGCAGGTAAAACTGTAATGGATGGCTATTAAAGCGGAGATAGCGGGAATAATGGTCTTACAAAGGGACAAGGTAGGAAAACCAAAGACAAAGCCCCCTGGCTAAGAAAAAAGACAAAGTAGGATGAAACAAAAAATGGTGAACATGACATATGTCCGCTTGACCATACAAGTGGCAACTAGGCGGAATGTAGAATGTTCAGAGGGAAAGTGAGAAAGGAAATGAGAAAATTTGAGAAGAAACTGGCAGCTAACATCAAGGGAATCCAAAGATCTGCTGTAGGCAAATAAATAGTAAAAGGAGTGGCAAAAAGAGGGGTGGGGCTGATTGGGGACCAAAAGGGGGGTCACTGCACACAGGCACAGGCCTGGCTGAGGCATTAAATGAGCACTTTAAATTTGCCTTTTCAAGGAACGTGATGTTTCTGAAGTCAGTGAAAGAAGAGGTAGTTGAGACACTGGATGGGCTAAATGTTGATAAAGCAGATTAGATGTATTAGAAAGGCTGATTGTACTTAAAGTTGATAGCTGGATTGGGTGCATCTAAAGATGATGAAATTATGGCGGCATTGATCATTATCTTCCGGTCCTTGGGTATAGGGTTGGTGGCAAAGAGCTGGAGAATTGCAAGTTTTATTTGCTTGTTCAAAAAAGGGTGTAATGATAAACACAGCAATTACAGGCCAGTCAGTTTAACCTCCGTGGTGGAAAAAAATTAAGAAATAATAATCCAGGGCAAAATTAAGTCACTTAGACAAGTGTAGATGAAATAAGGAGTTCCAGCATGGATTTACAAAGGAAATCATGTATCACTAATTTGATTGAATCTTTTGATGAGGGTAATGTGGTTGATTCATGAATATGGACTTCGGAAAGGTGTCCGATAAAGTGCCACATAATAAATGAAATTTATTAAATAAAATCGGCAGCATCGATATGAAGTTGGATGAGTGGGAAACATCACCCTGCAATGGTGAACAATTGTTTTTCGTATTGGAGGAAGATGTACAGTGGGGCTCCGCAAGGGCTGGAAGGACTAATAACCTAGACTTGTAGGGCACAATTTCAAAATTTGTAGGTGACACAAAACCTGGAAGTATTGTGAGATTGATAAACTTCAAGATGACATATGCTGGTGCATGGCAATTAAAATTAATGCAGCGGTACATTTTGATAAGAATAACGAGTAGATGCAAAAGGAAATGAAGGGTGCAATTCTCAGAGATGCAGAAACAGATATCTGGAGGTATAAGTACATCATGGAATCCCCATAACTTCCAAGCGCTCCTTCCAGTTACAAGGACACGATTGTTGAATCAAAATTCTGCAATTCCCTACCTAGCACCATTACCACAGTCATGGAGAAGGTACACCACCAGGGCCACTAGACTTGAGGAATAACTGTGGCCTTGCCAGCAAAACCTAAGAATGAATCCTAAGAAAAGTTCTATTTGAAAGTAGACGGTGAGAACATTCATTTCCAAATGCAATTTTACACTTGTTCAGGAAAGTGGGTAGAAAATCATGTGCTGGTAAGCACAGACGCAGAAAGTCCATCCCCAAGTGTGTGCAAGAGTTGCATCTACTTGTGCAAGAAGTTTGATGTTTGAAAATTAATTTGTTGCTCTGTACAATTACGAAGAAAGAGGAGTAGGCCATTTCCCTATTAAAGCCTGTTTTTCAATCAGTTAGATCAGGACTGAGCTGTGCATCAACTCTATTTACCCTTGCCTAATAATATTTTAATCACTGTTTTAAATTCAATGTCCATACCTGAAACAGAAGGTTGCGGGTTCAAATCTCAGTCCGGAGACTTAAGCACATATCTAGTCTGACAAATTGATGCTGTCATAGAATTTACAGTGCAGAAGGAGGCCATTCGGCCCGTCGAGTCTGCACCGGCTCTTGGAAAGAGCACCCTACCCAAGCCCACACCTCCACCCTATCCCCATAACCCAGTAACCCCACCCAACACTACGTACGGGAGTGTGGTTTTATTTTAGTTGAGGTGTTAAACTGGGATTCTGATTGTCCTCTCGGGTGGCTGCAAAAGGTCCAAAAAAAAGCAGAGTCCAACTCTCAAGTCATTATTTATCCGTCAACCAATGTCACTAAAACAGATTATCCATTTGTGTATTTCCAGCACAGGCAAGATGGCCAAATGGCCTCCAGTGCCATATCATTCTCTGATTTCACTGCTGTTTCTGGGACCTTGTGCAATTTGGCTGCTGTGATTCCCTGCATCACAACGGTGACTTCAACTCAAAACTACGTAATAACAGTTGTAAAGCACTTTGAGATGTCCTGAGGTTGTGAAATACACTAATGAATGCAAAGTGTTTCCTCCTTTTGCAATTGCACCTTGCTGTAAGTTGCCATTAATTCAAACTGATGCCATAAGAAAATTTAACTATTTAATACATGCTGTTATCTCACCGAAAAAGGCCTGAAATTACATTCCATCTTGAGTGTTCAACCTTCTACCTTGCAATGTTGTGAAGCATATGTATGGAAGAATCACTTTTTTGAAATTAACTAATTGGGTAAATTATTCCCTGTGTAAATTGTTACTCTTGGTGGTATCAAATTCTTTAAATATGGGTATGTATGAATGCATGATGGCTATTTGTATTCATAATTTCTATTGTGCAGGAAATCTTCGGTCTTGCAGTTGCCCCTCCGACTGCTGTAGCAAGGGAATGCCACCCAGGAAAAAGAGGAGACCTACAGTAGCAGATGATCTGACGGCTAAAAAAAGCAGGCATGATGGGTATGTTTTTACTTTTGTGGAAAGAATGAAAGCTTAATGACCCCAACAAATCTGTATAAAATAGTTGTCAAACCTTTAGACCGCAATTCTCTGTTCATGTTGCGCCCGGCGCCAATCCCGCTAATCCCGATGAATAATGAGAGATAAATTGGTTCACGGCGGACACTGAACCGATCACTGTGCTCCAGACCTGTGGTGCCTGGCGCAATCTGGTGGGAGTTATCCAGATCAGCATATTTAAGTGAGTCTTAAAATTCATTTAAACATGTGCAGCCCGGGAGTTTCTCGGCTCCCGGGATTCACCGGTGCAGCATGAGGCCGGCCTCCATCGATGGAGACGAGGTGCGAAAACCAGGCCAGGGGGCTTGGAGGCCATTGGTGCCCCGGGTGGTTGGGGACAGGGCGGGGCAGTGCCAACATGCCATGCTGGCAGTGTAGGCAAGTAGTGGGACTTGAGAGGACCATGGCCATGAAAGCCATCGGTGGGGGAGGTTTTAAATGGGCGGAAATAAATGGGGGAGACATGAAGAGGGGTTATGTAGGGTAAGGGAGAGACCAGAAGTGGTTGCATCGGTGTGGCTGAAGGCCGGGACGGCGGGTGCCGATAGGGTGGGGAGAACCCCCAGCGATTCCTTAGCAGGGAATACTCACTTGGGAGGGAAATTGGCAATGCTCTAATGCAGACGAGGTTGGATGGGGTGAGGCTGGGTATGCCTGTATGGTGTGACAGTGTGGTGACGCAGACATTTAGTGTATGGGATGGGGTGGGGGGTGAAGGCTGCCCTTCCAGGGGTTGAGGGTAGGGGGTGCTGCCTGTGGGGCATCATGATGTCCATGGATGGAGGTTGTGGGGCACCTTCAACTTAAGTTTGAGATCTGGGCATCTCTCAGGAGCTGGTCTTGCCGGCGTCTTTAGTTCCCCACTCCAGAAAAAGTGATGTATTTTTCAAGCGAGAATCTCCCCAGCTCCAAAAAACAATTTGGTGGGTGCATTGCGATCTGGATCGTGCCCATACGCCCAGTGGCAATCACCCTGTGATTCCTGCCCAAAATGGCACTTGGGGCGTGCCTGCCTGGTGACCAGAAATTCCCACCCGAGGTCAACGAACCTTTAGGTGGTCCCCGTCCTGTCCGGGGCGATCTTGCGGCGAGCGCGGCCGTAAAATCCAGCCCTCTGTCATTTTTTGGGAGAATTTCGCCCATGAGTCTTCTCAAAAATTGATAATTATTGGTGGGGGTGGGAGGAAAGTCACTCAGAAAATATCTTTCCCTCATGCTCCTTAAATTTTGTCACTCGGTCCTATAAATTTAAATTAGTCATATTAGCTTTATTGGTTGATTCTGATCGAGATACAATATCTTACAATCTTGCTCTAATTCAAATCTTTCCAGTTGCATGAAAATAATTTCCCTGCTTTGTCATAAATCATGGAGAGATGGCAGTTAAATGTTTTTCCACTCTGAAACATATAAAGCAAAGAATTGCGTCTGCCAACAAATAAACTGGACAGTAGAGGCAAGTGGAAAGAATTGAAGCTAAATAGGTTGCTTCAATTACATCAGGGTGATGTGAGCACCCAGTTAACCCCAGAAGACACATTTCTTCATGTTACAGTCTCGTGGGGTGATTGATCCTATATTACAATTCAAGAATGTATTGAAGTATAGAAGCAAACAATGCAAGACGTATCTGAATAATCAGTTATTATGCTTTGAGTGTTTCTTTTTTCCTCAAAAGAGAACATGCATTTGCTACTCAAATGAAGAAGTGGAAGACTGGGTTAAAGCATAAGAATGCCTCGCCTTAAACTAAAGCAGAAGTATACTAACTTCTCCTTTATGGACTACAGAAGTCTTTTTTTTTTTAATTGCAATTTAAATTTTCTCTTAAAGAAAGCCTTACTTAATGGAAATTATTCTGTTTTAAATTGTCCTGATTGGTAACAGTCAATTGTGTACTGATTTTTCTTTGTGGAAAAGCAACTCTGTATTTTGCATATTCTGGGATGGAAAATTATTTTCACTGGTCATCGGTAGAACACATTGAACGCTCATTTATCCTTTTGCTAGATTGTGGTAATTTTATTCTCTTTCATTAGTCCTAAACATTTCAAAAGATTCACTTTTTATTCAAACAAGAAAGGATCTATCAAACATTGTGGAACTTGGTTGGAGCTTTTTAACATAAATATTAATAGGGCTATAGCATAAGGTGCCAGGGAAGATGTTGAAGCAGATGTGTAAATACATTCCAGGAAGTTGGATGCATTTCCAGGAAATGATTGAGTGATAACTCGGTGAGTCAACTTCTATCAAATGGACAGGCTTGTTGGCTCTAACAATTATTTTCCTGTTAAATATTTTTGTTCCTCCTATGTGTCATTGCTTGTTTTTATTTGGAACAATTGATGATGAGGGCTTATGCTGAAGATACTGCCTTTGGCACCACCATCAAATTTACCCGAGTCTTGTCTGAAAACACCATCAAAGCTTGAGGAAATAAATCATCCATTTTGGTCATCTCTTGCTTTTGTGCCATTAACAGAACCAACTGAAAGCTGAAGTCTGGACTTCCAGCTAATAACTTGTCATCCATTCAAGATACTTCAGTTCTTTTTTTTATTTTAAAGTTAATTATATCCTATACATTGTGGTTTTGAGTGTTCTTTGATTTGGATAATGGTCATTACAGACCAATTTTGAATGAAGGATCACTTCAACAGGTGTGCGTTGTAAACCAGCATTGAATACTTAGGACAAGCCCTTGCGGCTTTCTACAGTCTGACTGAAAAGTTTCATATTTGCATTTTGTACATGCACTTGCCGTTTGAGTCCTCATTACTTTATGGGCTACCTTTGGGTACGATGGTCAAGTACCTAGAAATTCCCATCAGAATGTTTTGTTTATAAAGCAGGACTTAATTCTTGCGTACAAACCTGTGCAGGCATTCAATTTCAGCCAGCAGTTTCACAACATCAAGATGTAGTTCTTGATGCCCTATGGTGCAATCCTTTATTCACTGTTTGACAAGGCAGATTGTAGGATTTCATATGACCAAGAACATTTGCTTTCATATTTTTCTACAGACTTATGAATACTGATTGAAGAGTGAATGACTTGATTGATCCAAGCTGAAGAATGAGTGAATGATATGCAATGGGGATGCCACTTGGTGCCTCCGTTCCAAAGGGTTAAGGACTACAGTGCTTAATCTACAGAAACAAAATATTAGGTTTTCCACTTGCATTTACCTTCTTGTCTTTATCACTTGCTTCAGCTCTGAATACATTGCACTGATGATAAGTATAACAATCTAGTACTTTTAGACATTTCCATTTTACATTGGACTTCTATATAACTTCCGCTGGCTTAGGTTGGTTTAGTAAACTTCAACAAAATTATAAATTTAAAGATGCATTTGCTACCTTTTTATAATTGGCTATCTGACCCTTCAAAGCTTTTCAACCATCTGCAAGGCACAAGTCAGGAGTGTGATGCAAGACTTGCCTCTCCCCTATATAGGTACAACTGCAACAATGATCAAGAAGAAGAAGCTTGGAAGCGTCCAGGATGGAGCAGTTCATTGGATTGGTGCCCCTGCTACTGGGCACTCCCACTAACATCGGTACATTGGTGACAGTATGTACTATCTACACAATTCACTGCAGCAACGTTATCAAGATTACCTCTTCAGCACTTCTCATGTGGTCTCTAACACAAAGAAGAATAAGAGCCGCAACTCCTTGTATATTGCTACAATAAAGAATCATAGAAATATGTGAATATGCTTCAGAGGTGTGAAAAACAACGTGAGGAATTCCAGCAGATATGGTATAACAAGGCATGGTTGAAGAGGTATGTTTTCAGGATGCGTTTGATGATTTTGAGGGATATCTTCTTGGAGCAGTTTAGGACAAACGTTTACAGTGTGGGACCAAGGCAGCTGAAAGGTCTACCACTGAAGATTGGTGGGAAGAGGCACAAAAAATAGTTAGTGTCAGAAGAAGTGGGGTTCATGGTGTGGATGCTGGAATAATAGTGATAAACGGGGACCGTGCCATAGGAATATGTTGCAACGGACTTTTGGATGATTTGTAGAGAGTCAATAAAGGTAGTATAGTCTAGAGTTAATTAGGAAATTGACCAGACAAAGGTTAAAGTTTATGTAGGGCCTGAAGACCACTACATGATCAAATTTAAATTCTGTCAAGTAAATAAATTGGATAGCACAATGGGCAAACATTGGTTGTTGAAATGTTAGGCCAAATGGCTTTTCCTCATTTTTGTATTACGTTTCCCTTAGGATGGTGCTTCTGGGGCCATTTTTTTTTGGAGTTTAGTATCTATTGACTCTCTCTATTGCAGAGGTATTATCCTAGTTGGATAATGGTTCCTGAGTCTTCGACAGATAGCTTTGTCCTTGGTAGTGAAGCATGATTCATGCTCTGAAAACCTATCAAATTTAAAGGCATATAATTCCAAATGTTATGGTTACTGTGGAAAGTCAGGTAAGTAGTATCAGATAATATAAACTGTTTACATTGCATTTTCACACTAACAACACATTTAAGATTATCTGGCTCGCGGTGTGGCTCCCTTTATCTTGCTAGAAGCTACATATAGATATGCAGGTGAAAGGAACATGTCCCGATATTGCGCCTTTTTGATTTAAACAAAAGCTTGGGGGACATTCTCCATGGCAATGCAGTAACCAGTCTGAGTCAACGCTATCTAATCTGCACCTGTTTCTCATACAGTATGAATTGTTGCTGCCTTTGAAATTTGACATTCTTGCTTTTGTATTGATGAGTGCAAGACCGAAATCGTTGATGGCATGTCTCTTGTTTTAGCAATATATTTAGTCCAATCTTTCATATTGTCTTTTCTACAGAACCATGTACAAGAAGCAAGACTCAAATAGGATGAAGCCTGAAGAGGAAGGGTTCTCCACCAAGCGATGCTTAGAATGGTTCTATGAATATGCAGGTGTGTTTAAATGCTCAACTTCAATACTAGCTCATGGACATACCCCTAAGATGATGCTTCTCAAATTGGAGTTCATGGATTCCTGAAGGTCCCTGGAGACTTTCCAGGATTTCCAATAAATAATTTCTAGCAGGTGAGAGAGAAAACACATGTGGGTAAGGGAAGGATTTTATAAATTAATGGTAGTTGGTGTTAGTCCCACACTAATAACTGACGAGATGTCCACTCTCAAAGCTCTCAAATATCCTGCTGCCTTCACCGTCATGGGTGCCTTGGCTGCTATGATTTTTACTGGTGAGTCTCATGTTTTTGTGGGAAGGGTGAGGAGGTTGGAGGCCAATTACTGCTGTGATACTAGGGTGCATTTCATTTCGACTTGAGCAGTGAGCAAGTGCAATTATAATGCTGAATGATGTTTTGCTAATCTCTATTGGTCTGATTCTTGTATTTGTGAAAAAAGCTGTCCGTTTTTTCTTTATTGAACCTTCTACCATGTTGCAGTAATGTCAGTTCCTTGCTTAGTTAAATAACATTGAGAAACTGGGCTGCTTTTGCACAAATGTCTAAAGATTCCTAAGAGTGCTACTCAAATAGAATTGGTGTGAAGGAAGCTATTGTTTTTAAAATTGAAATATGTTCTGCTTTGAGCCCGTTAAACATTTAACTATGGTGTGACCCATTACTACTGATTTGGCCAAGAGCTATTTGTATTTTATGTGATCTGCGAATTGCTTGGGTTTGTAATTAACAAGCAATATTTAACCATGTTAAAAGCAGCCCAGTTGGCATGCACTAGAATATTACTGAAGTCACATTTATGCTTTATCACTACTGTTCATCACTTTCATATCGGTGAAATTGCTAAACTAATTTTTTTTTTAAAAAAGGCATTTTCATGCAGCAATTTTCCATTGGGAGTATTGAACAGTATTATGATGAAGGAGCTGTGCTCCAAAAGCTAGTGATTCGAAACACACCTGTTAGACTTTAACCTGGTGTTGTCAGACTTCTTACTATGATATAGATTGGAGTTTGTGAATGCTGATCCATTTGGAGAGGATCCTTCAACCAAAAACGTTTGAGAACCACTGCCCTAAAAGTTCCTTGGTGTGTTTTTCAAAATTATTTCATGGGATTGAGAAGATGGTAGTGGATCTCTGCAGCCCGTGTGGCGTAGGTACACCCATAATATTGTTAAGAGGGAGTTCCAGCATTTTGACTCCGCAACAATGAAGGAGGTACGATTATAGTTCCAAGTCAGGATGGTGTGTGGCTTGGAAGGGAAGTCAGGATGGTGTGCGGCTTGAAGGGGAACTCAGGATGGTGTGTGGCTTGGAAGGGAACTTGCAGGTGATGATATTCCCATGTATCTGCTGCCCTTGTCCATCTCGGTGTTAGAGATCACCGATTTAGAGCAAGAAAGGGGACAAATATGAGAAGGGGTGCGGTCAATGTAGGACTGAGGGTGTTTTATCTAAATCCGCGCAGCATACGAAACAAGGTAAATGAGCTTATTATGCACATTGAAACTGGCTGGTACAATGTGGTATCACAGAGACGTGGCTGCAAGGGGATCAGGGCTGGGATCTAAATATCCAAGGATACGTGTTTGATCAAAAGGACAGGCGGATGGGCAGGGTTGCATTGTTAGGAAGGAATTAAATTAAATTGATAGAAAGAAGCGATATAGAATCTGTGAGGGTAAAGTTGAGGAATCGCAAAGGAAAAAAGACCCTGATGGGAGTTATGTACAAGTCCCCGCGCAGTAGTCAATGTGGGGCAGAAAATAAATCGGGGGATGGAAAAGGTCTATAAGAAAGGCAATATTACAATAATCATGAGGGACTTCAATATGCTGGGCTGGTTTAGCACAGTGGGCTAAACAGCTGGCTTCTAATGCAGAACAAGGCCAGCAGCGCGGGTTCAATTCCCGTACCGGCCTCCCCGAATAGGTGGCGGAATGTGGCAACCAAGGGCCTTTCACAGTAACTTCATTGCAGCCTACCTGGGGCAATAAGCGATTATTATATTATATGCAGGGGGACTGGGAAAATCAGGTTGGTAGCGGATCCCAAGAAAAGGAATTTATGGAATGTGTGATAGTTTTTTGGAGAAGCTTGTAGTAGAGCTCACTAGGGAACAGGCAATTCTGGATTTGGTGATGTGTAATGAGTCAGGCTTGATTAGGGAATTTGAGATGAACGAACCCTGAGGGGGCAGTGAGCACAATATGATAGAATTTACCCTGCAGTTTGAAAGAAAGAAGTTGGAATCCGATATAACAGTATTATAATTGAATAAAAGTAATTGCAAAGACATGATGGAGGTGCTGTCCAGAGTTGATTGGAAGGGGAGACCAGCAGGGAAGACAGTGGAATAGCAGTGGAGGAGGGAACCGGCTACGGGGAGGACGAGGTATCCATGGCGGACGAGTGAAGTCGGGGAAACCATAAAAGCAAAAGCATACAAAGTGGCGAACATTAGTGGGAAGCCAGAGGATTGGGAAGCCTGTAAGTGTCACGAGTTTGGGTGTTTGGCTTTCCCCTGAGAGGTCATTCAACTCAACAGTATCCAAAGCGGTATCTAAGTTTTGCAGGGAATGGCAACAGGAAATTCCTGCACTCCCTGCTTAGCTCTCTTGCTTTGCCTGATGGTCACCCATTTCCTTCTTGCCTGTGGAGTCTGAGCGTGCAGTGCGACACCTCTCTATATGTGCTATCCACGATACACTCTGCCTCACGGGTGCTCCACAGTGTTCCCAGCTGCTGCTCCAGCTCTGAAACTCGTGCTTCCAGGTGCTGCAGCTGGAGACACTTCCTGCACACACGGTCCTGAGAACTGGAAGTGTTCCTGGTTGCTTACATGGAGCAGAAAGAGCAGATCATGGTTTGGAGCTCTGCTGACATGTCTTGCTCTTTAAATTAAATTTATCCTTTTAATATAAAATAATATTAACAAGTATGAACTAATATTAACTAGGGCCCTTCTTCACTGCTCCTTGTTATTGTAGAATATATAAATATACTCACCCAATCAGCTTTTTTGATTTCCTGCTTCCGTTTTCATCCTCCAAACTTGGTTCCCTAGCTATTATCTTTTTCAGTTATTTTAGTTTCCGCAATTTAAACACAGTCCCTAATATCAGTTACTCAGTCCCTAATATCGGTTACTCACCCATCAATCAGCTTACCGCTTTCCTTTGACGTCACTGTTGATTTTTTGCCTTCAAACCCAGCGTGCTTTTTGAACAGCAAAAAGCTGACTGTGCTTTCTGCTGCCTGAAGATGAACTTGATTGGAACATTGCTTTAGGCTGGGGACAGATGTGTAAGAGCAGGATAGAGAATCTTAAGTGGTTGGCCACTGGAAATTTGGGGTCATGCTTTGGTCTGAACAGTTTTCTACATAACGATCACCCAACCTGGTCTCATTTGACAGCTTCATTTAGGATTATAACTTCATGATTGTGTTTAAGAAGTTAAAGGGAAATGGTGTACTAGTGAAAACGGATCACACAATTGGGATTGCTCGATCACAATTTTTGTCCAAATTTTGTAAATTCTGGTAACTTTGTGTACACATCTTTGGAGGCCAGTGGTCGTCATTGGCTGTTTGGTTGATTATGACTTTGTATGTACTTTTCTTCTGACTTGGGCACAAAACGTGGGCAACCCCAATTGTGTGATCTGTTTTTATTAGTACACCCTTTTTCTTCAGCTACTTGTTCCGCCTCAACCTGGGCTATGAGAGCAGGCAATATACTCGTTTAGCATCGGGCCTGATTCGTGCACTTTTACTCCAATGTTACCGTCGTGTGTCTTCAAAAATGTTGCTACAGCTATTCACAGGCTGCACGGTGACACAGTGGTTAGCACTGCTGTCTCACAGCATCAGGAACCCGGGTTCGATTCCGACCTTGGGTGACTGTCTGTATGAAGATTGTACGTTCTCCCCGTGTCTGTGTGTGTTTCCTCCAAGTGCTCTGGTTTCCTCCCACAGTCCAAAGATGTGCAGGTTAGATAGATTGGCCATGCTAAAATGCACCTTTGTGTCCAACGGATAGGTAGGGTTACGGGGATCGGGTGGGGGAGTGGGCTCAGGTAGGATGCTCTTTTAAAGGGTCGGTGTGCAGTCTCAGTGGGCTGAATGGCCTCCTTCTGCACTGTAGGAATTCTATGACTCCGTAGCTTCTTGTCTGTCTTAACTTGAAAAGCATGCTTCCAGCCTTTGCAAAACCAATCCTTACCCATTAGCATTGGTTTGTTGACATATATCTTGCTATAACAATGGGTAACATGAGGCATCTGTCCTTGTATTCGACATTCCACTCGACATTCCACTCATCTGTCCACAAGTTTCTAACACCTCTCCAGATTAAGCTTTCAATTGAACTGTGCTTTCGGTAAGTCACTGAATTGGCTCTCTTGTGTGTCTCTGCCCCTGATTCAACAGTTCCATGACAACATGCGTGTCCATTACCTGGATGATGATGAGTCTTCTGACTCATTCCCAGTCAGTAATGGAGTTAAATAAGGTTGTGTGCTTGCTCCAATCCTCGTCACCATTTTGTTCTCTGCCATGTTGCCTGATGTCTTTCATGGTGATTTTGGCATTAAAATTAGATATTGCATCAATGGGAGGCTGCTAAATCTCAAGTCACCTCTGGCAAAGACCAAGATCTCCAAGGGCAAACATTGTGATGAACTCTTTTGCTGATGACTGTGCACTAGCTGCTGGTTCAGAGCTGGACATGCAGCGTAGTGTTCTCTGATGCATGCAACAACTTCAACCATATGATCATAAAGAAAACTGAAATAATGCACCAGACTGCTCCAGTAAAGCCCCATCTTGAGTCTATTCTTTCGATTCATGACCAGAGACTGTCAGCAATGGATAGGTTCATTTATCACGGCAGCACACTCTCTTAATCTGGCTATATTGATGAACAGTAAGAAGTCTTACAACACCAGGTTAAAGTCCAACATGTTTGTTTTGAATCACTAGCTTTCGGAGCGTAGCTCCTTCCTCCAGGTGATTCACCCGAGGAAGGAGCTGCACTCTGAAAGCTATTGATTCGAAACAAACCTGTTGGACTTTAACCTGGTGTTGTAAGACTCCTTTCTGTGCCCACCTCAGTCCAACGCTGGCATCTCCACATCATGGCTATATTGATGAAGAGTCACATGTATGTATTGCCAATGTAGCCTTCAGCAGACTTTAACATCAGACAGGGAATGAAGTGGAGCAAGTCTGCCCACGAAACTAGAGCAATAGTCCTGTTCATCCTGCTCTAAGCATTGGAGATTTGGACTGTGTATCAGCATCATGCCAAGAAGCTCAACCAGTTTCACTTGAGCTGCTTCAGAGCTGAAGATCGGATGGTAGGATCTGAGCTGGTCAGGAAGCCAGAATGCCTGACACTCTGTTATCAAAGTAAAACTTCTAGGAAGTGTGCTTTCATGGCAGCCAAAGGAAGTGCTGCAAGAACACTCTGAAAGCTTCGCTGAGGACTTTAAAAATATATATTTTTATTCAAATAGTCAACATTTTAACAACAAATAAACACAGCCCCAATGCCACACCAAACTATGTCCCCCTCCTCCCTTGATGGTAACCAGCTCCCCAAAGTATAAGACAAACAAACCCCATCGCTTGTGGATTCCCTTACCTGCCCCTCCGAACAAATTTCACCTTCTCCAAATACAGGAACTCCATTAGATCCCCCGCCACACTAAGGCACGGTGGGAGAAGCTGACCTCCACCACAACAGGACCCGCCTACGAGCGATCAACGAGGTAAAGGCTAAGACATTTGGCCCTAAACCTGGCAGGTCTGACACCCCAAATATGACCTCCATGGGACCCGACTCCAAATCCGCGAGCAGAACCTCGGACATTGTACTCCCAAACGACCCCCAAAATGTGTCCAACTTCGGGTAGGACCAGAACATATGGACATGATTGGCTGGGCCCTTCCCACACCGCTCACAGCTATCCTCCGCCCCCTCAAACAGCCAGCTCATCATCACCTTTGTTAAGTGTACCCTGTACACCATTTTTAATTGAGGCATTGACCCTTCACAGCACTTTGCACCATAATCCTTCTCCTAACACCATCGGCAACTCTTCCTCCCACTTGGCCTTAATCCTTCCATGGACACTTTATTCTCCTCCACGATCTTACCGTAAATCGTTGAAATGACCCACCCCCACCCCACCCTAACCACTGACAGCGCCACCTCGAGCAGGATGGTGCTGCTGGAAAGCTCGGGAAGATCTTTCTTGCGAAGTTCCACATCTGCATGTACTTGAAGCCCTCCTCACGCTGGAGCCCAAACTTCACCCCCAACTCCTCCTAGCTTGCGAACCCCACCCCCGAAAACAGACCCTTCATCTCTTTCACCCCTCTCTCCTCCCATCCTCAGAACCTCACATTCATCCACCCTGGCTCAAACCCATGGCCCCCTCTTGTCGGCATCATCCTCGAGCCTGCCCTCAACTTAGTGATGTCGGAATTGCCTCCAAATCTTCAGCGTGACGACCACCACAGGACTGCCTGAGTACTTCCCTGGAGCCTGTTGCCAGCGCCCGCAACCCTGGCCCTTTGCAAGAACCAGCCCCCATCTCCACCCATAAAGTCTCCGTCTCTCTACTCTAGCCCCGCACCTTCTCCGCATTCGCCGCCCAATAATAGGATAACAATTTTGGAAGGGCCAACCCTCCAGACTGCCGCCCCCTATGGAGCGCTGCTTTCCTTATGCTGGCCACCTTCCCTGCCCATACAAACAATGAGACCAACCTGTCCACCCCGCTAAAGAATGACTTTGCCAAAAAGACCGGTAGGCACTGGAACAGAAACAAGAATTTTTGCTGCCTGCACCCGGCCTGCCAGCAACAAGGGGAGACTATCCCAAGTCCTTCCTCACTCTCCCCACTAGCCTTGTGAAATTAAGCTTGCGAAGACGTGCCCAGTACCCCGCCACTTGCACCCCCAACTACCTAAAATGAGTTGCCGCTACCCAGAATTTCAACCCTCCCACTCCCGCCCCTGAGCCTGGAGAAGATGGCACAAAATATTTGCTTTTCCCTAAATTTAACTTGTACCCCGAAAAAGCCTCAAGTTTCCGCAGCAACCCCATTTTATCACTCCCCAACGAGCTTGCGTCCGAGATGTACAACAGCAGATCGTTTGCGTAAAGGCGGCATGGTACCACGGTGATTAGCACTGTGCTTCACAGTTCCAGGGTCCCAGTTTCGATTCCCAGCTTGGGTCACTGTCTGTGCGGAGTCTGCACGCTCTCCCCGTGTCTGCGTGGGTTTCCTCCGGGAGCTCTGGTTTCCTCCCAGTCCAAAGATGTGCAGATTAGATGGATTGGCTAAATTGCCCTTCGTGTCCGAAAAGGTTAGATGGGGTTATGAGGATAGGGTGGAAGTGTGGGTTTAAGTAGGGTGCTCTTTCCAAGGGCCAGTGTAGACTCGATGGGCCGAATGGCCTCTTCTGCACCGTAGATTCTGAGACATCTAATGTTCCACCCCCTCATCACTATCCTCTTCCATAAGTCTGAACCCCCCAGAGCAATGGCCAAGGGCTCGATCACCAACGCAAACAGAAGGGGGACATGGGGCATCCCTGCCTCGTTCCCCAAAATAGTGAAAAGTACCCCGATTTCATATCATTCGTCCGTACACATGGTTGTATAACAATTTCACCCATGCCACAAACTTCGGCCCAATCCCAAACTTCTCCAGCACCACAAACCGGTAACTCCACTCAAACGCCTTCTTCACATCTGATGCCACCACCACCTTCAGCTCCCTTCCTTCTGCCGAAGAAAGCACCATATTCAACAGCCGTCGGACATTTGACGACAGCTGCCTTGCCCTTGACAAAATCGCTTCGGACTCTTGAGTTGAGAGAAGTTCGCCCAGAATCATTGCACCTGACAATCAAATAAAAACTGGTGCGGCCTCCTTCTAAAGCAAGTGAGGAAATCTCCACCCACATCCAAAATGCAATCATCCGTTGTATCCTGCCCCATTTGCAGCAGAACCTTCTAGGCACAGTTTTGCCTGGGTAGTCACTTATATACCCACCGGACGACCCTACTAAAAACTCCAGATGATCAGCATTATCGTCTTTGCCTCAGAAGGACGAACAACTTACAACCGAACAATCTGTCACCATATCAGTGCACGTGTTGATGTGCTGTTGATTTGTTGCCACTTGAACAAAAATCTGACAGCTGAGTGATTGCTGCTGTACACCCATATCTCCTTTGCTTGATGGCTTTGAATTGACCCAAGATTGTGGATTTTACCCTTGTACTGTTGCTATGTTCCTTTACAACTCATCAGTTCTCTCTCTCTCCTGCTTTGGCCTTTGCTCAGCAAGCAATGCAATATGACCATTCTTTTGGCAATTAGAGCATTTGGCATATCTGTTAGGCATGCTTGTGCTGTGTGGTCGGTTAAACCGCTATCATCAGCACTCCCTAGATCAGGTTTTCCCGCTTTAGACTTTGCACAAGCCTTCCGACACTGGGTGGAAGCTATATTAGTCACTGGCATGGGATTAAATTACCATGCAGATGGATGGTAACAGCAATCCTTGAACGCAAGATTTGAACGTAAGATTTTGTGAGCATAGTAATTTCGACTGATTATTTTCGTCCATCAATCCATACAAACATCTGTCTCAATGTATGACCTAAGAATGTACCAATGTTTTTGGTAAACTAACTAGTTGAATGCCACAGAGATCAATGCTGGGGCCTGAATTATTTATGATCGATATTAATGACTTGGATGAAGGAACCAACTACATTGTAACCATATTTGCTGACGATATGAAGAATGTGAAAAAGCAAGTTATGAGGAGGCTACAAAGAGTCTGCAAAGGAAATTAAATAGGTTACGTGAGTGGGCAGAAATTTGGCAGATGAAGTATTTTGTGGGTTGTCCATTTCTGGTTAGAAGAATAGAAAATCAGTAATATTTAATTGGAGATTAACTGCAGAATGCTGCAGTACAGAGGAACCTGGGTATCCTTGTACATGAATCACAAAGTCAGAATTCAGGAAGGCAAATGGAATGTGACAATAAGCGATTATTATTTATATTGGCCTTTTGCAATGGGGATGGAGTATAAAAATAGAAAATTATTGCTACAGCTATACAGGGTATTGGTGAGACCATACCGAGAGTACTCTGTACAGTTTTGGTCACCTTAAGGGGAGACATATTTGCAATGGAGGCAGTTCAGAGAAGATTTACTTGGCTGGTTCCTGGGATGAAAGGGTTACCTTATGAGGAAAGGCTGAGTAGGTTGGGCCAATTCTCATGAAGTTTAGAATAATGAAGTTCAGAATAATGGCCTACTCCTCCTATTTCTTATGTTTTTATCCCAGTATGTAATTGGGAACTACCTTATTTTGTTCATCATCATGGTCTCTGCTGTATTTTGTTGCAAAAGCTTTTTCACTTTACAAGTTCCTCTCAATATCTAACAGACTTCGAGACGGACACTGTGACCAAATCACATGTTTAATGATATCGTAACACACTGGACACGCTCACAACATATGCATCTGCAATGCACCTATTTGTTTAAGTCAAAAACTCCTGGCCTTGTAAAAATAGTAAGTTTCTGAAAAATGTCATGTATATAGCCAAGTGTAATTTTGGCCCAGCAATCACTCGTCTAACACTAGTCTTCGATAACATTCTTTGTCCTTTTGTTACTAAATCCAAATGGTCCACATGTCCATCCTTGGCTTGTTGCAATGCTCCAGTGATGTCCCGTGCAAGCTGGAGAAGCAGCAACTCATCTTCCAATTGGGTATGTTGCAACCCTCAGGACTCTATGTTGAGTTTGACAGCTTTAGATTGTGAGCTTTCTCCTCCATCTTAAACACCTTTTTTTTTTTAAATAAAAATATCCCATACAGGTATTGTCTCGATGCAAACCCTGCCTCCCTCTCCCACACCAGGCTATCTGTCTTTTTGTTTTTAAATTTGCTAATTTTTGTTGCAATCTCCCACAACTACACTTCAATATCTAACACATTCCCTCCCTTCAGTTCTGATGACGAGCCAAAAGAACTTGAAACATTAACTCTGCTTTCTCTCTTTGCAGTTGCTGCCAGACCTGCTGAGTTTTTCCAACATCCTCTTCTTGTTTCAGATTCCAGCATTGCAGTATTTTGCTCATCAAAATATCTAAGTACTTTGCTATGTTGCAGGTAGTGATGATGTTATAGGCCCTGAAGACATGGAGAAATTCTGTGAAGACATTGGAGTTGAACCTGAAAATGTAAGTGCTTGAGGGGGGGGGGGCATCTAAAATTATTTTTGTGGGCATACTTGCATGTATGTGTGTATATTTTAGCACTTTCCATCTTTGTGATCTCAGGAGATGGATGGAACTGTGTTTTCGCAATCACTTTTCAGCACTTTAGGCAAAACGGGAACTTCCGATGGCCACAATCTATGGCATTAGATGTACGACTGATACTGTACCTGTCTCGAAGGCAAAACAGTTCATGCAAATAGTTACAAATCTGCTCTGCGAAAGTGAAAATGTCTCCACTGTGATCTGGACATGGGTCTTGTTTCTCCTGACTGGCTATAAAATTAATTTGTTATTTCATGCAGTGTGGGCATTGCTGGCAAGACCAGCATTTGTTGCCCATTCCAGGTGCCCTTGAACTGAGTGGCTTGCTGGGCTATTTAAGAGGATAGTTAAGAGCCAGCCACATTGCTGTGGGCCTGGAGTCACATGTAGACCAGACCATGTACGGACGGCACATTTCCTTCCCTGAAGGAAAGGAAGGAGTAATGTGACAAGGAAGTATTCAATGAATGGTATGACGTTCCGATTAGGCAGGCTGGTGAGGTGTTTTTCATGCATCGATGCAGACTCAATGGGTCAAAGGGCCTCTTCTGTACTGTATTATTCTGTGAAGGACATTACTGAACCAGATGGGTTTTTATGACAATGGTTGATAGTTTCATGGTCATCATTACTTAGACTGGCTTTCAATTCCAGATTTTGTTAATTAAATTTGCTGCCATGGTAGGATTTTAATCCGTTCCAAGAGCATCATTCTGGGCTTCTGGATTATTCAGCCAATGCCATTACTACTACACCATTGTCTTCCGGTGCGGCTAACAAAAGGTGTCCTTGCCGATCAATTGTTCAAATTAGGATAAATCGTCTGCAGGAAAGCTGCATCTTTAGGTGGATACACCCGAAATATACCTGGCACAAATATTGTAGCAATTAAAACAGTCCCTATATATAGTAGCAGATAGTTATTATGTTTGTCTTTGTGGAGGAGAAGTTTGCATTGGTGAAGGGGAACAAATTTAGATATCTGCAGGTGCGGGACTTTCTGCGTAGACAGGTATCAACCTTCCCACCCCTGCCGCTAAGGGGGATTCAGGACAGGGTAGTTTCCAGAGGATGGGTAGGAGAGGGGAGCGTCTCTGACATTTACAAGGAACTTATGGGGTCAGAGGAGATGCAGACTGATGAGCTGAAGCAAATGTGGGAGGAGGACCTGGGGGGGGAGAGATAGAGGAGGGCCTTTGGGCGGACGTGTTGAGTAGGGTCAACGGGACCGCAACCTCTGCCAGGCTCAGCCTGATTCAATTCAAGGTTGTTCACTGGGCTCACATGACAGTGGCCCGGATGAGCAGATTCTTTGGGGTGGAAGACAGGTGTGCAAAATGTGCGGGAGGACCAGCGAACCATGTCCACATGTTCTGGGCATGTCCAAAGCTTAGGGGATTTTGGCAGGGGTTTGCGGACGTCATGTCCAAGGTATTAAAAACGATGGTGACAATGAGTCCAGAGGTGGCAATTTTCAGGGTGTCGCAAGATCCGGGAATCCAGGAGGAGAAAGAGGCAGACGTTCTGGCCTTTGCTTCCCTGGTAGCCCGGAGACGGATACTATTAGCTTGGAGGGACTCAAAGCCCCCGAAGTCGGAGACCTGGCTATCGGACATGGCTAGCATTCTCTGTTCGGAGAAAATCAATTTAGCCTTGAGAGGGTCACTGTTAGGGTTCGCCTGGAGGTGGCAACCACTCATCGACTTCTTCGTGGAAAATTAATCGTCAGCAGAGGAGGGGTGAGGGGTAGGTTTGTGTAGATTAGAAGGTTAATTAATGGTGGGACATGTTGGGGAGGGAGGTGGTATTTGCACTGTGTTTATATTCTCATGTACATAGGGCCTGTACTGCGCTGTATTGTTCTATGTTCTATAGTGTAGGTTAGATGGCTTTTGTTTCGGTGCAACATCGTGGGCCGAAGGGCCTGTACTGCGCTGTATTGTTCTATGTTCTACGTTGTTTATATTGCTGCTGTTACAATGCCAAAAAAAAATCAATAAAATGTTTATTTTTTAAAAAAGTATTGATTTTTAGAATTTCTCTTGCTAGTGAAATTTTAATTGGTCTTTTTCCTGGACACATTCCTTCATCCTGAGAAACGTATACCAAGATAACAGCTCCTGACCTTTTAGATTAAAATATTCCTGCAAAAATTAAGGGGCAATTTAGCTTGGCCAATCCAACTACCCTGCACATCGTTGGGTTGTGCGGGTGAGACCAACGCAGAACTATTATCAGAACACAGTGGATTGACATTGTCCTTTTATTTTCTCTAATACTATACTAAAGTGTCTACAAATTCCCCAACTAATAGATAGCACTCAAATCTCAATCAACATGATACTTAGATTTTTCCATCTTTTTGAAAGTGGATTCAATTAGAATGCAACACTATTAGAAGTGCTCTTGTTGGAAGTTCAGAACTTTCTGCATTTATAAAACCATTAATTCAGAAAATGCTTGTTCATTGTATGGTGATAAATGAAAGGAATAGAAGGATTGATTGCAAAATACCTTAAAGGGATATATTTTCTCTTCAGCTAATGACTTGGGCTATGCTACTGCATGTAAATGATCTCATAGTTATTGTAATATCTGATACCTGAAGTGGATACCAAACTTCATTTAAATAATAAAGTTATTAAATAATTCTTGGGATTCTGATTGCAGAGCAGCCATTTTAAAACAAGAATCTGTACTCTTACACCACTATTGATCTCTTGTACTTATTTTAGGTGGTGATGTTGGTGCTAGCCTGGAAGCTGGATGCCCAGAGTATGGGTTATTTCACTCTACAAGAATGGTTGAAGGGAATGACCTTATTACAGTATGAAATGCTTCTGGATTAATTTACTTTTATTTTTACATAGTTGCCAGTTAACTTTAAGGTTATGCTTTATGTCATTGGTTAAGATTGATAAGTGTTTAATGCTTTAATGGCTATACATGTGGTTAAATTTTAAGATTGCATAAAATTCAACTGCACCTCTTTGGAGTATCTTTTCATGTTGAGTTGCTGCATTAAGAAAAAAATTAAAGGGTGGCACAGTGTTTAGCACTGCTGCCTCACTGTGCTGAGGACCCGGGTTCGATGCCAGTCCTGGGTCACTGTGCGTGTGGAGTTTGCATTCTCCCCATGACTGCGTGGGCCTCACCCCCACAACCCAAAGATGTGCAGGGTAGTTGGATTGGCCATGCTAAATTACCCCTTTATTGGGGAAAAAAAAGAATTGGGCACTATATTCTTTTAAAAATAAAAAAATGTAACACAAATAAGACTGTTTAAATTTATCATGTTTGCTACATTGCTAGATTCTCGAGTTGGAAGGGTCAAATCCGAGATATGTTTGGGCAGCATCTCATTCAATTTCTAGTGGGTATTGATTGGCTTACAACACAAAATTAGCCCTAATCCAGCTGTAATTGGCAACCTCATTCCGAAACTAAAGGATGGCTGTGTGGGAAATGAGGGAAAGACAGTGCCCGTCTGCAGCTGAAGCATGTTGCTGAAATTGAGCAAACTATTCTTTGAACCTGGATACTTGACCTAAGAGCACTTGTTACCAATATTGGCTGCCTAAACTGAGAAGAGTTAAATTCTCTAGCCATTAAATCCCTTATGAAAAGTCAGCACAATGTTTGTAAACATTCTCCAAACATAGGAGCTGGCTATTTAGCTCCTTGGGCCTGTTCTGCCATTCAGTGAGTTCATGACTGACCTGCAACTTAATTCCTATTTACCAACCTTTGCCCAATATCCTTTAATATCTTTAGTTAACTAAAATCTCTGAATCTCCAATTTAAAATTCGCAATTGATTGCCATTGGTGGGAGAGCGTTGAAAACGTACTGCCACCGCACGTAGGAGAGTTTCCTAAGTTCACTCTTTTAGTATGGCTTAAATAAGAAGTGCCCAATAGTTTTGAATGTCCCAACCAGCAGAAATGGTCCTTCCTCTTGCCCCGACTCAATCTTGGCATCTTCCCCTCTCCCTACCCCACCTCTTGGCGGGGTGGGGAGGATGTCAGTGGCACGATGTCATCCTGAATCACCTTGCCCTTTCCACCACATCATAGATTCATAGACTCCTTACAGTGCAGAAGAAGGCCATTTTACCCATCGAGTCTGCACCAAACCTCCGAAAGAGCACCTTACCTCGGCTCAATCCCCCAACCTATACCTGTAGCCCCACCTCACTTTTGGACAGTTGGGGGCAATTTAGCATGGCTAATCCACCTAAACCGCACATCTTTGGACTGAGGGGAAACTGGAGCACCCGGAGGAAACCCACGCAGTACAGAGAGAACGTGCAAACTCCACACAGTCACCCGAGTTTGGAATTGAACCCAGGTCCTTGGTGCTGTGAGCCAGAAGTGCTAACCACTAGGCCATTGTGCCACCCTTCATCGCTCACCAAACATAAATACGTTAGTCGTTTGATCTGGAAATTTAATATGGTTTTCGAAGTTCCAATTAAAGTAGAAGATTATTTTTCAATTTTATTTATATTTTCAATTTTAGATGTGACACAACAGAGAAACTGAGAAATTCACTAGATTACTTGAGATCATTGTTGAATGAGCCCACAAATTTTAAACTTGTATACAGATACGCCTTTGATTTTGCACGGGTAAGTGATTCTCTTGTATATAAAAAAAACTTTAAAATGTAAAGCCAACCGAAGTGCCAAAGCTTTTGCCATCGGCCATGACTAACAGACATTTCTGTTTTTCAAAAAGAAAATAGCCTACTCTGTTGTCTCCGAAAAATAAAAGAGCTATATGTACTTTGTTTATTTGAATGCCTTACCAAGCCACTAAAACTGCCTTCCCCATCTGAAATGTGCATTCAAATAGTTTTAAGATATGAGTGATGCATTTAAAATGACAATCATTTTATTTTAATTTCAGTAGTTCTGAAGTTCCTGTACCTATTTAATACATTAAATGTAGAATAAAAGTTTCCCCCCTCCCCGCAACTTAAGTTATAGTTGGATCCACACTGTAAATATGCATGAGGATATCAGTTTATGGGAAGTGGTGATGGGGAGATGTCGAATTAAGGGTTAACTCTAATAATAGCTACTGAGCATGTGCGTAAGCAGCTATATCCCAGTGATGTCAGTCACTGTAGGATGATGAGTGTGAAGTATATTGGAGAGTAGTTCTAGCAATGTCTGGGCCTGTCTTAACCTTTGTAAATACAATATAAATAATTGTGTTTTCAACAAAAGACCATTGCTTCCAGCAAGGTTTCTTCTAGGGTAAGAAGCTAACTAATCCAGAGATAAAAACACAATAACAGATTAAAAATTTAGAATTGAGAACTTTGTACTCTCTACAATTTGTGATAGAGTACGTGAGCAGACTGAGTTCCGCATCATTATGCTAGAATATAAATTCACATCAGCGATTTGTGCAGCTTATTTTCATACTTAAAAAAATTTTTTTTAGAGTACCCAATCCATTTTTTCCAATTAAGGGGCAATTTAGCATGGCCAATCCACCTAGCCTGCATATCTTTGGGTTGTGGGGGCGAAACCCATGCAAACACGGGGAGAATGTGCAAACTCCACACAGACAGTGACCCAGAGCCGGGATCGAACCTGGTACCTCGACGTCATGAGGCAGCAGGGCTAACCCACTGCGCCACCGTGCTGCCCTCTTATTTTCATACTTGCTGAACTATAAGAGGAGAGTATAGGCTAGGTACACCAAGAGGAAATATTGGCAGGAATTCTCAGCAGCAGAATTTCTCAAAATGAGGAAAATTTCTTTCCCTGTTTCTCTTTGCCAAACCCACTCCTGAGTGTTTTTGTTGTTTAACTCTGGTCTTTCTTGTTATCTTTCCACTCTCTTTATTGAAAGTGACAGCTTAGACTTTGCTGTCAGAAAAATAAATTTATTTCTCAAAGCAATTGAGTTGGCGAACAGACAAATTCAGTCCATATTTTTTGAATTGATCAGTTATTTCAGGGTGTTGGTCAGTTTTGTTATATAAACATAAATTTTTTTTTTTTTTTGCTGATTTATTTTTGTCTCACCGTTCTTTTAAACACTAATGAGTGGGGGGAAATGACTCCAAAAACATGGGTAAATTTAGACAAACTCATTTTTTAAAAGAAACTGGCCCAGAACTTTGCTGAGATATTCACTGTTGTAATAAGACATCAAGATTGCAGAACCTGATGTACAGCGTAAAAGTCTGAAGAAATTATTGCATCAGTCACTTCAGCTGCTGGTTATGCACTCCCTCATTATCTGACACTTCTTGTTCTGATCTGTCCTTTCCCTGGCCAAAATGGTTGCATAGCTAATTGTTGTAACTAAGCCCCCACCTGTTAAAATCAATAGTGTGATCTCAGCGTCCTGAAAACTACAGCCCCATTTAACCACAAATTTGTCTCATCTTCGTTTAGCTTAATCCACAATTATTACTGCTGCAAACGTCTCTAAATTGCCTAAAGATCTTGCCCTCCCATTTCCCCCTCCCCAATGCTTAATGTTGATACTCGTGCAGTGTAATAACTGATCCCATGTTATTTCTGACCTTTCCGGGACAGGGTTGCCAATTCTGGTTTAGTGTAATCCTGGAGGTCTGATCATGTAAACTTCAGTAATATGACATAAGATTGGATAGGATTTGCGTTTATTGTCACGTGTACCGAGATACCGTGAAAAGTATTGTTCTGCATACAGTCCAGACATCATTCCATACATGAAAAAAAAATAGGACATACGATAGATACACAGTGTAAATACAGAGACACAGACACCGGGTGAAGCATATGCAGTGTAGTACTAAGGAGAGAAGATGATTGGAGAGATCAGTTCAGTCCATAAGAGGCTCATTCAGGAGTCTGGTAACAGGGGAGAAGAAACTGCTTTTGAACCTGTTAATGCGTGTTCTCAGACTTTTGTATCTCGTGCCTGATGGAAGAGGTTGGAAGAGTGAATTACCCAGGTGGGAGGGGTCTTTGATTATGCTGCCCGCTTTCCCAAGGCAGCGGGAGGTGTAGACTGAGTCAATGGATGGGAGGCAGTTTCACGTTGTGGACTGAGCTGTGTTCACGACTCTGCAGTTTCTTATGGTCTTGGGCCGAGCAATTGCTTTCTATGGTGCATCTGTAAAAATTGGTAAGAGTCAATGTGGACATGCCGGATTTCCTTAGTTTCCTGAGAAGTATCGGCACTGTTGTGCTTTCTTGGTCGTAGCATCGACATGGGTGGACCAGGACAGATCATTGGTGATGTGCACACCTAGGAATTTGAACCTGTCAACCATCTCCACCATTGATGTAGATAGGGGCATGTACGATACTTTGCGTCCTGAAGTCAATGACCAGCTCCTTAGTTTTGCTGATGTTGTGGGAGATATTTGTCACTAGGTTCTCTATCTCCTTCCTGTACTCCGACTCATTGTTGTTCGAGATCCGACCCATTATGGTCATGTCATCAGCAAACCTGCAGATGGAGTTGGAGCCAAGTCTTGCCACACCGCCTTGTATGTGTATAGGGAGTATAGTAGAGGGCTAAGTTCGCAGCCTTGAGGTGTCCCGGTATTGAGGACTATCGTGGGGGAGGTGTTGTTTATCCTTACTGATTGTGGTCTATGGGTCAGGAAGTCGAGTATCCAGTTGCAGAGGGAGGAGCCAAGTCCGAGGTTTGGAGTTTTGATATGAGCTTGGCTGGGATTATGGTATTGAAGGTGGAGCTGAAGTCAATAAATAGGAGTCTGATGTAGGAGTCCTTGTTGTCGAGATGCTCCAGGGTTGAGTGTAGGGCCAGGGTGATGGCGTCTGCTGTGGACCTGTTGCAGCAGTATGCGAATTGCAGTGATCAAGGAATTCTGGGAGCATGGAGTTGATGTGTCTCATGGCCAACCTCTCGAAGCACTTCAGAATGATAGATGTCAAAGCCACTGGATGGTAGTCGTTGAGGCACGTTGCCTGGTTCTTCTTACCGGTATGATGGTGGTCTTCTTGAAGCGGGAACCTCTGATCTCAACTTGTACCTACCGTTTGCAAATGTTATTGACTGCTGTGATGAATGTAGAAATTGTTAAATATTCTACTTGATATATATTCCAGTAATGTTTTTAAATGCCTGGGTTAAGGTATATATTTGTTGCATTGATATTATTAAATAACCTGGGTTAAGTTACCCAGACTGTGTCTGCTAAAGCTGTAATTAAGGAGTCATAAAAGGGTGAGGTAATTATTGATTTTAACCACTTGGTTACGAATAAAGGACTAATGGAATTGTATTTTAATTTCTGGAGATTCCCTGGAATGTAGATAATTTATTTGTGGGGGCGGGGGGAAGTAGTGTTTAGTCCTAGCTAAGCAGGTCATGGAACTTAGTGGGATACTTAGTGGGATTAATGGGAGGATCTGGTCTCTTGGTAGTTTTGCAGTCTGTTATAGGAATTTAAGTTTGAATAGCAGTTTTGCCTAATACTGTTGGGTTGAGCAGAAGTGCCGTGAACCTGCTCTTGAAAGGAACCCTCTCCAAAAGCAAATAACCTGTTTTGTGAACTTTATTTTTAAGTGGCATTTGAACAGTATAGGGTTGGTCAATTGGAATTAGTGGCAGGTGTAGATAGTTCATGGTTTTGCTTCTATTTAAGAACTGCTTAACTTTTAATTGTAATGCTATTTCTTTGACGTTAATGTGGTTAATTTTGTGTTTAAATTAAAGTTTGTTCTAACATAAAAGTTAACTATTGGTCAGAGTCAAAACTCCTGGGGTGCAGTATCCTTTCTTCACAGTTTTGCAAATTGAAATAAATTGTTCGGGATTCTTGTTTGGCGCCTTAACAAATGTTGGGATCTGGTATCCTAACATTGCATCCTATTTAAGTAGGTGATGCAGACAATTTGTAAAACTGTAGAGTGGAGTTAAATCTGCTTAATCCCAGAATTCTGATGTTTATTACAGACCAGCACCTGAGACAATAAGTATACCTTTGAGAATCAGAGGAACATTGTTGACAGGCTGTGCCGTTTCAGTGCTATGCTTGATCTATTTACTGCTGTTGAGACCATGACCAACATTTCTTGGCAATAGTTAAACTGACCATCAAACTACTTGAGAAGTCCAAAATATTACAGCGAGTAAATCATTTTTTACCAGATTTTTGGTGGTAAGGCTCAATAAATCCTATAGTATAAACCAAATACGCCCAGAAGAAACTGATATGGTTTGTATTTTTAACATTGCCATTAAAATAGAATGACTAGAGGTATTAGCATCCCCATTTCTAAAGGACAAGTAAATTGACCAAGGCAAATTTAGGCAACACAGCATTTTCAAAGGTCGAATTAAAAACAAAAAAAGCCGGAATGAACTCAGCAGGTCTGGCAGCACCTGTGGGGAGAGAAACCGAGTTTTAAATTTTTAAAAATTTTATTCCAAACTTATTCAAACAGTTACAAAACATAAATAATCCAGGAACACACTCCCCAATTTACAATTTTACAGTCTGTACAAATGTTTCCCCTTTTTCAGCCCGTGCCTCCCCTCCCTCCCCCCGTTACGAACAGCTCCTCCAACGTGGCCACAAACAGTCCCCACTGTGCCTCAAAGCCCTCCGCTGAACCCCTCAGTTCATACTTGATTTTCTCCAACCGGAGAAAATTGTATAGATCCCCTAGCCAGGCAGCCATCACCGGCAGCGTTGCCGACTGCCATCTAGTAAAATTCTCCACCGTGCAATCAGAGTCATTTGCACCATGTACCACCTTAAACTGTATCAAGATCCTCCTCGCATACGAGGAGGTCCAATTCACCCTAAGCAGTTCTTCACTCCCCAACCTATCTCCTTCACCCCCAGCTCTTCCTCTCATTTCTCCTTGATCCTCACCACCTGCATTCCCCCCCCCCCAGTCACCCATACATGTCCCCGATATAGATGCTTCCACATCCGGAAGCATACTTTAATAGGGCAAACCTTGGCAGCCTGGGAAACCCTTTCCACGCTTCTGTACAACGTCCCTTACTTGTAAATATCAAAATTTGCTTCCCCTCGGGAGCTCCACCCTCCCTCAGCATGTAATACAAAACAGATGTTGCAAGTTACAGTGTTAAAAGAGCACAATCAAGAACCCATTCAATCCTATCTCTCCCCCACATTAAACTAAAAACATCCGGTAACCACCGACCATGACTAACTCGTTAAAAAAGGAAATGAATGGCTGCTCCTAGGTAGAACCCTTCTACCCATCCCCAAACGGTGTATTTGACCGTCTCCAAATATAGAAACTCCATGAGGTCGCCCAACCAGGCACTGAGCGGAGTAAGAGACCTCCACCCAAGCAGAACTCCCTTCCGGGCTATTAAGGAGGCAAAGGCGAGGGCATCCGCCTTCACCCCGTCTGCACCACCAGCGAGTCCAAGACTCCGAAAATGAGCACCAACGGACAAGGCTCCAGTTCGACATTAAGAATTTCTGACATGGTGTTAAGAAAGAGACACAAAAGCTTAACAACTTGGGACACGACCAGAATGTGTGTGTATGATTAGCTGGCCCTCGAGAACACCGCTCACACCTGTCATCCACTCCCTTGGACAGATGAGCCATATGCACCACCTTGAACTGGATCAACTAAACTGAGCGCAGGTTGATGTGGAGTTGGCCCTACGAAGAGACTCCCGCCACATCTCATTCACAGTAGGACGCAATTCACCTTCCCATTTTCTCTTCACCTCATCCAACGGAGCCGGCTCTGCTGTTATGATATGACCATAAATAACTGAAATCCCCCCCCCAAACCAGGAAGGGCAGTGGTGCCAGGGGGGAAAAGGAATAGTCTGCAAAAAAAAAAAAAAAAAAAAAAATCACGAATCCAGAGGTATCTAAACAAATTGGCCCCAGGGAGTTGAAATTTTTCCGATAGCTCCTCAAAACTGCCAAACCTTCCCTCATAGAATTTACAGTGTAGAAGGAGGCCATTCGGCCCATCGAGTCTGCACTGGCTCTTGGAAAGAGCACCCTACCCAAGGTCAACACCTCCACCCTATCCCCATAACCCAGTAACCCCACCCAACACTAAGGCCAATTTATCATGGCCAATCCACCTAACCTGCATATCTTTGGACTGTGGGAGGAAACCGGAGCACCCGGAGGAAACCCACACACACACTGGGAGGATGTGCAGACTCCGCACAGACAGTGACCCAAGCCGGAATCGAACCTGGGACCCTGGAGCTGTGAAGCAATTGTGCTATCCACAATGCTACGTGCTGCCCCTCCATGAACAAGTCCCCAAACCACTCCAGACCCTGCCCCTCCCATGTCCTAAATGTCGAGTCCAAGCTCGCTGGCACCAAGAAATGATTACTGCAGATAGGGGCCAACAATGACATGGAGCTAAATTTAAAATGCTATCTGAACTACTTCCAGATTCTCCGGGTGGACACCACCGGGTTCGAGGCAGTCACTAAAGCACCAATTTCAACTTGTACCCAGAGAAGGAGCCAAAACTCCTGTGTAGCTTTGTTATCTCATCCATAGTGGCAACTGGGTCCATGATATAAAGAAACAGATCATCTGCGTGGAAAGACACCCTATGGTCCCTCCCTGATATATCCCCTTCCATTATAGTTGATCTTAATGCTATGGCCAGTGGTTCAATTGCTAAAGCAAAAAGTAGTGGAGACAGTGGACTGTCTCGGACCTCTATTCAATGGAAAATATGCCAACCTCAAAGCATTAGTGCAGGCTCTTAACAGTCTCTAACCTAGACAGCAAACAAATCCAAGAAATGAACTTTTGCCCAAAACTAACACTCCCAAGGATCACAAAGAGAACATGTGCATATGTTCCCCACTCCACTCTATCGAACACTTTTTTGTTGTCCGTGGACACAATCCCCTCTGGTTAGGGCACAAGAGAGGCCGACGTATATTGGCTGACAATTGCCGAACCTTAACGAAGCCTGTCTGGTCTTCCGCGATCACCTGTGAAAGGCAGAGCTCCAACCACAGTGCAAGCATCTTTGAGAATTTAACGTCTGCATTCAAAAGCAAAATGGGTCGAAATGACCCACATTCCATAGGATCCTTGTACTTCAGGATCAGAGAAATAAGAAGCCTGTGCTAGTGTGATGGTCAATGAACCCCAGGGCAAGGAGTCATTGAACATGTTCAGTATTAACAGGATCAACTGACCTGCAAACGTCTTGTAAAAATCGGAGAATCCATCAGGGCCGAGAGCTTTACCCGTTTGCATTAGAACATAGAACATAGAACGATACAGCGCAGTACAGGCCCTTCGGCCCACGATGTTGCACCGAAACAAAAGCCATCTAACCTACACTATGCCATTCTCATCCATATGTTTATCCAATAAACTTTTAAATGCCCTCAATGTTGGCGAGTTCACTACTGTAGCAGGTAGGGCATTCCACGGCCTCACTACTCTTTGCGTAAAGAACCTACCTCTGACCTCTGTCCTATATCTATTACCCCTCAGTTTAAAGTTATGTCCCCTCGTGCCAGCCATATCCATCCGCGGGAGAAGGCTCTCACTGTCCACCCTATCCAACCCCCTGATCATTTTGTATGCCTCTATTAAGTCTCCTCTTAACCTTCTTCTCTCCAACGAAAACAACCTCAAGTCCATCAGCCTTTCCTCATAAGATTTTCCCTCCATACCAGGCAACATCCTGGTAAATCTCCTCTGCACCCGCTCCAAAGCCTCCACGTCCTTCCTATAATGCGGTGACCAGAACGGTACGCAATACTCCAAATGCGGCCGTACCAGAGTTCTGTACAGCTGCAACATGACCTCCCGACTCCGGAACTCAATCCCTCTACCAATAAAGGCCAACACTCCATAGGCCTTCTTCACAACCCTATCAACCTGGGTGGCAACTTTCAGGGATCTATGTACATGGACACCTAGATCCCTCTGCTCATCCACACTTTCAAGAACTTTACCATTAGCCAAATATTCCGCATTCCTGTTATTCCTTCCAAAGTGAATCACCTCACCCTTCTCTACATTAAACTCCATTTGCCACCTCTCAGCCCAGCTCTGCAGCTTATCTATATCCCTCTGTAACCTGCTACATCCTTCCACACTATCGACAACACCACCGACTTTAGTATCGTCTGCAAATTTACTCACCCACCCTTCTGCGCCTTCCTCTAGGTCATTGATAAAAATGACAAACAGCAACGGCCCCAGAACAGATCCTTGTGGTACTCCACTTGTGACTGTACTCCATTCTGAACATTTCCCATCAACCATCACCCTCTGTCTTCTTTCAGCTAGCCAATTTCTGATCCACATCTCTAAATCACCCTCAATCCCCAGCCTCCGTATTTTTTGCAATAGCCTACCGTGGGGAACCTTATCAAACGCTTTGCTGAAATCCATATACACCACATCAACTGCTCTAACCTCGTCTACCTGTTCAGTCACCTTCTCAAAGAACTCAATAGGTTTGTGAGGCATGACCTACCCTTCACAAAGCCATGCTGACTATCCCTGGTCATATTATTCCTATCTAGATGATTATAAATCTTGTCTCTTATAATCCCCTCCATGACTTTACCCACGACAGACGTGAGGCTCACCGGTCTATAGTTGCCGGGGTTGTCTCTGCTCCCCTTTTTGAACAAAGGGACCACATTTGCTGTCCTCCAGTCCTCTGGCACTATTCCTGTAGCCAATGATGACATAAAAATCAAAGCCAAAGGTCCAGCAATCTCTTCCCTGGCCTCCCAGAGAATCCTAGGATAAATCCCATCAAGTCCCGGGGACTTATCTATTTTCAGCCTGTCCAGAATTGCCAACACCTCTTCCCTACGTACCTCAATGCCATCTATTCTATTAGCCTGGGGCTCAGCATTCTCCTCCACAACATTATCTTTTTCCTGAGTGAATACTGACAAAAAATATTCATTTAGTATCTCTCCTATCTCTTCAGACTCCACACACAATTTCCCATCCCTGTCCTTGACTGGTCCTACTCTTTCCCTAGTCATTCGCTTATTCCTGACATACCTATAGAAAGCTTTTGGGTTTTCCTTGATCCTTCCTGCCAAATATTTCTCATGTCCCCTCCTTGCTCGTCTTAGCTCTCTCTTTAGATCCTTCCTCGCTACATTGTAACTATCCATCGCCCCAACTGAAACTTCACACTTCATCTTCACATAGGCCTCCTTCTTCCTCTTAACAAGAGATTCCACTTCCTTGGTAAACCACGGTTCCCTCGCTCTACGCCTTCCTCCCTGTCTGACCGGTACATACTTGTCAAGAACATGCAGTAGCTGATCCTTGAACAAGCCCCACTTATCCAGTGTGCCCAACACTTGCAGCCTACTTCTCCACCTTATTCCCCCCCAAGTCACGTCTAATGGCATCATAATTGCCCTTCCCCCAGCTATAACTCTTGCCCTGCGGTGTATACTTATCCCTTTCCATCATTAACGTAAACGTCACCGAATTGTGGTCACTGTCCCCAAAGTGCTCTCCTACCTCCAAATCCAACACCTGGCCTGGTTCATTACCCAAAACCAAATCCAACGTGGCCTCGCCTCTTGTTGGCCTGTCGACATATTGTTTCAGGAAACCCTCCTGCACACACTGTACAAAAAACGACCCATCTATTGTACTCAAACTATATCTTTTCCAGTCAATATTTGGAAAGTTAAAGTCTCCCATAATAACTACCCTGTTACTTTCGCTCATATCCAGAATCATCTTCGCCATCCTTTCCTCTACATCCCTAGAACTATTAGGAGGCCTATAAAAAAACTCCCAACAGGGTGACCTCTCCTTTCCTGTTTCTAACTTCAGCCCATACTACCTCGGAAGAAGAGTCCCCATCTAGCATCCTCTCCGCCACCGTAATACTGCTCTTGACTAGCAGCACCACACCTCCCCCTCTTTTGCCTCCTTCTCTGAGCTTACTAAAACACCTAAACCCCGGAACCTGCAACATCCATTCCTGTCCCTGCTCTATCCATGTCTCCGAAATGGCCACAACATCAAAGTCCCAGGTACCAACCCATGCTGCCAGTTCCCCTACCTTGTTTCGTATACTCCTGGCATTGAAGTCGACACACTTCAAACCACCTCCCTGAACACTGGCCCCCTCCTGCGACGTCAAATCTGTGCTCCTGACCTCTATACTCTCATTCTCCCTTACCCTAAAACTACAATCCAGGTTCCCATGCCCCTGCTGCATTAGTTTAACCCCCCCCAAAGAGCACTAACAAATCTCCCCCCCAGGATATTTGTGCCCCTCAGGTTCAGGTGTAGACCATCCTGTCTGTAGAGGTCCCACCTTCCCCAGAAAGAGCCCCAGTTATCCAAAAATCTGAATCCCTCCCGCCTGCACCATCCCTGGAGCCACGTGTTTAAATGCTCTCTCTCCCTATTCCTCATCTCACTATCACGTGGCACGGGCAACAACCCAGAGATAACAACTGTTTGTTCTAGTTCTGAGCTTCCATCCTAGCTCCCTGAAAGCCTGCCTGACATCCTTGTCCCCTTTCCTACCTATGTCGTTAGTGCCAATGTGGACCACGACTTGGGGCTGCTCCCCCTCCCCCCTAAGGACCCGGAAAACACGATCCGAGACATCACGTACCCTTGCACCTGGGAGGCAACATACCAAACGTGAGTCTCTCTCGCTCCCACAAAATCTCCTATCTGTGCCCCTGACTATAGAGTCCCCAATTACTAATGCTCTGCTCCTCTCCCCCCTTCCCTTCTGAGCAACAGGGACAGACTCCGTGCCAGAGGCCCGTACCCCATGGCTTACCCCTGGTAAGTCTTCCCCCCCCCCCCCCCCCCCCCCCCCCCCCCACAAGTATCCAAAGCGGTATACTTGTTTCTCAGGGGAACGACCGCGGGGGATCCCTGCACTGACTGCTTTTTCCCAGTCCCTCTTACAGTTATCCACCTATCTCCAATCTTTGGTGTAACTAATTCCCTGAAGCTGCTATCTATGACCCCTTCTGCCTCCCGAATGATCCGAAGTTCTTCCAACTCCAGCTCCAGTTCCCTAACTCGGTCTTGGAGGAGCTGGAGATGGCAGCACTTACTGCAGGTAAAATCAGCAGGGACACTAACTGCATCCCTCACCTCAAACATCCTGCAGGAGGTAACCCAGTGAATTCCATAATTTCCTCAGGGCCCAATAGGGATTTCAACTCCTCCTGGCTCTCCATCTCCACCAATGGGAAGGATAACCCATCCAAAAACTCCTCCATGGCCAAAGCCTCCACCAGAGGTTCATCTATAGAGATCCCTACAGAATGTTTGGAAAGCCGCATTAACTTTAGACGGGAGGGTTTAAACTAGGATGGCAGGGGGGGTGGGCACAGGAGCAATAGGTCAGAAGGTGAGAGCATTGAGGGAGAACTAGGGAATAGGGCCAGTATGGCTCTGAGGCAGAGCAGACAGGGTGAAGTTGCTGAACCTAGGGGGTCTGGTGGCCTGAAGTTCATACGTTTTAATGCAAGAAGTATTACGGGTAAGGCAGATGAACTTAGAGCTTGGATTAGTACTTGGAACTATGATGTTGATGCCATGGATTGGCAGCTAAACGTTCCAGGATTTAGATGTTTCAGGCGGGATAGAGGGGGATGTGAAAGGGGTGGCGGAGTTGCGCTACTGGTTAGGGAGAATATCACAGCTGTACTACGGGAGGACACCTCAGAGGGCAGTGAGGCTATATGGGTAGAGATCAGGAATAAGAAGGGTGCAGTCACAATGTTGGGGGTTTACTACAGGCCTCCCAACAGCCAGCGGGAGATAGAGGAGCAGATAGGTAGACAGATTTTGGAAAAGAGTAAAAACAACAGGGTTGTTGTGATGGGAGACTTCAACTTCCCCAATATTGACTGGGACTCACTTAGTGCCAGGGGCTTAGACGGGGCAGAGTTTGTAAGGAGCATCCAGGAGGGCTTCTTAAAACAATATGTAGACAGTCCAACTAGGGAAGGGGCTGTACTGGACCTGGTATTGGGGAATGAGCCCGGCCAAGTGGTAGAAGTTTCAGTAGGGGAGCATTTCGGTAACAGTGACCACAATTCAGTAAGTTTTAAAGTGCTGGTGGACAAGGATAAGAGTGGTCCTAGGGTGAATGTGCAAAATTGGGGGACGGCTAATTATAACAATATTAGGCGGGAACTGAAGAACCTAGTTTGGAGACAGATGTTTGAGAATAAATCAACATCTGACATGTGGGAGGCTTTCAAGTGTCAGTTGAAAGGAATTCAGGACCGGCATGTTCCTGTGAGGAAGAAGGATAAATACGGCAATTTTCAGGAACCTTGGATAACGAGAGATATTGTAGGCCTCGTCAAAAAGAAAAAGGAGGCATTTGTCAGGGCTAAAAGGCTGGGAACAGACGAAGCCTGTGTGGAATATAAGGAAAGTAGGAAGGAACTTAAGCAAGGAGTCAGGAGGGCTAGAAGGGGTCACGAAAAGCCATTGGCAAATAGGGTTAAGGAAAATCCCTAGGCTTTTTACACGTACATAAAAAGCAAGAGGATAGCCAGGGAAAGGGTTGGCCCACTGAAGGATAGGCAAGGAAATCTATGTGCGGAGCCAGAGGAAATGGGCGAGGTACTAAATGAATACTTTGCATTAGTATTCACCAAAGAGAAGGAATTGGTGGAGCCTGGAGAAGGGTGTGTAGATAGCCTGGGTCACATTGTGATCCAAAAAAACGAGGTGTTGGGCGTCTTGAAAAATATTACGGTAGATAAGTCCCCAGGGCTTGATGGGATCTACCCCAGAATACTGAAGGAAGCTAGAGAGGAAATTTCTGAGCCTTGCCAGAAATCTTTGGATCCTCACTGTCTTCAGGTGATGTCCCGGAGGACTGGTGAATAGCCAATGTTGTTCCTCTGTTTAAGAAGGGTAGCAAGGATAATCCAGGGAACTACAGGCCGGTGAGCCTTACGTCCGTGGTAGGGAAATTACTGGAGAGAATTCTTCGAGACAGGATCTACTCCCATTTGGAAGCAAATGGACGTATTAGTGAGAGGCAGCATGGTTTTGTGAAGGGGAGGTCTTTTCTCACTAACTTGATGGAGTTTTTCGAAGAGGTCACTAAGATGAATGATGCAGGTAGGGCAGTGGATGTTGTCTGTATGGACTTCAGTAAGGCCTTTGACAAGGTCCCTCATGGTAGACTAGTACAAAAGGTGAAGTCACATGGGATCAAGGGTGAGCTGGCAAGGTGGATACAGAACTGGCTTGGTCATTAGAAGGCAGAGAGTAGCAATGGAAGGATGCTTTTCTAATTGGAGGGCTGTGACCAGTGGTGTTCCACAGGGATCAGTGCTGGGACCGTTGCTGTTTGTAGTATATATAAATGATTTGGAGGAAAATGTAACTGGTCTGATTAGTAAGTTTGCAGACGACACAAAGGTTGGTGGAATTGCAGATAGCGATGAGGACTGTCAGAGGGATACAGCAGGATTTAGATTATTTGGAGACTTGGGCGGAGAGATGGCAGATGGAGTTTAATCCGGACAAATGTGAGGTAATGCATTTTGGAAGGTCTAATGCAGGTACGAAATATACAGTGAATGGTAGAACCCTCCAGAGTATTGAAAGTCAGAGAGATCTCGGTGTACAGGTCCACAGGTCACTGAAAGGGGCAACACAGATGGAGAAGGTAGTCAAGAAGGCATACGGCATGCTTGCCTTCATTGGCCGGGGCATTGAGTATAAGAATTGGCAAGTCATGTTGCAGCTGTATAGAACCTTAGTTAGGCCACACTTGGAGTATAGTGTTCAATTCTGGTCGCCACACTACCAGAAGGATGTGGAGGCTTTAGAGAGGGTGCAGACGAGATTTACCAGAATGTTGCCTGGTATGGAGGGCATTAGCTCAAAGGAGCGGTTGAATAAACTCGGTTTGTTCTCACTGGAACGATGGAGGTTGAGGGGCGACCTGATAGAGGTCTACAAACTTATGAGGGGCATAGACAGAGTGGATAGTCAGAGGCTTTTTGCCAGGGTAGAGGGGTCAATTACTCGGGGGCATAGGTTTAAGGTGCGAGGGGCAAGGTTTAGAGTAGATGTGCAAGGCAAGTTTTTTTTTTTTTTTTTTTTTTTTTTTTTTTTTTTTTTTTTTTTTTTTTAATATACACAGGGTAGTGGGTGCCTGGAACTCGATGCCGAAGGAGGTGGTGGAAGCAGGGACGATAGTGACATTTAAGGGGCATCTTGACAAATACATGAATAGGATGGGAATAGAGGGATACGGACCCAGGAAGTGTAGATTGTAGTTTAGTCGGGCAGCATGGTCGGCACGGGCTTGGAGGGCCGAAGGGCCTGTTCCTGTGCTGTACTTGTCTTCGTTCTTTGTTCTTTGGGATGGAAACCAAACTGCAGCCTCAACCTTTTCTTTTTTTTTAAATAATTTTTATAAAGGTTTTCATAAAATATCAATAACAAAATGAGAAAGAAAAAAGAACCCAACAGGGTTAAGTACAAAACACAATCTAAAAAAGCAACCCCCCAAACCCCTCTTTACCCCCGTACCTAAATAATAAATTAACATTAACACCCCGACTTAAGACAACAGGTGTATACACCCCCTCAGACCCTTCCAGTGTAAATAACATAAACACAAATAAAGTAAACCCCCCCCCCCCCCCCACCCCTGAGCTGCTGCTGCCATTGCCCAATGTCTATCGCTCTGCCAGAAAGTCTAACAACGGTTGCCACCGCCTAAAGAACCCTTGTACCGACCCTCTCAAGGCGAATTTCACCCTCTCCAATTTAATGAACCCTGCCATATCGCTGATCCAGGATTCCACGCTTGGGGGCCTCGTATCTTTCCACTGAAGGAGAATCCTTCGCCGGGCTACCAGGGACGCAAAGGCCAGAATTCCGGCCTCTTTCGCCTCCTGCACTCCCGGCTCCTCTGCCACCCCAAATATTGCGAGCCCCCAGCCCGGTTTGACCCTGGATCCTACCTTCCTCGACGCCGTCCTCGCTACGCCCTTCCAAAATTCCTCCAGCGCTGGGCATGCCCAGAACATATGGGTGTGATTTGCTGGACTCCCTGAGCACCTAACACACCTGTCCTCACCCCCAAAGAACCTGCTCATCCTTGTCCCGGTCAGGTGTGCCCTGTGCAGCACCTTAAACTGTATGAGGCTGAGCCCCGCGCATGAAGAGGAAGAGTTCACCCTCCCTAGGGCATCTGCCCACGTCCCTTCCTTAATCTCCTCTCCCAACTCCTCCTCCCACTTACCTTTCAACTCCACCACCGAGGCCGCCTCCTCCTCCTGCATCACCTGGTAAGTTTCCGAGATCTTCCCCACTCTTTCTCTCTTCCCCCCCCCCCCCCCCCCGAGAGCATCCTGTCCTGTACTGTGTGTGGCAGTAGCTGTGGGAATTCCATCACCTGCCGTCTGGCAAACGCCCTTACCTGTAAGTACCTGAAGGTGTTCCCCGGGGGGAGCCCGTATTTCTCCTCCAGCTCACCCAAGCTCGCGAACTTCCCGTCCACAAACAGGTCCCCCAACTTTCGTATCCCTGCCCTGTGCCACCCCGAAAACCCTCCACCTGTTCTTCCTGGGGCGAACCGGTGGTTCCCCCGTAATGGGGTCCACGCCGAGCCTCCACCTTTTCACTGGACCATTCAACCCCCTTGCGTTTCAGGTGACCAACCGAATTGGGGGCCTCCCACTCAGCCTCGATCCAGAGTCAGCCATTTCCACCAAAATAGATCATCCAGCAACTGCTTCGAGAGTACAGGAACCAGGCCTACCCAAGATGGCCACCAATTCCACCAGCAAGACAAAACAAAAAGATCTGTAGCCATCGTCAGCAGACTGCACCCCCACCTCCTCGCCCCCAAACAAATGTGCATACACACAAGTGTGGCAAACAAAAAACCCTAAATTCTACTTCTACTAACTCCACAAAAACAAAAACACTAAGCTCATTATCCAAATTTAAACTACAATAATGAGCTGCAGCTACCCCAACTGCTCCACTCCCGTTAGCTAGTTAACACTTTAGCTAGCGAGGCGGTCCCTGCCCAGAGTGAAGAAAAATAATGACTATTTAAAAAAAAAACCACTCGAAGTAGAGCAAAACCCATTACAAGGTACTCCTACAGGGAACCAGACATTTCCCATAATTATATCACAGAATAAAACGCCCCATAACATTGAGCCCCCCCCCCCCACCCAAATAAAACCTTCAAAACCGCCATCCTACCCAAGAACAAAGAAATGCAAACATGTACAAGAAATCCTAACAACTCCCCACAACCACATACCCACCCCCAACATCCACATACCTCACATAAACCTCAATAAACTCTCACCCAGCCCATGTTTTTTTTTTTACGAAAGTCTCCACATCCTCCGGTCCAGCAAAAAAAGTCTATTGACTCAAAGTCACTCTGAGCTGCGCCGCGTACACCACCCCAAATCGAGCTCCACTCTTATACAGGGCGGCCTTGGCTTTATTTACCCCGCCTGTTTCCTTGCCAGCTGCACGCCAACGTCTTTATTTTATTATTTTATAAGCACCCAATTTTTTTCTAATTAAGGGGCAATTTAGCTTGGCTAATCCACCTACCCTGCACATCTTTGGGTTATGGGGGTGAGACCCACGCAGACACTGGGAGAACGTGCAAATTCCATATAGACAGTTACCCGGGGCCGGGATCGAACCCAGGTCCTCGGCACTGTGAGGCAGCAGTGCTAACCACTGCACCACCTTGCCACCTAGCGCCAAAGTCTTTATACATCCCGGTGGTGTGGCCTTCCCATTTGTAAGAGTCGCCTCCACTCGCTTTATCGCCGTGCCATGTGCTGACGCCAACTCGTTGGGCCTTCTCCAATGCCGACCGAATGGGAGCCAAGGTTTCTTCTATCGACTGCCCTTGCTTCTCAAATTCAGCCGCCAAGATGCCGGTAAGCATCTTGGCCGTTATTGGATGGAAGGAGTCGCAACAGCAGCACTGGCCTCCGCCATTTTCTTCACTGACGAGCCCTGAGAAGTCTCCTCCGTCAACTGATTTCTTTCTACTTTCTTTGCCCTGGCCCTTTGGACATTTCCCTTATGTAGGCACCTTATACCCTTGATCAGGTGGGAATTTAAACAAAAGTACCCCCAGAAACGGAATGAAAAGGGCTAAAAATGCAGTAGCCTGGCAGGAGCCATCTTCCCTCTGCATACCACCACCGGAAGTCCAGAGCAGTGCTTTTTATTTTCAATGGTGGGTATTTGCCCACTGCAACTCACCATTCATAATACCAGTTACTGTGGCACCGGAAGAAAGCTCAGGAAAAAAGATAGCTTTATCATTTGCCCACTGCAGCAGTCTTTGAAAAAGATAATTGCCACTTTGTTTTTTCATACGCTAGTTTTAAATGCTCCTTTACAGTTTTGAAATTCTTGTCGGGTAACATTTCCCTATAAATGTGCATTCTGTGGGTTTTTTAATACAGTAAACCTCTACAAATGGGCATTTCAAAAACTCTTATCTGCAGAAAGCGGAAACTTATTGTCATTCCCAAATAACTTGCATTATAATAAATACAAACTGCACCTTGAAACCATGGGCACACTTGTTATGAACTGCAGATATTATTCAATGCACCAAGTCCATTTACACCAGTTATGGACAATCTAGACTAGTGAATGGGCCGCGTGAGTGGCCCTCCATCATGTCTGTGGGTTGCATGAGTTAAATACAGCACTTACATTATCCACAATCCTATGAATAAGATTAAATACATTTGATACATGCCAAATATTTGATAACCAGTTACAGAAGATGCTTAAATAAATATTCATGTATTAATACAACTTCAAATGGCAAAAGCAAATGTAATATTTGCGCTTGCACTTACATTATTAATGTAACTTCTGGTAGGATTTGTCTCCTCCACAAATTTTCTTCGATTAGGACTAGGCAATGTGCAATCGCTTCTCATAAGCGATTATCAATTCAACAGTTCAGCCTCACTTGAACGTACAGATCTGAAAAGCCGTTCTGCCAGATCAGCAATTTCTTGCACTCTGCGACTCACAGTGCCTGCTGAGTTGCAGACATTTAACACGTTTAATAATTTCCTCTTGGTTTTTAAATCCAGCAAATAAAACATCTGCAGAATCAATTATGCAATCTTTCACTAATTCGCCATCTGAGATGGCTTTTCATTTTTTGCAAGTAACCAAGCATTGGGGAAAGCTAGCCATAAGTCACTGCATCATTCTCATTTAATACTTGTCTAAATACCTGTCTCTGTGCTTTCATCGTTTCCTTCAGATTTGAAAGCTATCTAGCATGTTAGGCAGAACCTACTGGAAATTTTGTCCTGTAAGAGGGACGGTATGTTTCATAATGCCTGTTTACATTGTATTTTTTTTTAACTGCTATTACCTCATTGCAAATTAAGCACAGTGGTCTCTATTGCTGTTGAGTAACAAAATAACCAGCTCTCTTCTACCATTCTGCACTCATCGCTGATTCTTTTTCTCTTTTTGGCTAGTTCGTCCTCTGCATTTCTTGATTTTACTCTTGATTCTCCTTCCTCACCATGCCACTTCAACAAAAATCGAACCATTAGTCAGGAGCAAAGTAGATTACAGCTAACAAAATCAGTAGCAAGAAGCACAACCTCCCCCACGTGCTCTGGCACTGAACACTGTCTCCCTGCGCTTGCGTACTCTGAATGCGCTGGACATTTTGAAATGAAATGAAAAATGAAAATCGCTTATTGTCACAAGTAGGCTTCAATGAAGTTACTGTGAAAAGCCCCTAGTCGCCACATTCCGGCGCCTGTTGGGGAGGCTGGTACGGGAATTGAACCGTGCTGCTGGCCTGCCTTGGTCTGCTTTAAAAGCCAGCTATTTAGCCCAGTGTGCTAATCGCAGGAACTGCAGCATCGCGATCCTGGCGTCATCAGTAAGAGGGCAATCCTGGCAGGAACCTCTTAGTAGCACATCCTGGCGGGATCCTCATAGCAACACGATCACGGACCTGGAATGAACTCAGTGGTGGCACGTTTCCTCTGCCCATCTACACCGTGGGCAAGACTCAATGGGCCTCGCTCAGAGCCTGTATGGGTCACATACAGCAGCCACAGGTTGCCCACCACTGATACACTGACCGTACAAGAGGGTAGCTTTTGTTGAGTTGCAAGCATTGGATGTGAATTATGAACAAAGTACTCAACACCCAACTAAGAGTAGGTGACTACTCAGCAGCTGGGGAGAATGGGATAAAGTAAAGCTGAAATGAGAGGATCACACCTCACTCTAGCAGTATATCGGATACATGAGCTGCTAACCACTCCTTCGGTGCTTCAAACATTAGTAACTGCAGCACATGAGGGAGTGCTGAAGGACATTAAGCTCTACCTACCTCCTCACTATTTAATTGGGATCTCCTAGGCAATCTGACCCTCCAGCAGCCAAGGCTGCCAGGATCAGGAGATCCCTTCCTCAACCAAAAGGGACCCCAGGATAGCAATGAAGTTTGAAACCCAGGAAACAGAAATTAAACTAGAGTTGACTTCACATGCTGCTGCCACAGTTCCAGAATTGGGCACAATCCCAGATTAGTGATTTTAATAAAGGAATACTGCGGGGGATACATCTTATCCTGGAATATTTGACTTATCCTTGCTGTACATACGGTGACCATTTTTGGAAATAATACCTGCCAATAAAAGATCTTGGGTATTCCAAATGTAAAATTTCACTGGAAAGTTTCAACTGACGAATTATTCTCTTATCAACAGAGTGTGACAAATTATTAGTGGCTTGATAAGAAACAACTTAATAAATTCACCGCTGGCACACTGAGCCTCCTCTACGGCTATGTGCTGGTTTCCTCTGCAATGCATAGGATGTTGTCTGTGAAATTCAGACACTTCGACCAGTTTATTATTAAAACATTTTACCCAGGTACCCTTATTTGCGAGATGAACAAAGGACAGTCACAAGTTCACAATTGAACCCAAGTTTATTTTCAAACACAATGAAACAGTTATTCCTTTACTTAAGATTCTTAATACTACCAATGAGCTGGATCAAGCTGCAGGTCCAATCCTCTGAGTCTCGGTCATCTCAGGGCATTTGTCTGCGAAGATGGGTCTTGCAAGCTGCTTCCTTCTGTCTTCTGCATCATCTTCGCTGGGGAGGGTCTCTGGATGCCTCTTCCCTAAACCCCTCTTCGCCCCCAACCAGAAGCTTCTCAGGCCCTAAACCAATAGGGGTCGCAACAGTCAATGAGGTTGCTGATTGGAAGTCTGCAGGACACCAAGGAACCTAATCCCAGGGGTCCATCTTCAGTCGCATTGTCCGTACGTAACCGTATCCCATTTTTGATAGTGGCGGGAAATCTAGGTGCCAGAAAGTCTATCTTAATGTGGGCAATCCACAATAATCAATTCATTTGAGTGGGACCGATTTATCTTCCGATGTCTTCTTTACAGGGCAGGCCCAGATTGCTCCGGCTGTCTGTTTCTGTCCCAGCGCATTCGAGCTTGGCTGTTCGAATTCCCATCAGACCTGTCTGCAGTTCTGACTGTCGTTTGATTTAAAATGTCCAATTCTTAATTTAAAATGTCCAATTCTGTATCGGGCCTAAAATTCAGGCTGTTGGCCATTTTACCACAATGTATTTCAGCGCCTCTTTCAAATCATCTTTAGACATAAAATACATTATTTCAGACTAAATTTCATTGCTAATTTTAAAAATGTCCATGTATTGTATCTTGTTAGTAGGTTTTGTTGCCCTTTTCGATCCCAACAACGTTGCCAATACTGTTGCTAATATTAATGATAATGTTGGTGAACCACAGGCCTTCCCTTATATCGATCAAATTACCACACAACCAGTTAGTTAGTTCAAAAGGTGGTTTATTTACATACACAAGAGTTACCTTGACATGCAAACACAATATCTAGTCCAAGTTAAATTACACCTATCAGCTACAATAACCTATACTTAACTTCAGGGCGACCGGCACTGTGCAAATGGATAAGGCCTTTATCTGGATTTCACTTGGCTGGTTCGAAGAAAGTGGCTCTGTCTGCTGGGCTCAACCGTCAGGTAGCGATCATTGGTCTTGTACTTGGCTGGCTGTTCCTGCTACAATTGGTTTGGCACAGGCCGGATCCAAAAGAGACAGAACACATGGCTGTGTCCTCTTTTATCCCTCTGGGATTTTGGGCTCTTTGGGGCAGTCCTTAACCTTGGACCCAATAGTTCGACAGGGCTCTGATCATTGTCTTCGATTTCGGCCAATAAAGGCGCGGGTGCCTCGTTCGCTGGGTGGGTCCTTATCGGTCATTGACCTTGGCAGTTGTGCTTTCTGAGTAAGGGGGTGGTGCCGATCAGTCTGTGGCTGTACCGGTTGCTTGATTGGAGTTCTATTGTCCTGGGAAAATGGGCCATTGAAATGCAAACGAGCGGGGGATTCAATCAGGCCTGGTTACCTGTGTTTCAGATACACATAGGCTCTGTATCTATCTGAGTTCTGGGTTGGCCATAATTCCCATGGTCCTTTGCAGGTGGCCATCTTAGATGGCTACATCCTGTCCTCTTGATCCTGAACGTGAAGCGTGGTGGATCACACTATCGATCTCTGTTCATCCTTGGTGGACCGGTCACCCTTAGTCAAGGCAAGGTACTACTCTATCTTATGGTTTGGGACATTTACCTAATATTCCGTTAATACATTCATAAATTAATTCATCTCTGACTGTTACTATAATTTAGGTCACTATAAAACATTTAATTTATCCGCACAGTTGACCTCTAGCTAACACTATCTAAGCTACTCTCATGCTGCTGGTGAATATCGAAGAACTTATGTACAGTACAAAATTTAAAACAGCAGCATCACATTTCTACTTAATCCTAATAAAGTTAAAGAGGTACATGGTTTATTCTTAGCAGCAATTGGTACATGAATTTAATTTTGTTGAATTCCAAAGGGGGCTCGGACTATATATCGGGGAGCGGGAGACTTTTTCTCACCATTTACGGAGTCGAAGTGTCTGAATGACACTGCAGATTATTGCAATTACTAGAAGGGCCTCGACTGTGTATGAAAGGGGGTTCCATTTGGCAATATTTTCACACCAAGTGGGGGTTTCGATGTCTGTCTTTATGTGTGATGTAGTGTCCGGGCTGGTGGTGGTTTGTTGGGTGGTAGTGTTCGGGGCTGGTGTGGGGTTTGTAACATGAGCCCGTTGTGCGCGCAGTTGCAGAAGTCCAGCGATGTCAGCAGTCCTTGCTTCATCCTGTGTTTTCTGTTTTCCGTGTAATCCTGGGGGTGCAAGCATAGCATCTGTTATTATCTTTGGTTGATATCTCATTTTATTAGCCTTTCTCTCCTTACTCCAATTACCAGTTATGATTGTCACCATGTGTGACTCCCTGATTTTTTTTCCGAAATACCATTTTGGAGAGACAAGAAAAGCAAAAAAAAAAAAAAAATTTTTTTTAAAAAATTATGTACAGAGACTCTTGCAGCTTGTGGTCGATGCGGGGAATGGGATGACAGTTTCTTCGACCAGTCTTTTCTTAAATCACAACCACGGGAGCTTGAGGCTTATCTCAAGCAGCCGAATTTCAGGGTGGCCAGTTTTATAGAGTTTCGGCCCAAGGTTCAGAGGTAGTTCGTGTGTAGCAGCCTATATAGCACCCAATTGTGTCATCCGTAAATAGCAGGTGGGGAGCGACCAGGGGGTCGCGGAAGGTAAAGGAAAGAAGGGGTGAGCATACGGAACGTGGCAAAATGCATTCTTTAAACCACAACCAAAGGGAGAGCAGAGAAGGTGAAACTAAGGCCTGCCAAAGACAGTGTAGAGAACATTCCAGAGTGTATGAAGTGGTGGGAACATGAGGTACATGTGGGCCACTGCAGGATAAGAATGGGTGGAATCCCCGGGTAGGGCGGGGGTCAGTGGCGTTACTCCACTACCCGAGCTTAACTGACTGGATGCATTTGGGGTCCTCAGGTAGGGCGGGGATTAGTGCCGTTACTCCCTACCTGGGTTATCTGAGTGGACGGTAAGAGTTTGTAGTCATGTGGAAACTGGGCACAAAGACTGGGAGAACAGTGATCTGTTTTCCGACAACTTGTGCCTTTAACTGTCATAGAGCATCGTACCCTCGAATCAGAAGAGTAAATTTGTGTCGGGCGTGTTAAGATAAAAATTGTACATGGAGAAGTTAAAATTAAGGGTCTCTCTGTTTTAATTATGCTTGCAATAATGTAATTGGGATTCTGCAAAGATCTGATGCAGCTTGCAATAATGTGATTGAAAAATTCTGCAAAGTTCTGATACAAAAGTGCAACAAACTTTACTGTTGAGATACCTGCTATTCTTGTAACTGAAAACAAGGAGTTGTGGACATCAGTTATCAAATGTTTTCAGAGGAATGTAATTGGAAGCTAATTGTTGCTAGGGGACCTAATTGATCATGTATGTAACCCCTTCAAGCTAATGAGGAACATGTATAATAAAGGGGAACTGCCACTGTGAAATCGAGAAGGTGACTGCGAGCACTGCGGAGTGCTGGCTCTTCTCCCAAAAGCTTTTGCCAATAAATGGACTTGACTCAACTCATTGGTGTGGACAGGTTATTACCCACTTCAGGCGACATGAATTAAAACCATGTCGTAGGAAAAAGGTGGGCAGGCTCCATCAGAACTTGGACACCTTAATACTTAGGTGGTGTCTCTTTCTCATCATCTGGACACCTCAGGGTTCTGTACCAAACAGTGTTGTAAAAGCATTACCGAAACGAGACTCCATATCTGAATCATCACCATCTCCTGGTTGCCAGACTCGTGTCTGCCGTTTCTGTGCCATGGCTGCGTAGGCCGTCGGATGGTCCGAATCGTCATGCCTTTCTAGTCTGCAAGAGTTGTTGCGGTGCCAAAGAGTGGCTTGTTTGTCGTGAGGCGTAGGGGCGGTGGCAGTGGAGGGCAAGTTAATGTAGTCGGGCTGTGGCCGAGACTGGGGGAGGGCATATAGGGGTCAAAGATATCTAAATTGTGGTTCCAGGGGCTGGGGTGACTGGGGGCAGAGAAATCGCGCCAGTGTTCAGGAATAGTAATCAAATCCGAGAGGCGCTCGCTGTCATCGGAGTCAAGTTCAAGGTGAAAGTCTGTACCTATGAGTGGAGACAAGTTAGGGTCTGTGGGTGTGGACAAGGGATAAATGCTGGCATGACTGGGGTAGGGTTGGCGTAGGGGTTGGACTAGGTTGTCGATGGGCAGGGTGTAATCGTCTCCTATCGCCAGAGAGATGTGGTCGGAGTGGCTACATTGTGATCCGTAGACTTTGAGTTGGTTGATGTGGAACCAACCAGTTTTACCGTTGGGGTACATTATCTTGTACACGGAGGGGCTCACTTTGTCGGAAATGGAGTAGGTCCTGCAAATTTGGGGGAGAGGAAAGAACTGGGGTTGTAAACTGAAACCATTACTTGCTGACCGACTGTGTACACCACGTGGTGGATGGTTTTGTCAAAGCAGGCTTTACTCTGCTTCCTTCTAGTGCCTAATCGGACAGCTGTAGCGAGTTGTGCCGCTTTAATGTTATCTCTAAACTGTTGGACTGCTTTTTCATGGGTGAGGGCGGTTACTGTAGGGCTTGCCAGATCAAGGCCTAATAAATATTCAATACCCTTCATGGGCCGTCCGGTCATGAGTGTGGGGGGTGAAACCTGTTGAACTGGAAACGGTGATCTGAATAAACATGAGAGCAAATGGGAGGACCGTATCCCACATGGTATTGTTCTGTTGCACCATCTTCCTAATGGTCGCTTTTAAAGTTCGATTCATTCTCTCAACAATGCCACTGGATTGCGGGTGATATGCTATATGGAATTTCTGCCTGATCCCAAAAATTGTTAAAACATTTTGCATGACTCTGCCGGTGAAGTGGGACCTTGGTCTGACTCAATGCTGCGGGGGTGACCCCAGCGTGTGAATATCTGTTGGGTCAAAATCTTAGCGGTGGCCTTTGCTGTGTTTGTCCGTGAGGGAAATGTTTCTATTTAGTAAAGGTGTCAATTACAACGAGCATGTACTTGAAACCATTTCTAGAAGGGGGCCAATGTAGTCAAGTTGCAAATTTGTTCAAGGGCCATTAACAGGCCGGATGTGACATAATTGTCCTTTCTTTGAGGAACAAAGAACAAAGAGAAATTACAGCACCGGAACAGGCCCTTCGGCCCTGCGCCGATCCAGATCCTCTATCTAAAACTGTCGCCTATTGTCTAAGGATCTGTATCTCTCTGCCCATTCATGTATCTGTCTAGATACATCTTAAATGACGCTATCGTGCCCGCTTCTACCACCTCCGCCGGCAATGCGTTCCAGGCACCCACCACCCACTGCTTAAAGAACTTTCCACGCATATCTCCCTTAAACTTTTCCCCTCTCACCTTGAACTCGTGACCCCTAGTATTTGAGTCCCCCACTCTGGGGGAAAAAGCTTCTTGCTATCCACCCTGTCTATACCTCTTATGATTTCATAGGCCTCGATGAGGTGTCCCCCTCAACCTCCGTCTTTCTAATGAAAATAATCCTAATCTACTCAACCTCTCTTCATAGCTAGCGCCCTCCATACCAGGCAACAACCTGGTGAACCTCCTCTGCACCTTCTCCAAAGCATCCACATCCTTCTGGTAATGTGACCAGAACTGTGCGCAGTGTTCCAAATGTGGCCGAACCAAAGTTATACAACTGTAACATGACCTGCTAACTCTTGTACTCAATACCCCTTCCGATGAAGGAAAGCATGCCGTATGCCTTCTTGACCACTCTTATCGATCTGCACAGCCACGTTAAGGGTACAATGGACCTGAACACCCAGATCTCTCTGTACATCAATTTTCCCCAGGGCTTTTTCATTTACCGTATAGTTCGCTCTTGAATTGGATCTTCCAAAATGCATCACCTTGCATTTGCCCGGATTGAACTCCATCTGCTATTTCTCCGCCCAACTCTCCAATCTATAACGTTCAGGATTGTTCTGTGCACAGATAAGGCAATTCTCAACTTAATGGGTTACAATGGGCCACCAACACAAGGGTCTTAAATGGGCAATGGTACTGTCTATCCCCTGATGTCCGTGCCCGTCATGAAGTTGGTAAATGAGCTGGTTTCTGTCCTGTGTGGGGACCATATAAATTCTGTTTTTTAAAACTATGCCGTCCTGTGCAGTCAGTGCGTCCTTCCATTTATCATAGGGGGCTGGGAAGTTGCCGTCTAAAACCTGTTTGCGGGTGTTGTCTGCTTTTTGGGCTTGGGATATTGGTCTGGGAAACCTGGACTGAGTGTATCGGTTCGCTTTCTGGTGGCTGCCAGAAGTGACCATGGCGTGATCCTGCTTTGGCTAAGGCGTCTGCCTTTACATTACCGGTTGGGGATGAGCGATAATGGCTTCTTACTTTAATAATACCGCATGTGCGATGTGAGGCTGTCTTGAGAATGTGCTTTAACAACGGGGCAGAGGGTAGTCGGTTTTCCATCGGCTGAAACAAAACCTCGAGATTCCCACAGGGGCAGGAATTTTGTTAAATTGCACACATACAGGCTGTCCGAGTGTATGTCTGCGGGGGTTGGAAAAGAGTCGGGGTGCTGAACTACATAGGCTATTGCTACGAGTTCTGCTGTTTGTGAACCTAGGTGGCCGGGCAATTTTAAAGAGATCTCTTCTAGTGGGCGTCCCTGCTTATTGGAGATTATTGGCCAGAAATGTGTGGGTCTTGGTGCGTTTTACCGTAATGCCCCTGCCTTGTAACAGTAGTGTCCAGCGAGCTGCTCTGATTTGGCTGACTGAACCGTCCTTTAATCTACCGTCTAGTAATAGTTGCGTGGGGGTGTGCTCGGTCAAGATCGTTACTGGGTTGAGGCCTGTGATGTACGCAGAGTAATGTACTGCCCAAAAGACTGCAAGCAAGTGCCGTTCGCAGGCTGAAAGGCCTTATCCATTTGCACAGTGCCGGTCACCCTGAAGTTAAGTATAGGTTATTGTAGCTGATAGGTGTAGTTTTACTCGTAGTAGATATTGTGTTTGCATGTCGAGGTAACTCTTGTGTATGTAAATAAACCATCTTTAGAACTAACTAACTGGTTGTGTGGTCATTTGATCGATATAAGGGAAAGCTTGTGGTTCACCAACATTATCATTAATATTAGCAACAGCATTGGCGACGCTGTTGGGATGGAAATGGGCAACATTATTGGCGACTCTGGTGGGGCGGCCCTTAACCTTGGACCCAATAGTTCGACAGGGTTCTGATCACTCTTCGATTTCGGCCAATAAAGGGCGGATGCCTCGGTAGCTGGGCGGGTCCTTAGAGGTCATTGACCTTGGCAGTTGTGTTTTCTGAGTAAGGGGTGTGGTGCCGATCAGTCTGTGGCTGTACCGGTTGCTTGATTTGAGTTCTATTGTCCTGGGAAAATGGGCCATTGAAATGGGGGTTTCGTCAGGCCTGGTTACCTATGTTTCAGATACACATAAGCTCTGTATCTGTCTGAGCCCTGGGTTGGCCATAATTCCCAAGGTCCTTTGCAGATGGTAATCTTGGATGGCTACAGTTTTAAAACTGGGGGGAGGAATTCATTCAGATAGCACCAATGCATAATTGACCGTTGATATAATTGAAGTGCACTACAAAGGCAGCCTATGATGTTGCCTGCTCCTAAGGAATGGGTCTAAGTCTGGGAGCTAAATGAGTTAACTTTGGGGCAACATTTAGAGAGAAATTATATTGTGCCACAAAACCTGCACTTTAAACAAGTACAATGTGCATATATAATAATGCAAGTATTAAAACAGCCCATTAATATGGCAGTGCTTAAATATTGCCAGACACCTTTTTAAAAATTAAATGACTGATTGACTTGCACTCTTCTGCACTTCTTTATATTTCTTCCTGTTTATATTTTCCCTCAACAGGAAAAGGACCAGCGCAGTTTGGAGATTAGCACTGCTAAATGCATGCTTGGACTACTTCTAGGAAAAACCTGGCCACTCTTTCCATCCTTCCATCAGTTCCTTGAGGTATTAAAATGTGAACTTCTTTGAGTTGTAAATAATTATGCCACTATTATTGTTAAGTTATTAAATTAAATGTATAAAATTTCACCCTTCCTCCGTATTCTCCTCTCCTGAAGATTGCAATTGCTAACAACCCCAGTAAACTTGCTCAAATGGCTGACCTTTTTGTTTGAGACCAGCCACTTTGAGCATTTACCAAGAGATTTGACTGCATAGTATCAAAACTCTGCTTCTTTCTTACCATATCGCCTCTACTTTTTCTTCCCCCATGTATTTCGCAAATGCATTTAAGTGGTATTTCTACGTCAACATTGCCCAATATGTTGGCCACTAGCCACAACTGGGAATCAAGATGTGGTTAATTGTATTTCTGATGAGTAAATAAAAATGAGTTATAGAGACTGTCATTAGGTATGTGACATTAATACTGATATTCCTACTGCATATGCATGCTTATCATTTTTGTGCATTTGTTGGTAAAATAATGAAGTAAAGCAGGGAGAGCATGAGTGTTTTTGATTGTGATTATTTTATTTCCTTCATTTCTCAATTTACATGTTAAATATACAGGGAAATGTGCTTCATATGTATATTATGTAAGTATACTAAGGCCGTTTCTACTAAATGTAATGTGGCTAAAACTGTCACCTTGGGCACATCTGTGATCAGTCACCCGTTTCTACTGGAGTAATATTCCTACATCAAAACACAATGATTTGTGCTGATGTCTCCGTAATGTTGCATGCCAATGTCAAGCAATTCCATGTTTAAAATCATTTGGACCACCCACAATGATGGGTTTTATATAGCTTTAGAATTCCTGGCTTAAACCTCAAAAACTGTTTTCAGTTCATTTTGTAACACCATGGCATCTTCTTGTTGCACTTCCACTGAAGTACACCACTTAATTTAGGTGCTATTAGAAAATATGAACGGTGAAAAATATGCTAGCTTGTTTATTTTGCCACAATATTAGCAAAGTAGAATCAGTTTGTTTTTCTGCATCATAAAGACATGTGAAATAATGCTATGGCATCTTTAAATGTTATGTTCCACATAGCAATCAAAGTATAAAGTGATCAACAAGGACCAGTGGTGCAATGTGCTCGAATTTAGCAGAACAATTAACCTTGATCTTAGCAACTATGATGAAGATGGGGCTTGTAAGTAAATTACTTGGATCTCTTTAACTGTCCTTGTTTTCTCCTTGTCTTTTCCCCTTTCGCATCCATGGTTGAGGAAATGACAAACAGCTGAAAAAAGATGTTCTGACATCAGATGCTGGCAGGTGTACAGAGTAATCAGTGATGACTTTTCCTAACACGTTCCCTTTCCCCCAGGAAGCACCAAGCCAATTTCTTTGCCTCTCCTCATAGTAGTAAAATGGAGATCGAGAATGTGATATGATTGGATTGCAGGTGGAAACCAGCATTCCACACCACATCGTGTAGTTCACCAAAGCTTTATCTCGAAATAAAGCAATATAAAACTTCAATTCTAAAAGAGATAATTAAAGATAATAAGTGCCCTGGAGCTAGTACTATCTTGGAGTTGGAATACACTATCGTCCTGATGGAATAGTTAGGAAGTCCTGTTTTATTATGTGTTTTTTAACTTGGAACATTTCGTATCAACCTGGAAAGAGACAGAAAACTCACTACCTGAAAATGCTCTTGCTTTCTTTTACATCTCAGTGTTGTTATTTTAACTAGCATGAACGCATAATGGTCTACCACTAGTTTCAACTATTTTCTCTATCCTGCCAGCCGTTTGTTTTTATTCCAGTGATGAGTACTGGAGAGGTTGTCTTCGCAGATGAGCACTCTATGCTGTTTTACTAAATTGAGCGCTTGAAATTGGCTTTGAATACCATTTGGCAATTAATCCATGCCACACACCAGATGGAATGATCGCCATAACGACCTAGTTCATTCCAAACTCTAGTGGGGTTCTATTCCTGATTTATGTTTCTCTTATGAGAACCTTCCACAGAACGTCAGACACTTCTGAAAATCTTCCAGACATTGAGAGAGAGATGTATTGATAATTGTTATACAATAATACTTGTACTGTAGGTATTTCAATACCATTTCACCTATTTAAAAGAACAAAGAAAATTACAGCGCAGGAACAGGCCCTTCAGCCTTACAAGCTTCCATGCTGCCCATCTGAACTAAAACTCCTTACCCTTCTGGGGAATTTTTTTTTTTTTTTAAAGGCTGATGTTACTCTAGCCTTTAATTTTGTATTTTTTTTAAATTTCCCAATTTAAGGGGCAACCTAGCGTGGCCAATCCATCTACCCTGCACATATTTTTTACATTGCGTGGGGGCTGTGAGACAGTGACCCGGGGCAGGGATCGAACCCAGGTCCTCGGCGCTGGGAAGCAGCAGTGTTAACCACTGAGCCACCATGCCGCCCACTGGGAAATTCAAGAGATAAACCTTTGGGTAACTGAGGATCTGGGTAGTATGGAGGAGGTGGGGAGGCTGCAGAAAGATTTAGACAGTTTAGGAGAGTGGTCCAAGAAATGGCTGATGAAATTCAACGTGGGCAAGTGTGAGGTCTTGCACTTTGGAAAAAAGAATAGAGGCATGGACTATTTTCTAAACGGTGACAAAATTCATCATGCTGAAGTGCAAAGGGACTTGGGAGTCCTAGTCCAGGATTCTCTAAAGGTAAACTTGCAGGTTGAGTCCGTAATTAAGAAAGCAAATGCAATGTTGTCATTTATCTCAAGAGGCTTGGAATATAAAAGCAGGGATGTGCTTCTGAAGCTTTATAAAGCATTAGTTAGGCCCCATTTAGAATACTGTGAGCAATTTTGGGCTCCACACCTCAGGAAGGACATACTGGCACTGGAGCGGGTCCAGCGGAGATTCACACGGATGATCCCAGGAATGGTAGGCCTAACATACGATGAACGTCTGAGGATCCTGGGATTATATTCATTGGAGTTTAGGAGGTTGAGGGGAGATCTAATAGAAACTTACAAGATAATGAATGGCTTAGATAGGATGGACGTAGGGAAGTTGTTTCCATTAGCAGGGGAGACTAGGACCCGGGGGCACAGCCTTAGAATAAAAGGGAGTCACTTTAGAACAGAGATGAGGAGAAATTTCTTCAGCCAGAGAGTGGTGGGTCTGTGGAATTCATTGCCACAGAGGGCGGAGGAGGTGGGACGTTGAGTGTCTTTAAGACAGAAGTTGATATATTCTTGATTTCTCGAGGAATTAAGGGCTATGGAGAGAGCGCGGGTAAATGGAGTTGAAATCAGCCATGATTGAATGATGGTGTGGACTCGATGGGCCGAATGGCCTTACTTCCGCTCCTATGTCTTATGATCTTAAAATTATATAAAGAGTTCTCAACACTCAAAATTAAAGCTTTTGTACTGCTTAGTCAGCTGTCAATTGTGGCTCCAAATTTGTAGGTGCACTTGTCAAAACACAGTAAATAAAGTTAGTGAGCTACAGGTGCAGAAAACCTCCAGGTGGGAACATGATGCCATGATGATAGAAAATAGAATAGAACACGGTACCAAGTATTCCTGGATGTAAGGTATACAAAAAAGATAGAAATGGAAAGAAAGGTGGATGGTGGCACTTTTGATGATTTTAGGAGAACATTCCAATGCTGGAGACAGTGGATGAGAGAGGAAGGTCAAGGACAGAATCTGTTTGGTTAGATTATAGGCCACCAATTAGTGGAAAAGACACTAGGAGAAAAGTTGTAGGGAAATTAAAGATGAGTATAAAAACTATAAAGTATAGATAATGCATCCTTCAATTATCTTTTTTTTTTTAATTTGATTTTTTTAATTCTCCTTTTTCACGTTTTCTCCCACATTTACATCCATCAACAATAAACAATAATCAGCAAGATATGTCAGTCCCCATAATAACAACGATCCCATCTACCCACCAACTCCCAAACCTCAACCCGCATGTTTACATAAACAAATGGCAAAAAGGAATCACTGATTCCTTCACCCTTAATTTTACACAGCTCTCTCTCCTCTCTCTCTCTCTCTCTCTCTCTCTCTCTCTCTCTCTCTCTCTCTCTCCCCCCCCCCCCCCCCCCCCCCCCCCCCCCCCCCCCACACCACCGCAGGTCTCCAGCTCCTCCTGTCCACTGCCTCTTGTAAAACTCCTCCTCCCAACCTCGGTACTTTCCACCCTGGCTAGACCACTCGGACCCTGTTCTGCCAGGCTCCGATGGCCGCAGCCCCTCCCCCCACCTCACACCTGTTCACTGGCCGGTTTAAACCGGCCAGCGTGGAGGCCCCCGCCCGGGTCCCTTTCCCACTTGCCCGGCCCTAGGAAAGGCCAAAGATCCCCTTTTGGCACACAAACCCCGCATATCCACCTACACCCCAAAGAACTCTCATTTCGAGTGAAAGTCCCGTCCCTTCCCTTGTCCAAATATATACCACATTGGCTCCTTTAATCTCTACACCTGCGCGCAGTGATACAAAAAAGAAGAAAATACAGTCATGAGGTTACATCGGCACATGGCCATTCCTCAATTTGTCAGTTCTGCCACAGTCCTTCTGCTTTCGCAAACTCCTCCGCTGCTTCCGCCGTTCCAAAATAAAAGTCCCTGAGCTTGTAAGTCACCCTCAGCTTCGCTGGATATACAATGCCGCACCGCACCTTGCTAATGTACAGTGCCCTCTTCACCCGGTTGAAGGCAGCCCGCCTCCTTGCCAGCTCCACCGTAAAGTCCTGGTATACACGTGCTCCAGCCCACTGCACCACCCGCTTCTGCTTGGCCCAGCTCAGGACCTTCTCCTTCACCCTGTACCTACGGAAGCACAGAGTCACTGCCCTTGGCGGCTCACTCGCCTTTGGTATAGGCCTCCATGACTGATGAGCCCGATCCAGTTCCTATCGGGAGGGATCCTCCCCCTCCCCCAATAATTTGCCAGCATCGCGGCAAAGTACTCAGTCGGCTTCGGTCCTTCAACTCCTTCGAGCAGCCGCACAATCCTCAAATTCTGCCGCCTGGATCTGTTTTCCAGGTCTTCCATTTTTCCTCGCAGATCCTTGTTAGTATCCATCACCTTCCGCATCTCTTTCCCCATCGAGGCAAGTTGATCACCGTGCTGCAATAACGTCTCCTCCACTTCCTTCAGCGCCTCCCCTTGCTCTCCCACCTCCGCCACTGCGCTCGCCACCTCCGTCCTCACCGGGGAAACCGCCTCCTCCACCAGCACACTCAAAACCTCCCTCATCTCCTTCCTCACCGTCTCCATGCATTTCGCAATCTGCGCCAACTGCTTTTCAAACTCCGCAGCCATCACCGTAGGTATTTCTTCAGCCGTAAGCAGTGCGGCCTTCCCTGGTGCTCCAGCCTCCATTTTTCCTGGTGACCCCGCGGTGAGTTTTCCACTCCCCGACAGACCTCCAGCTGTTTTTTTTCCGGCCATTTTCTTGCTCACCCTCGACATTTTTCTTTGTTCCTTTTTCCCTCCTGTGTCTTCACTGTGCCTTCTTCTGCCGCCTCCGCGGACCCTGGGACCGGGCTTAAAGCCCCGAAAATGCCGTTACCGACCGGGAGCCCTCCATTGTGCGGCCGTCTCCCGCCCGCCGTCACCGGAAGTCCTCGGCCTTCAATTATCTTAATATAGACCGGGATAGTAATCATGTAAAAGGCAGCAAGGCGGAAGTGTTTTTGTGTTCCGAAAAAGTTTCTTGATCGATGTTTCTGGCCCATAGAGGAACACAACATTGTTGGATCAAGGTCTGAGGAATGAGGTGTGTCAAGTGGATCAAATGTCAATAGGGGACATTGTTAACCTAAACTTTATGAGACCATGGAAAAGGACAAAGGCCAATCCAGATTGAAAATGCTTTATTTGTGGAAGGCTAATTTCATAGGATGCAAATAGATTCTGTCCCAGGAAAATTGGAATGAAAAATTGCCAGGTAAAATATTAACTGAACAATAGGCTACCTTTTAAAAAGGAGATTATTTGGATACTGTCTGGGTACATTTCCATGAAGGGGAAAGGTAGGGCGAACAAAGCCAAACTCCCTGGGTAACAGAGTACAGTAAAGGAAAACAAGTGTGAGCATGACAGATGTCCGGCTGATATTACAAGCAACCGGATAGTTCTCATTTGAGGACACTGATGGAAGTAAGGGAGGAAATTATGACGGCACTGGCCATAATTTTCTGATCCTCTTCAAATGCAGGAGTGGTGCCAAAGGGTTGGAGAATTGCAAATGTTACATCCTATTCAAAAAAGGGTGCAAGGATAAATACAATAACTGCAGGTGAGTTGGTTTACCTTTGGTGATGGGAAAGCTTTTAGAAATAATAATCTGGGACAAAATTAACAGTCACTTGGACAAAGGTGGATTCGTGAATTAAAGATAGCTTGGATTTGTTATCGCCAAATTGTGTTGATTGATTCTTTTGATGAAATATCTGAGAGGTTTTATTAGAGTAATGCAGTGTTGTGGGATGCTTACAAAAGTAATTTGCAAAGTTCTGCATAATCGACTATCTAGCAGAGTTGAAGCTCATGAAATAAAGGCAAATGGCATGTTGGCCTTCATTACATGAAGATTTGAGTTCAGAAGTAGGGATGTCTTACTGCAGTTATACAGGGCCTTGATGAGACCATACCTGGAGCATTGCGTGCAGTTTTGATCTCCCTATCTAAGAAAGCATATACTTGCCAAAGAGGGAATGCAGAGGAGATTCACGAGGCTGATACTGGGCTTGGCAGGAGAGATTGGTTTGGCTGTGTCTGTTTAGAAAAATGAGAGGAGATATGATTGAAATGTATAAAATTCTCACGGCTGGACAGACCAGGTGCAGGGAGGATGGTTTCTCTGGTTGAGGTAGACCATTTCGGACTGAGATGAGGAAAGATGTCTTCACTCAATGGGTAGTGAACCTGTGGAATTCTCTATCACAAAAGACTGTGGAGGCCAAGTCACAATGTTTTCAAGAGATAGATAATGTTTTAGATTTTAATGGCCTCAAAGGGCATGGGCGAAATCAAGAATATGGCATTGGGATCAAGGGACAGCCATGGTCATATTGAATAGCGGAACAGGCTCGAAGGCCTGAAGGGCCTACTCCTGCGTGTTTCTATAAAAGGGACAGTGGCAACATGGATTCAAAATTGACTGAGTAATAGGAAATCGGGTACTGGTGAACAGATTGTTTTCAGACGCTTTTTGGATGCCTGCAAAATATCCCTGAAGAGATCAAACCTACCCCCCGATTCATAGTCAGTCACAATCCAGGCACTCCAAAACGGAGAACAAACATACAAAATAAGAGCAGAAGAAGGCCATTAGGCCCCTGGAGCCTGCTTTGAGAGGGTTTCTTTGGGAAAGCATCAAACAAGTTGGAAGACCGAGAAAGAGCAGGAAGGCACTGCAGGTGTCCCCTGCGGTCATCTCCCTCCAAAACAGGTATACCGTTTTGGATACTGTTGGGGGAGATGACTCACCAGGAGAAGGCAGTAGTAGCCAGGCTCATGGCACCGTGGCTGGCTCTGCTGCACAGAAGGGCGGGAAAAAGACTGGCAGGGCTATAGTCACGGGATTCAATTGTAAGGGGAGTAGACAGGCGTTTCTGTGGTCGAAAACGAGATTCCCGAATGGTATGTTGCCTCCCGGGTCAGGGATGTCTCAGATCGGCTGCAGGACATACTGAAGGGGGAGGGTGAACAGCCAGTTGTCGTGCATATAGGCACCAACGATATAGGTAAAAAACGGGATGAGGTCCTACAATCAGAAGTTAGGAGATAAGTTTAAAAAGTCGGACCTCAAAGGTACTAATCTCAGGATTGCTACCAATGCCACAAGACAGTCAGAGTAGAAATTCAAGAATAGTCAGAATGGATATGTGGCTTGAGAGATGGTGCAGGAGGGAGGGGTTCAGATTTTTGGGACATTGGAACCGGTTCTGGGGGCAATGGGACCATTACAAATCGGATGGTCTACACCTGGGCAGGACTGGAACCAATGTCCTGGGGGGTGCTTTTGCTGACAATGTTGGGGAGGTTTTAAACTAATGTGGCAGGGGGGTGGGAACCCAGATGAGGATGTTAGAGGTCAGTAAAGAGGCAGCAACTAAAGCCAGTAAGGTACCAGATAATAAGCTCAATGTGACTAAGGGGAAGAGTAGACAGGGAAGAGATGGTGAACGCAACGGTATATGTGGTCTGAGGTGCATTTGTTTCAATGCGAGAAGTGTAGCGGGTAAGGCAGATGAACTTAGGACTTGGATTAGTACCTGGGAAAATGATGTTATTGGTATTACTGAGACTTGGTTGAGGGAAGGGCAAGACTGGCAACTAAACATCCCAGGTTATAGATGCCTCAGGAGGGATAGAGAGGGAGGTAAAAGGGGTGGAGGAGTTGGATTACTGGTCAGAGATGATATCACAGCTGTAATTAAGGAGGGCACGATGGAGGATTCGAGCACTGAGGCAATATGGGACGAGCTAAGAAATAGGAAGTTTGCAGTAACATTGTTGGGACTTTACTACAGGCCTCCCAAAAGCGAGCGTGAAGTAGAGGTACAAATATGTAGACAGATTATAGAAAAATGTAGGAGCAATAGGGTGGTTGTGATGGGAGATTATAACCTCCCCAACATCGAATGGGACTTGCGTAGTATTGGAGCCGTAGATGGAGCAGAATTTGTAAGGAGCATCCAGGAGAGTTTTTTAGAGCATTTTGTAAATAGTCCAACTCTGGAAGGGGCCATGCTGGACATGGTATTGGGGAATGATCCCGGCCAGGTGGTTGAAGTTTCAGTCGGTGATTACTTTGGGAATAGCGATCACAATTCCGTAAGTTTTAGAATACTCATGGACAAAGACGAGAGTGGTCCTAAAGGAAGAGTGCTAAATTGGGGAAAGGCCAAGTATAACAAAATTCGGCAGGAGCTAGGGAATGTGGATTGGGAGCAGCTGTTTAAGGGTAAATCCACATTTGAAATGTGGGAGTCTTTTAAGGAAAGGTTGATTAGAGTGCAGGACAGACATGTCCCTGTGAAAATGAGGGATAGAAATGGCAAGATTAGGGAACCATGGATGACGGGTGGAATTGTGAGACTAGCTAAGATGAAAAAGGAAGCATACATAAGATCTAGGCGACTTAAAACTGATGAAGCTTTGGAGGAATATCGGGAAAGTAGGACAAATCTCAAACGCGCAATAAAGAGGGCTAAAAGGGGTCATGAAATATCTTTGGCTAACAGGGTTAAGGAAAATACGAAAGCCTTTTATTCGTATATAAGGAGCAAGAGGGTAACTAGAGAAAGGATTGGCCCACTCAAAGACAAAAGAGGGAATTTATGCGTGGAGTCAAGAGGAAATGGGCGAGATTCTTAATGAGTACTTTGCATCAGTATTCACCAAGGAAAGGGACATGACGGATGTTGAGGCTAGGGATGGATGTTTAAATACTCTAGGTCAAGTCGGCATAAGGAAAGGGGAAGTTTGGGGTATTCTAAAAGGCATTAAGGTGGACAAGTCCCCAGGTCCGGATGTGCTCTATCCCAGGTTACTGAGGGAAGCGAGGGACGAAATAGCTGGGGCCTTAACAGATATTTTTGCAGCATCGTTGAGCACGGGTGAGGTCCCGGAGGACTGGAGAATAGCTAATGTTGTCCCTTTGTTTAAGAAGGGTAGCAGGGATAATCCAGGGAATTATAGACCTGTGAGCTTGATGTCAGTGGTAGGCAAACTGTTGGAGAAGATACTGAGGGATAGGATCTATTCACATTTGGAAGAAATGATGGGCAGCATGGTTTTGTGCAGGGAAGGTCATGTCTTACAAACCTAATAGAATTCTTTGAGGAAGTGACAAAGTTAATTGATGAAGGAAGGGCTGTAGATGTCATATACATGGAATTCAGTAAGGCGTTTGATAACGTTTCCCATGGCCGGTTGATGGAAAAAGTGAAGTCGTATGGGGTTCAGGGTGTACTAGCTAGATGAATAAAGAAGTGGCTGGGCAACAGGAGACAGAGAGTAGTGGTGGAAGGGAGTGTCTCAAAATGTAGAAAGGTGACTAGTGGTGTTCCACAGGGATCCGTGCTCGGACCACTGTTGTTTGTGATTATACATAAATGATCTGGACGAAGGTATAGGTGGTCTGATTAGCAAGTTTGCAGATGACACTAATATTGGTGGAGTTGCAGATAGCGAGAAGGACTGTCCGAGAATACAGCAAAATATAGATGGATTGGAGAGTTGGGCAGAGAAATGGCAGATGGAGTTCAATCCAAGCAAATGCGAGGTGATGCATTTTGGAAGATCTAATTCAAGAGAGCGGACTATACGGTCAATGGAAGAGTCCTGGGGAAAATTGATGTACAGAGAGATCTGGGAGTTCAGGTCCATTGTACCCTGAAGGTGGCAACGCAGGTCGATAGAGTGGTCAAGAAGGCATACAGCCTGCTTGCCTTCATTGGAAGGGGTATTGAGTACAAGAGTCGGCAGGTCTTGTTACAGTTGTATAGGACTTTGGTTCAGCCACATTTGGAATACTGCGTGCAGTTCTGGTCGCCACATTACCAGAAGGATGTGGATGCTTTAGAGAGGGTGCAGAGGAGGTTCATCAGGATGTTGCCTGGTATGGAGAGTGCTAGCTGTGAAGAAAGGTTGAGTAGATTAGGATTGTTTTTGTTGGAAAGACGGAGGTTGAGGGGGGACCTGATTGAGGTCTACAAAATTCTGAGAGGTATGGACAGGGTGGATAGCAACAAGCTTTTTCCAAGAGTGGGGGTGTCAATTACAAGGGGTCACGATTTCAAGGTGAGAGGGGGAAAGTTGAAGGGAGATGTGCACGGAAAGTGTTTTACGCAGAGGGTGGTGGGTGCCTGGAACGCTTTGCCAGCGGAGGTGGTAGAGGTGGGCATGATAGCATCATTTAAGATGCATCTAGACAGGTATATGAACGGGCGTGGAACAGAGGGAAGTAGATCCTTGGAAAATAGAAGACTGGTTTAGATAAAGGATCTGAATCGCCGCAGGCTGGGAGGGCCAAAGGGCCTGTTCCTGTGCTGTAATTTTCTTTGTTCTTTCTTTGTTCAAGCACAGGGAGAGCGAGGGAGCACACAAACGCCCAATCCCATCTGTCAAGCACACCTGCCCCATATGGAAAAGTCTACAGACTTATCAGTCACCCTGGAACCTTATCAGTCACCCTGGAACCTATCAAACCAGGGTGGAAGCAAGTCATTCTCCATCCCAATTCTCTGCTTAAGTAGAAGGATACATTTGGTAGGAAGAATGAGGAGAGGCGGTATAAACTCCAGGGTGCAGGAACAGAGGCGTGGAGCATATGTGCACAAATGTTGAAGGGCAGTGTCAGAAAGTCACTTAAAAAAAGGCAAACTGAGCTTCATAAATAAAAGGTATGAAGTACAAAAGTTATGAAGCTTCAGGAAATATTGGCTCACCTGCCCTCTTCAGTATTGTGTCCAGTTCTGGGCACCACACCTCAGGAAAGACATGAAGGGTTTAGAGAGGGGATAGGAAGAATCATTTCACCTATGAAGAATTTCAGATTTGTCGCTAGATTGGAGAAGCTGGGTTTCTTCTTGGGGACGAGATGGTTGGGAGAAAATTTGATAGCGATGATCCAAATCACGAGGCATCTAGATGAAGCAGAAAGGCCAAGAACCAGAGGACTGTGATATAAAGTGAATAACGAAAGAAACTACAATGACATGAGAATCATTTTATTATTTGAGTTGTGAGGATCTGAAGTGCACCTCCTGATGTTTGGTGGGGCCAAATTCAGTTGTGGCTTTCAAAAGGGAATTGGGTCAGCACCTTATGAGGGCGAAGCCCTAGTACCAGCTGAGTTACTCTTGTAGACAACTGACATGGACATGATGGGCCAAACCGCCTTCTATGTGCTGTAAGCATTCTATGATTCCATCTTGTCCACAAGTAATATGCTTACTAAGTAGAGAATTACAGTCACTGAAGCACACAGTATATCTCTTATTGAAAATAAAACATAAGTTGCTGTGCTATGACAGTAGCTGTTCTCTCTTTTTTAAAAATATATTTTATTCAAAATTTTGTGGCCAAACATAACAGTACATAGTTTTTCTTTTGAGCAACAACAAAGCAATATAAATAACCGTGGCCGATTTTAAACAAATAAATAAATATATAAACAAAACAAAAAAAACCAAGTGGCAACTGCCTTGTCAAAAATAGTTACTCTCCAAAGATACAATCCAACAATCCAATATACATTACCTATAACAAGTGTCTATACATATACAATGACATCCCTGAGAGTCCGTCCGGTTCCCCCTCCCCTCCCCCTCCCCCCTGGGTTGCTGCTGTTGTCTTCTTCTTTTCCATTCCCTTATCTTTCTGTGAGGTAGTCAACAAACGGTTGCCACCGCCTGGTGAACCCTTGAGCCGAACCCCTTAATACGAACTTGATCCGTTCTAACTTTATAAACCCTGCCATGTCGTTTATCCAGGTCTCCACACCCGGGGGTTTGGCTTCCTTCCACATTAACAATATCCTGCGCCGGGCTACTAGGGACGCAAAGGCCAAAACATCAGCCTCTCTCGCCTCCTGCACTCCCGGCTCTTCTGCAACCCCAAATATAGCCAACCCCCAGCTTGGTTCGACCCGGACCCCCACCACCTTCGAAAGCACCCTTGCCACCCCCACCCAGAACCCCTGTAGTGCCGGGCATGACCAGAACATGTGGGTGTGATTCGCTGGGCTTCTCAAGCATCTCCCACACCTATCCTCTACCCCAAAAAATTTACTGAGCCGTGCTCCAGTCATATGCGCCGTGTGGAACCTTGAATTGTATCAGGCTTAGCCTGGCACACGAGGACGATGAGTTTACCCTACGTAGGGCGTCAGCCCACAGCCCCTCCTCAATCTCCTCCCCCAGCTCTTCTTCCCATTTCCCTTTCAGCTCATCTACCTTGATCTCCCCCTCGTCCTTCATTTCCCTATATATGTCCAACACCTTACCATCCCCCACCCATGTCTCTGAGATCACTCTATCCTGCACCTCCTGCGTTGGGAGCTGCGGGAATTCCCTCACCTGTTGCCTCGCGAAAGCCCTCAGTTGCATATACTGAAATGCATTCCCTTGGGGCAACCCATATTTTTCCGTCAGCGCACCCAGATTCGCAAACGTCCCATCTACGAACAGATCTCTCAATTGTACTACCCCAGCTCTTTGCCATGCTCCAAATCCCCCATCCATTCTCCTTGGAACAAACCTATGGTTATTTCTTATCGGGGACCGCACCGAGGCTCCCGTCTTTCCCCGATGCCGTCTCCATTGCCCCCAAATTTTCAATGTAGCCACCACCACCGGGCTTGTGGTGTATTTCTTCGATGAGAACGGCAACGGTGCCGTCACCATTGCTTGTAGGCTAGTCCCCCTGCAGGACGCCCTCTCCAATCTCTTCCACGCCGCTCCCTCCCCTTCTCCCATCAACTTACACACCATTGAAACATTGGCGGCCCAGTAATAGTCGTTTAGGCTCGGTAGTGCCAACCCCCCCCTGCCCCTACTACGCTGCAAAAATCCCCTCCTCACTCTCGGGGTCTTCCCGGCCCCCACACAACTCATAATACTCTTCTCGATTCTCTTGAAAAAAGCCTTCGTGACCACCACCGGGAGGCACTGAAACACGAAAAGGAATCTCGGGAGGACCACCACTTTAACCGCCTGCACCCTACCTGCCAGTGACAGGGACACCATGTCCCATCTCTTAAAGTCCTCTTTCATCTGTTCCACCAACCGTGTTAAATTAAGCCTGTGTAATGTACCCCAATTCTTGGCTATCTGGATCCCCAAGTACCGGAAGCCCCTTGTTACCTTCCTCAACGGTAAATCCTCTATTTCCCTGCTCTGCTCCTCTGGATGCACCACGAACAACTCACTTTTCCCCATGTTCAATTTATACCCTGAAAAATCCCCAAACTCCCCAAGTATCCACATTATCTCTGGCATCCCCTCCGCCGGGTCCGCCACATACAACAACAAATCATCCGCATACAGAGATACCCGGTGTTCTTCTCCTCCCCTGAGTACTCCCCTCCACTTCCTGGAACCCCTCAATGCTATGGCCAGGGGCTCAATCGCCAGTGCAAACAATAACGGGGACAGAGGACATCCCTGCCTTGTCCCTCTATGGAGCCGAAAATAATCAGACCCCCATCCATTCGTGACCACGCTCGCCATCGGGGCCCTATACAGCAACTGTACCCATCTGATATACCCATCTCCAAAGCCAAATCTCCTCAGCACCTCCCACAAATAATCCCACTCCACTCTATCAAGTGCTTTCTCGGCATCCATCGCCACCACTATCTCCGCTTCCCCCTCTGGTGGGAATTACCCCTAGCAGCCTCCGTATATTTGTGTTCAGCTGTCTCCCCTTCACAAACCCAGTTTGGTCCTCATGAACCACCTTCTTTTTCCTTCTTTAGGAGGAGCGATATCGTTGCCTCTGACATAGTCGGGGGCAGCTGCCCCCTTTCCCTAGCCTCATTAAAGGTTCTCATCAGTAGCGGGGCCAGCAAGTTCATATATTTCCTATAGAATTCCACTGGGAATCCGTCTGGTCCCGGGGCCTTCCCCGCCTGCATGCTTCCAATCCCTTTCACTACTTCCTCCATCGCAATCTGTGCTCCCAGTCCCGCCCTCTCCTGCTCCTCCACCTTAGGAAATTCCAGCTGATCTAGAAAGCACATCATTCTCTCCTTCCCTTCCGGGGGCTGAGCTTCATATAATCTTTCATAAAATGCCTCGAACACTCCATTCACTCTCTCCGCTCCCCGCTCCATCTCTCCCTCCTCATCTCTCACCCCCCCCCATCTCCCTCGCTGCTCCCCTTTTCCTCAGTTGGTGGTCCAGCAACCTGCTCGCCTTCTCCCCATATTCGTACTGTACACCCTGTGCCTTCCTCCATTGTGCCTCTGCATTACCCGTAGTCAACAAGTCAAATTCTACATGTAGCCTTCGCCTTTCCCTGTACAGTCCCTCTTCCGGTGCCTCCGCATATTGTCTGTCCACCCTCAAAAGTTCTTTCAACAACCGCTCCCTTTCCCTACCCTCCTGCTTTTCTTTATATGCCCTGATAGATATCAGCTCCCCTCTAACCACAGCCTTCAACGCCTCCCAGCCCACTCCCACCTGAACCTCCCATTGTCATTGAGTTCCAAGTACCTTTCAATACACCCCCTCACTCTTAAACACCCCCCTCATCTGCCAATAATCCCATGCCCATTCTCCAGGGTGGGTGCTGTTCTTTTTCCTCCCCTATCTCCAGGTCCACCCAATGTGGAGCGTAGTCCGAAATAGCTATAGCCGTGTACTCCGTCCCCGTCACCTTCGGGATCAGTGCCTTTCCCAAAACAAAAAAGTCTATCCGTGAATAGACTTGTGGACATAGGAGAAAAACGAAAACTCCTTACTCCTAGGTCTACTAAATCTCCAGGGGTCTACTCCTCCCATCTGCTCCATAAAGTCCTTGAACACCCTAGCTGCAGCCGGCCACCTTCCGGTCCTGGACCTCGATCTGTCCAGCCCTGGGTCCAGCACCGTATTAAAATCTCCACCCATTACCAACTTTCCCGCCTCTAGGTCCGGGATGCCTCCCAACATAGGCCTCAAAATTGGCATCATCCCAGTTCGGGGCATATACGTTCACTAAAACCACCGCCTCCCCTTGCAATCTGCCACTCACCATCACGTATCTGCCCCCACTATCCGCCACTATGGTCTTTGCTTCAAACATTACCTGCTTCCCCACTAATATAGCCACCCCCCTGTTTTTTGCGTCTAGCCCCGAATGAAACACCTGCCCCACCCATCCTTTGCGAAGTCTGACCTGGTCTATCAGTTTCAGATGCGTCTCCTGCAGCATAACCACATCTGCCTTAAGTTTCTTTAGGTGTGCGCGTACCCGTGCCCTCTTAACCGGCCCGTTCAGCCCTCTCACATTCCACGTGATCAGCCGGGTTGGGGGGCTCTTTAACCCCCCCCTTGTCGACTAGCCATCTCCTTTTTCAATCCACCTCCTCTCCCGGTTCCCACGTAGCCATATCTCCCCCCAACGGTGCCCTCCCGCCCCGACCACCCCACCCCATACCAGCTCCCCCTTCTCCCCAGCAGCAGCAACCCAGTTAACCCCAACCCCCCCCGCTAGATCCCTTTCTAGCGTAATTGCACCCCCCATGTTTCTCCCAGAAGTCAGCAAACTCTGGCCGACCTCGGCTTCCCCCCCGTGACCTTGGCCCCCACTGTGCGAGGCCCCCTCCTTCCTGCTTCCCTGTTCCCGCCATGATTACCATAGCGCGGGAACAAAGCCCGCGCTTCCCATTTGGCCCCGCCCCCAATGGCCAGCGCCCCCAGCTCCCCATCCTCCCTCCCCCATGACATGGGGAAGAGAGAAAAGTTACAGGGTCGCAGGATTAACAACTTGGGAAATCATCTCTTCCCCCATTTCCCCTCCCTTCACCCCACGTAATCACCCCACCACTTTGTCCCAAACGTTCTTTTTCTAGCCCGCTTATTTCAGTTTCTCCTCGACAATAAATGTCCACGCCTCTTCTGCCGTTTCAAAGTAGTGGTGTTTCCCTTGATGTGTGACCCACAGTCTTGCCGGCTGCAGCATTCCAAATTTAACCTTCCTTTTGTGCAGCACCGCCTTGGCCCGATTAAAGCTTGCCCTCATTCTCGCCACCTCCGCACTCCAATCTTGATATACGCGGATCACCGCGTTCTCCCACCTACTGCTCCGGGTTTTCTTTGCCCATCTGAGGACCATCTCTCTGTCCTTATATCGGAGAAATCTCACCACTATGGCTCGAGGAATTTCTCCAGCCCTCGGTCTTCGCGCCATAACCCGATAAGCTCCCTCCACCTCCAACGGGCCCGTCGGGGCCTCCGATCCCATTAACGAGTGAAGCATCGTGCTCACATATGCCCCGATGTCCGCCCCGCCTGCACCTTCGGGAAGACCAAGAATCCTTAAATTCTTCCTCCTCGCATTATTCTCCAGCACCTCCAGCCTTTCCACACACCTTTTGTGTTGTGCCTCGTGCATCTCTGTCTTCACCACCAGGCCCTGTATTTCGTCCTCATTCTCAGCAGCCTTTGCCTTCACGACCCGAAGCTCCTGCTCCTGGGTCTTTTGCTCCTCCTTTAGCCCTTCAATCGCCTGTAATATCGGGGCCAACAGCTCCTTCTTCATCTCCTTTTTAAGTTCTTCCACGCAGCGCCGCAGGAACTCTTGTTGGTCAGGGCCCCATATTAAACTGCCACCTTCCGACGCCATCTTGCTTTGTGCTTGCCTTCCTGGCCGCTGCTCTAGAGGATCCACCGCAATCCGGCCACTTTCCTCTCCTTTTTCCATCCGTGTCCAGGGGGGATTCCCTTCTGGTTTACCGCACAGTGTTTTTAGCCGTTAAAATTGCCGTTGGGGCTCCTATCAAGAGCCCAAAAGTCCGTTCCACCGGGAGCTGCCGAAACGTGCGACTTAGCTGGTCATCGCCGCACAGTCTAGCTGTTCACTCTTTAGACTTTGATACAACCTATGACATTTTGTATTTTTCTTTGCGGAATTATGTGGCACATGGGAGCTATACCATCAACTACTACAATTGTCTTTTTAATAGCAAGTGATGGATGGTTGGTGGAATTGACAGACAATCTTTAAATACCAAGCAGAACATTTGAACAATATCAGGAATGATTGTGAAAGACCGAGCGTCTGTTTAGGCTGTTCCTTATTCAGACCACATGCCTGCTGCATCAACAGCTCTTTGGTGGAACTGATGAGACTTCATGACATCAGGGCACTTTATAAACAATGAAGTATGTTGGGTTATTACTGTTGTAGAAAACAAGGCAGCCAATTTACACATGGCAAGTTCCACAACAGTAATATGATGGTAACCAGAGCATCTGGTTCCGAGATGTGGGTTGAGAGAAATATTGGTCAGATCACAAGTAAGAACTCCTCTGATCTTCTTTAAAATAGTGCTATGGATTTTTTTATTACATCCACCTGAGTGGACAGATAGGGTGTTAATTTAACGTCTGTTATGACCTCGAGAGATCATTAACTTATTACACGTGGCACTTGAGATGTCGATTAAAATATATCAACCAACTAACTTCAAGTCCTTTGATCTGAAAAGAGTATGGATAGTAGATTATATAGTGATGAATACCATATTTGTTTAACAATTCGGCATCATGAATGGGGAAATCTACCTGGTGTTTCAAGTAGTATACAGGACTTAACATGTCTGGAAATCACCTCTCCGGGTAAACACCCATATTTTATACTTCAGGACCCACGACCCATCCATTGACTCTGTCTACACCTCTCGCTGCCTGGGGAAAGCTGGCAGCATAATCAAAAACCCCTCCCACCTGGGTTATTCTCTCTTCCAACCTCTTCCATCGGACAGGAGATACAAAAGTCTGAGAACACGCTAACAGGTTCAAAAACAGCTTCTTCCCCGCTGTTACCAGACTCTTAAACGACCCTCTTATGGACTGATCTGAGATCTGATCTCTTCACACATCTTCTCTACATGAGTAGTACTACATTCTGTATGCTTCGCCCGATGTCTGTGTCTATGTATTTACATGTGTATCTATCGTATGTCCTATGTTTTTTAATGTATGGAATGATCTGTCTGGACTGTACGCAGACCAATACTTTTCATTGTACCCCAGTGCACGTGACAAATCCAAATCCAATCCACCATTCCACCCTACCCAGTCAAAGGCCTTCTCCGCATCCATCAATACAATCCCCTCAGGCACCCGCCCCCCCTGAGGGTGTCATAACCACAGTCAATAGCCTTCCAATATTACCAGAGAGCTGCTGTCCCTTCATGAACCCCGTCTGGTCCTCAAGTCCACAAGGGCACACACCCCTCGGAATTTGAGAAATAGATATCTGTACCATCGTATCCGGCAGCTCTCCCTCTCCCCACTCCCCACACTGGCTGACGTTCGTGACAGAGGCCACTTTCACTTGCCTTTAATATGCGAGTGCTTGGTCCTCACGATCTCACTCCAATCGGGTTCACAGGAGAGTGCAATGTACATGTCAGGTGCAGACTTCAGCCGGTTCCTTTGTGCCATCTTTATGAGAATGGAAAATCTCTCGCACATATAGGTCGTCATGAAGGGCATTAGCAACAGAATGCATGTTTTACTCAGCACTGGATACTCCTCCGACACACTACTCCAGAATGCCGACAACCTCAAAAGATTTTTGGCGTGGTTTTAATGTGCTGTGACAATTCAGGTGTAGAAGTTCAGTCTCTGCAAAGCCAGCAGGGTCACCGAGAGAAAACACAAGACTCAGCTAGAGTCCCAGACGAACGACAAAAGCTCTCATCGGTTCTGGCAAGGCTTAAACAATATAACGGGCTACAAGGCAAAGCTGAATAGAATCTCCAGTAACAGAGCACCCCTCCCTGATAAACTCAATGCTTTCTATGCTTGTTTTGAGCAGGAGGCCAACAAATCAATGTCACCTGCCCCAATAGCCTCGGACACACCCATTTCTACCGTCACAGTCTCAGAAGTTAGATCGGCCTTCTCGAAAGTGAACCCACGGAAAGCAACGGGTCCTGACGGAGTCCCTGGTCGTGCACTCAGATCCTGCACGGACCAACCTTTAACCTCCCTACTGTATTCCGAGGTTCCCATCTGCTTCAAGAAGACCACTTCATACCGGTGCCAAAGAAGAAACAGGCAACGTGCCTCAATGACTACTGACCGTTGGCCCTTGCATCTATTATTATGAAGTGCTTCAAGAGGTTAGTCATGAAACACATCAACTCCAACCTTCCAGATTGCCCCTTGATTCACTGCAATTCGCCTCCTGCCACAACCAGTCCACAGCAGATGCTATCTCCCTGGCCCTACACTCATCCCTGGAGCATCTCGACAACAAGGACACCTACATTAGATTCCTATTCCTTGACTACAGCTCCGACTTCAACACCATAATCCCAGTCAAGCTCCTATCTAAACTCCAAAACCTAGGACTCGGCTCCTCCCTCTGCAACTCGACCCTTGCCTTCCTTTTTTTAAAAAAAAAAAATGTATTTCATTACAAACATATATCGAAACAGGTTACAACAAATAAACACCCCGGGAAACATACTTCCCAGCAATTTTTTTCCCCCTTTTTCATCCTCTTCTTCTACCCTCTGCGACGAACAGCTCCTCAAACATGGTCACAAACAACCCCCACCTTTTCTCAAACCCCTCTGCAGAGTCCCTTAACTCATACTTTATCTTCTCCGACAACAGGTAGTCGTATAGGTCATCCAACCACCGGTGCCGATGCCGACCCCTCTCCAGTAAAATTCGCTGCCGTGCAATCAGAGAGGCAAAGGCCACGACATCAGCCTTCCTCCACTCCATGAGCTCCGGCTTCTCTGAAACCCCAAATATCGCCACCAATGGGTCCGGGTCCTCCATCTCCACCACTTTGCTGGCTCAGACTGCGCAAACACCCGCCTAGAATCTTCCCAATTTTTCGCAACCCCAAAACATGTGCGTGTGATTCGCTGCCCCCCGCCCACACCTCTCAGACTCATCTGCTACCCCCTGGAAGAACCCTCTCATTCTCGCCCGACTCGTATGCACCCTGTGCACCATCTTAAACTGTGCAGGCTCATCCTTGCACTGGAGAAGGTCCCGTTTACCCGACGCAGTGCCTCACTCCATACTCCCCAATTGATCTCCCGTCCCAATTCCCTTTCCCGTTTCTCCTTACCGCTCGCCTCCCTGCTCCCCCAGCCACTTGTATATATCCCCAATTCTTCCCTCCCCTTCCACATCCGGAAGCAGCAGTCACTCCAGCAGGGTGTATCCCGGCAACCTAGGGAACTCCCTCCAGAACTTTTGTGCAAAGTCCGTAACCTGCAGATACCTGAACTCGCTCCCCCTTGGCAGCACTACCCTCTCCCTTAGTTCTTCCAGGCTGGCGAACCCTTCCTCCAAATATTGGATCCACGCCTTGACCAGCCCCACTTCCCTCCACCACCTGTATACACTATCCATTCTCTCCCCCCCCCCCCCCCCCTTCCCGGCTCAAGCCCATGATTCTCGCACAGCGGCGTTAACACCGACATCCCTTCCACCCTAAAATGCCACCTCAGGTGATATCTACACCGTGGATTGCACCATCGGACTCCCTGAATACCTACTCGGAGCTATTGGCAAAGCTGCCGTCACCATAGCCCTCAAACTGGACCACTTACAAGATTCCTCCTCCATCCTAACGCACTCTACCCCCCTCTCCTTCCCACCATCGCCGCACCGTATCCACCTTTGCCGCCCAATAATAATGAAGTAGATTCGGCAACGGCAACCCCCACCACTCCACGCCTTCTCCGCGACGGATTCATCGCTACATTCAACAGCCGTCTCATTACTCGCGAGCCGCCCTTCACGTATCCTCGGTCTACTACACTGTTACAGTGAGGCTCAGTGGAAACTTCAGGAACAGCGTGGTATCTTTCCATTAGGCACTTTACAGCCTCTGGACTCAACATTGAGTTCAACAATTTCAGACCATAGGCTGCCCCATTTGTTTTCAGATTTTTTTCTTTCAGTTAACAGCACTGCTGATTTAGGCACATCTTTTGTTTCTTTTTTTTCCCTGCCCCATTCATCATTCCTTTTGGCCCGAGAGGGCTAACCTTTTTTTGTTGTACAATTTCTCCCGACGCCCTAACACAGATTTTGCTTTGTCTTTGTCCCACCCACGCTGCTGAAAACCTATCGCATCTCTAACTTTTCCCAGTTCTGATTAAAGGTCACAGACCTGAAATGTTAACTGTTTCTCTCAACATAGATACTGCCTAACCTGCTGAGCTTTTACCAGCATTTTCTGTTTTAGTATTTATTCCGCGTGAACTTGAATAAATATGAGAGAAGGGCTTCATCTTCATTTGCTATCTTTTTTGAGAGTTTTGAATTTCTAAACAAATGGTTACTCTACAGGGAATCTATTGTTGGAAGGCCGTAGCATCTAATAAGCATTGCAAGCTGACTGAATGATTTGCAGCCCAAATTGGGCGGTACAGTAGCACAGTGGTTAGCACTGTTGCTTCACAGAGCCAGGGTCCCAGGTTCGATTCCCGGCTTGGGTCTCTGTCTGTGCGGAGTCTGCACGTTCTCCCTGTGTCTGCGTGGGTTTCCTCCGGGTGCTCTGGTTTCCTCCCACAAGTCTCGAAAGTCATGCTTGTTAGGTGAATTGGACATTCTGAATTCTCCCTCCCGTGTACCCGAACAGGCGCTGGAATGTGGCGACTAGAGGATTTTCACAGTAACTTCATTGCAGTGCTAATGTAAGCCTACTTGTGACAATAAAGATTATTACTATAAATAAACCAGGTTTTTTTACAGTTCTCTAATCCCACAATTTGGGTAGATGCACTATGTCAAAAACTGTTTCAAAAAATAAAAATCTACGAACACAAAAGACTAGAAAACACTACTTGAGGTCCAATTTGCCAGCCCCTGAGAATCCTTTGTAATCACTCCCTGAAGCTCTGTTGCCTACATCCTGCAATCTGTTTAGTTGCCCTCAGGATGCCCAAACCCCATGTAAACGTAGTGACCAGAATTGTAGGCTATATTCCAGATGGGTTCAAACCAGTGCTGTATATAAGTTTGCTGTTTACCTTGTCAGATGTTTATAAAACCGTTTGTGAAAGTTCACCAAAGATAAAGAAGATTGCAGGTGTTTTAAAGCTGCACAATATGAATTTAGTGTGTTGCAATCAACATTGTTCTGAAGTACTGGTTACAATAAATTCTAATCTAATTGCTTTCTTTCAGGGCCAGTCTTATTGGATGAATTTGTGGAATGGTTTAAAGACCGACAGATGTCCTAGCACTTTTGTTCTGAAACAACAGCCCAACATCCATATTCAACATTAGCCATACAAAGACCTAGGAAAACAGATTTGGAATGCGTATTTGTTTTGGTGCCCCCTCTCCCCCTCCCCAACTCTTTCCCCCCCCCCCCCCCCCCCCCCAAAAAACAAATTTGAGTTGCAGAAAGCATTAAATATCTACAAGCACTGTGCTACAAACACCTAAATCTGGTATCAAACTTTCTTCTGAGCCTGCTTTGCATTTTTCAATAGGAGACAATTATGGTACCACAGACCACAATGTGATATCTTGCTGTTGACATTGTGAATTCTGTGTTGTAAACTGTTTCATGCAGAAAGCTCTGTTTGCCAGAGGGATTGTGAATTTCAATGAAAATTGTATTAAATGGTTAAAAGTCTTAGATGAATATTTGTTGAAAAGATTTCTTAATATTATCCAATGTATGTATGCAAGTAGAACTGTTCTGTACAACTTAACTGATTAAACTCAAAATTAGTTTTTTTTTTTTTGAAAGTCTAAATGTTGGGCCATGGTACAACATTGGTTTGATTCACTGCACCTAGCTGTGATCTGTTGAAATGACAAATGCACCATTTGGGTTGTTTAACCCTAATTTTGCCTTGTACTTCCTGGCTAATGAGCTAGGCTGCTATTTTTTTGTGTTTTGCTTTGTGTAACTAGTTGCAAACATTAAGTTGCCCTTTCAGTGGGCACATAGCTTGATAATGTTACCAAGTTTGCACGTTTTAAAGTTGTTAGAATATTTGAATGTCAAGTGTACAGACCAACTAGTATTCAGGTATGTGTTTCGAATCATGTGTATGATTTTGTTCTCCCCTTAGTACCACTTACTGATAAGTGCTGAATCAGACTTTTTTTAAAATCTGGTGTTACAGGTCAACAGCACTAATGTAACTGCTGGTTTGACTTTGATTTAGACGTTGGATTGAGATCAATGTAACCTGTATCATAATATGACAATGCATTAAAGCTACCTTTTGATCATGTCAGCAAGTGAAAGTCTGTACATCTAAGCAAGTGGATTTTCAAGTGTTGCATTTTCTGTTGCCTTGGACAACTTCTGCCAAAGACCACAGTTATTGCCTACCTGTACACAGACAAGTAATAAAATATGGTCACTTCTTAAATTGGATCTTTCCCATACCAATAGAGTTTATTATATGCCACAGTATCTGGTTTTTATTAACATAATTTACAATTTTCCATTGATCTGGGAAGTGATGAGAACTTTTAGTGAAATGTAGCACAGTATAGGAGGGGTAGAAAATTATTTAACTTAAGGTTACTATCAACATAAAATATCTTTAACGATATTGGAAAGCAATTAGACCAATAAAGCAAGTATTATTTGAGGTTAATATGTATAAGGAGCAACAGTTCCAAAATAAACTTTCCATGTTAACACTTAGAAATGGTATCTTGCTAGAACACAATTTATAGGTAGGGCCATTTTAGTGTTGCAGTACATTTATTTTCAGTCTGGCCTTATAAACATGATAATATTGTTAACTACCTTCCATTATTTTAAAAGTCTGCAATACAGGCAGTGCATTATATTGCTGAGCTTTTAATACACTTGCAAGTCAGCTCTTGCTAATCTGATTGAACATGGTGATGATTTCAAAATCATGTGAAGACAGTTTTTCATAGCTGTCATGAAAAATCTTTCCAGTCTTTGTTTTTTTATTGTGTTCTTTTGTGTGTTTGAAACTGACGGAATCATGCTTATTGAAATACGGTCTTTAATGGAAGCCAGTCTCATGCATAATTGTCACTTCTGTTTGTTCGCTCCCAAAAGCGCATAATGGAAAATGAAGTTTCATCACTTTAATTTTAAAAAGTTGGTAAAACTGTTACATTTCTATCTGTATGTAAGGTCACTAGTAAATTCATAAGCACACAAGTTCTGTCCTTTGCATTTCCACAAAGCTTTTCATTTCTAAATCAGTTTTAAGCACCTGATTATATAGGGTGGAGAATTAAAGATTTTGCCTTTACCTCCCTCTTTTCCAACCACAGTAAAGATTAATTTTGCATATGTTTTTGTACTTTAGATGGTGTATAACACCCAACTCCATTGTCAATGTTCATTTTACTGAACTAGATTTTCAAACAATAATTCACAATCTGTTTAATGTTGCTTATAATGTGACGGAACTTCATGGAGTTATTGTCACATTTTAATTTGTCAATGAACTGGTGTAGAGTATGCTGAAGGGTAACTAAAATCAATCCCATAAGCTCATTCTAAAATCTGCCTGTATGGGCCCAAAAATCTGCTTGAATGGGCCCAATTAGCTAATCAAGACTTTTCCTTTAAAATTTACTTAATTAACTTATTTTGCATCTATTCTCTGCTGTTCCTGTTAGAAATGCCAGAAAGTAGCATTATTTAGACAAAAATGAATTGTTGGAATGAACATTGGAGTGGTGTATACATTTATATATGGAAGGTTTCCTGTTCGCTTATGCTGCAGTTACGTTTTGTACTTTGATTTAACCTGACTTTATAATATGCTTTGGCAAATTGAGGTGACATTTTTTCATTTTATAGCTTGAAGTTGCCTGTTGAAATGTTTGCACAATGATGAGTACCTGTGTTAAAAGATAATACCCTGCCTCTGTAGCACTTTTTGTCAAGGATATTGGATAGCTTGTGTTTTATCCATTTTCATCCATTACAGACTTGGAAGCCCCTTACAGCTAATGTCCTCCAGGAACCATATCATTACATCATGGTATTTTGTTCATTTTATTTTTAACCAAAATGCCCTTCAGTCCAAAACATTCAAAAGCTTTTTTTAAAATCAGTTAGCCAAATTGGATATTATGTTTATATCTATCCAGGTGTGGTAGCACAGTGGTTAGAACTGTTGCTTCACTGCACCAGGGACCTGGGTTCGATTCCCGCTTGGGTCACTGTCTGTGCAGAGTCTGCATGTGCCTGCATGGGTTTCCTCCGGGCGCTCTGGTTTCCTCCTGAAAGACGTGCTTGTTAGGTGAATTGGACATTCTGAATTCTCCCTCAATGTACCTGAACAGGTGCCGGAATGTGGCAACATGGGGATTTTCACAGTAACTTCATTGCAGTGTTAATGTAAGTCTACTTGTGACACTAATAACAATTATTATTAGGTGCAGTAAACCCTGTGTAAACTCTCACTTCATGGGTATGTGCAAAGGAAGATTCATTAATTTTATAAATGAGAAGAACCCATGAACTAAGTCTTCACAGATGAATGGTTTCCTACAGTGTCAGTGTCCCTATTTCAGTAATCTGCACAATTATAAATTGCCTGATACTTGACATAATTTATTCAGAAATTAAATGTAACTGCTTAATAATTATTTGAGTAATGTCTACATTATTGTGTAGATAAATATAGTTTTCGCTTACAGTTTAATAGAATATCATCTGTAGTAAATCTTCTGCACACCCAGAATAGACCAGAACATGCTCTTTGGCTCCCAAAGACACACTTCTAGATTGATGCATCTGTTTTGTTTTAAAGGGCAGTAATTTTCAAATGATGACTAAGCTATTAGACATAAAAAATTTGAAAACCAGTTACTGCTTTGCGATTTTTGTTTTTGATTTAAAAAAAAAAAAAAAATTTTAGGCAGCACCACAAAAATATTTTTTTCTTTTTTGGCTCTCGATGATTCTGTTTCAGCAGGTTTTTTTCTGCTGTAGGTATATCTTTTGGGATTCAGTTCTTTGGCATGATGAATGAGTGGCAACTAGTTCAGAATAATCAAATACAAAAAGTTGTCTCTGCTGTCTGGTTCACAATATAAGTGCGCAACAGCTTTTCAAATAAGTGGTGCTCCCATTCTTGAATGTTTTGTAATTATAAAGTCTTCCTTACTTCAGTTGTAAAAATGACTTGTTAGCTGGGTGCATTTGTTTCAAATGTTAAGCTGGTTTTTCATTTTGTTAGAGCACAGTATCTGTATTGCCTTAGTGTTATTAAATAATGGCTAAATGAAAAATGTTTTAATTTTTTTCATTTTAGTTTTTAATTTCATACATGCCAACACCAACACTAACACCAACCACAAACCCTGTTTAAAATGACCAGGGAGATTTTGAGCCTGCACTCACCGCCCGTAAAAAACTTGGTGCGGGCTCAAAATCTGGAGCAAATCGAAAAACACTCCGGCATGATCAGGTTTTGGAATTTTCACCTCCCCCTCCCCTTTCTGGTGGAGTAGTGCAAATTGTGCTGCAGGAGCCCGGGAACCTCATTTTGATACGTTAACATGACATTAGTGAATATTCACCAGGCAGGCACTGGCGTGGCGTCATACTGCCGTCATTTCTAACAGGTCTACAAAAGCATAAACCTGACTGACTCTTCCAAGTGGGGTATCGGAGGTGAGCGCTCTGGCAGCCATGGTTCTCCAGGCTCTTCACTGCTCAGGGTGCACCAGAGAGGAAATGGGGGGGGGGGACATAAGTTCAGCTCGGGGCTGGGGGGTTCAGTCACCTAATCTCGGGGGGGGGGGGGGGAGTGTTTGCAAGGAGGCCTTATCTTCCATTCACTTCGGGGCGCCACTTGCTTTAAGAGGGTCTGAAAGCTGGCACACAGGCATCGTTTCCGGTGTCCTCCTTGCCAGGCTTGTGGCCAAATCACCACTGAGGAAGTGCCCACCCTGTGTGCAAGCTGAAACGTGGGTGGGACGAGGTGAATACGGAGGTTCCTGGGTGAGGTCCCACAAGAAACCAGACTGCAAGGGCAGAGTGGGGGTTCTCGAATGGGTTGCATCCCTGGCTCATGACAAGTGAAGATTCTCATTTAGGGAAGCACAACTGTACTGAGTAAAACCACACACAGGCAGAACATGAGGACCAAGGTGTTACGGTCGGGTGAATATCAATTCTAGGAAGTTTGTCTTCGGAATAAGTATGTAGGGCTGTGAAGTGGGAGATTGAAGGTGCCCCCGGCCGTGTGCTTGCCCAGCTAATTGCATGTTTCACTGTAATCAGCTGTGCTTCATCGATCACAAGAGGCAATCATTTGCTTGATATGCTATTTCACCCTTCTTGACAAAGTCAATTGTGCCAGTGTAAAATGCAGCGCTAAAGTTCACTGCTGGAGTCCTAAGCATTGAATCAATTAGATGGAGTCCCAAGCATTGAACCCCAATGCTCATACAAGAGTTTACATCATACACGATATACTGACATGAACCTCCATGCAAAGCCTCATGGTGAAGTCTGTCATCACTTACTCCATTATAAATCATGATGGGGGGGGGGGGCGGTTGCTTCTTTGAGGTGCCCTGTGAGGATGCAGACGTGTGAGGTCATCCACTCTAGAGCAAGGAGTGGGAGGGTTGGGAATGGCCAGGAGAAATGTGCTGGGGAGGTGGTTTAAATGCAGCTCCCCAGTGATCAAGTCTCCCTGGGGGCAAGCAAATCCATGAGAGGCCATCAAATTCACGTGGAGGGGGGAAAACATTTAAGAGGCTCAAAATTCCATGAGAAATTGGTGGGATTCACATCATTTCTCTTACCAGAAGTGACACGTTGCCATTTTATGGTAAGATTCTGCCCATCTCTTGTGAAGGAAAGGGTCTAAACTAATTGACTGAAGTGTTACAACCAGAGTTTTTGTGTTTGGGTGGGGGGTGCTAGCCCTACTCCGCAGGTCGCACCATTAGTTAAGATTTTAATTCAATCACGAAATGGGCATTTATCTACCTTCACTACCATTAGACCCAGAATGAGAAACTTTAAACGGGTTTCTTTTGATAAACTCGGGATGATTGATTTATTATAAAACAAAACTTGTTTTTGACAAGAAGTTGCAAGAACGGTTAACACAAATTGTAATCTGAAACTGTAACTACCTATCTCTTTGTAAATACCCCAGCACGTGTACATGCGTCCTTATATACACACACAAACAGAAAGCACCTCTGCAAAGCTGGATGATTGAAGAACAGACTCTATATTTAAAATAAGGATAAAGTGTGGAGCGCTGCAATGCTCTCCATCTGGAGCTCCCTCGTGAACAATTGCTAGTCCCAGTAGTTGTCTGGAGGTTCTTGCCAACAGAGCTTTGGCATGGAGCAAAATATTGTTGGATCAATCCTAGCCTCAGCCTCCCATTTCTCAGACAGACAAGTTCCACTGAGATGTGGATTCCAATCTGAATACTGATAACCAACTTCCGGTGGCAGCATGTAGGTGGAAGTCGCACGTTTGGTAGTTCCTGCTCGAGGCTGTTTTTCAGAATTCAATGCCCAGTCTCAAGCAGGTTTGGGATGAACAGGCGCAAGAAGACACGAGGAAGGAGGGGGATGTCGCAAAAGCAGAAAAAAGCTGTCTGGAAGAAGGGGGCAGCACGGTGGTCAGCACTGCTGCCTCACAGCTCTTGGAACCTGGGTTCAATTCTGGCCTTGGGCCTTGTGTGGAGTTTGCACTGTAGGGATTCTATGATGATTCTATGTAAGCGAAGGTTCGCCGTCGAGCGAGTGGGTCAGCCCGGCAGCAGGAAGGATGGCGGGAGTCTGGGTCGCTGGGTGGGGCCATGCTCGTCACAGTGGAGAAGGTCACCGAGGAGATAGCCGGGGATTTTTAGAAGCAGTTTGCCAAACACATGGAGATGATGAGGAAAGAAATGATGGCAGCAATGAAGGTATTGGGGGGGGAGGCGATTGCCCTGGTGAATGTGGCGGTGTTGAAGACATCGGCCGAGGTGTGGGGAGCAAGAAGAGAAGCTGAAGGAGGCTTTGTTGCAGCATAGCAACTAGTTCACCTCAATAGGTGAGGTGGTGGCAACGCTTAAGATTTGGATGCATCTGAGGCAGCACTTTAAGTTGGGTGGTGGGCCAGGGGAAATGCCGATTAGGGGGAATCATAGGTTAGACGGGAGGTTTCGGAGATGGGAGGAGAGGGAGTTCAAGGTAATAAAAGGTCTGTTCCTGGGAGGGACATTTGCGAGGTTGGAGGAGTTGGGAGAGAAGTACGGATTGACGCCAGAGGAAGGGTTGAGGTACCTGCAACTCTGAGATTTTGTAGGGAAGGAGTTTCTGAGAATCACGATAGCACCGGCCCCCTTGTTGGAGGAGGTACTAACGGCAGGGGGGTTGGAGAAGGGAGTGGTGTCTGCGATTTACGGGAAGATTTAGGTGGAGGATAGGGTTGTCATGGAAGGGATTAAGGCTATGTGGGAAGAAGTGTTGGGGAGGTAATGGAAGACGGTCTTTGGTGTGAGGTGCTACGAAGGGTGAATACGTCAACCTCATGCACGAGGCTGGAACTGATACAGCTGAAGGTCATGTATACAAAGAGCAAAATAGCACAAGAACAGGCCCTTCGGCCCTCCAAGCCTGTGCTGATCACGTGTCCTATCTAGACCAACTGCCTGTATCCTTCTATACCCCATTCATGTGTCTATCCAGATAAGTCTTAAAGGTCTCTAACGTATCTGCCTCAGCCACCTCACTTGGCAGTACATTCCAGGCCACCACCAAGGTGTAAAAAAACTTATCTCCACTGAACCTATCCCCCCTCACCTTGAACTTGTGCCCTCTTGTAATTGTCATTTCCGCCCTGGGAAAAAGCTTCCAACTGTTCACCCTAACTAATCCCCTCATAATTTTAGAAACTTCTATCAGGTCGCCCCTCAGTCTCCATGTTTTTAGGGAGAACAATCCAGTTTATTCAATCTCTCCTCATAGCTAATACCCTCCCTACCAGGCAACATCCTGGTAAACCTTTTCTGTGCTCTCTCCAAAGCCTCCACGTCCTTCTGGTACTGTGGTGACCAGAATTGGACACAGTATTCCAAATGTAGCCTAACCAATGTTCTATATAACTTTAACATAATTTGCGATCTTTTGTACTCGATACCCCGTCCGATGAAGGCAAGCATTTGCTTTCTTTACCACCATTTCCACCTGTGCTGCCACTTTTAAGGATCTGTGGACCTGCACGCTCAGATTTCTGTGTGTCTATGCTGATGGTTCTGCCATTTATTTTATAGCTCCCACCCGAATTGGATCTACCAAAATGCATCACCTTGCATTTGTCCAGGTTGAATTCCATCTGCCATTTCTCTGCCAATTTTGCACCAATCTATATCCTGCTGTATTCTCTGACAATCTTGATCACGATCCGCAACTCCTGCAATCTTAGTATAATTCGCAAACTTGCTAATCAGACCCGCTATGTTTTCTTCCAAGTCATTTATATACATTACAAACAGCAGAGGCCTCTGTATTGATTCGTGCGGAACACCCTTCCACTGCTACTCTGTCTTCTATGGCCAATCCAGTTCTGAATCCATCTAGCTAGTTCACCCCTGACTCCATGTAATTTAATCTTTTGCATGCCATGAGGGACCTTGTTGAATGCTTTACTAAAGTCGATGTAGACAACATCCACAGCCCTTCCCTCGTCAGTCATTTTTGTCACCTCTTCAAAAAACACAATTAAATTAGTGAGACATGACCTCCCTCGTACAAAACTATGCTGCCTGTTGCTAAAACGACCATTCACTTCCAAATGTGCATAGATCCTATCTCTGAGAATCTTTTCCAACAATTTCACTGTCACTGACTTAAGGCTCACTGGCCTATAATTACCCAGGTTATCCTTGCTACCCTTCTTAAATAACGGGACAACATTGGCTATCCTCTAATCCTCTGGGACCTCACCTGTGGCCAATGAGGAAATAAAGATTTCTGTTAGAGGCCCAACGATTTCATCTCTTATCTCCCTCAGTAATCTGGGATAGATGCCATCTGGCCCTGGGAATTAATGCTTTTGAACACACCTAACATTTCCTGCCTCATAATAACGACTTGTTCTAAAGTGTTTACACATCCCTCTGAGACACCACCAATCAAAGTGTCTCTCTCTCCCTATGTGAATAGCGATGCAACAGACTCATTAAGGATCTCACCTTCCTTTGGTTCGACATATAATTTCCCTCCTTTGTCCTGAGTGGACCAACTCTTTCTGTCGCTACCCTCTTGTTCCTAATATACGGATGAAATGCTTGGGATTCTCCTTAATCCTCTCTGCAAAGGACATTTCGTGACCCCTTTTTGCCCCCCCCCTAACTCTTTGCTTGAGCTCTTTTCTACTTTCCTTGTATAGGGCGCATCTGACAAAGGCAAAGATGAGCTGGCTGTTTGAGGGGGTGGAGGACGCCTGCGAGCAGTGTGGGAGGGGGCCCCGCAAACCATGTCCATATGTTTTGGTCCTGCCCGAAGCTAGAAAGGTATTGGAGGAGGTATTTAACATCATCTCGGGGTGTTCATGTGGATTTGGAACTGGGTCCCCCAGAGGTCATTTCTGGGGTGTCAGAACGGCCCGAGCTGCAGGCGGGTGCGGGGTAGATGTTTTAGCCTTCACCTCGCTGATTGCTCGAAGAGGAGTCCTCCTCGGGTGGCGGTCAGCTTCTCCGCCCTATACCTCAGTATGGCGGGGGGAACCTGCTGGAATTCTTGACCCTGGAGGAGGTGAAATTTGAGCTAAGGAGGGGGCGGAGGAGACATTCTCCAATTCATGGGATTTGTCTATCATACACTTTCAGGAACTTGTTGCCATTGAACACAAGGGGGAGGAGTTTGGTTTGTTTTTCTGTTTTTTAACTTATTTTTGGAATGTACAAGTCAATGTATCAGACTATATTGACGGGGGCCGTTTTTGTGGTTGTTTCTTTTGTTGTTTGTATAATGAAAATGTGGAGAATTAGAAGATTTTAAAAAAACAAATACTGATAACCACTTTATTTCAGGCCAGTCAAGGAGAATGCGAGCTGGGCAGCTTTTTACTTTCACAGTTCATTCTCAACTGAATTCAAAAAGCCAAGTTCAAAACTCAGCTCTTCAGTCAAGTGATTTCCAGGAAATCGCTCGCCTTTGCCTTTAAACCTTCAATTTTCTATCAATTAAAATCACTGCAGTGCAAGCGGGCAAACAACTCTTTCCCCCATCAAGTACCATGTTGATGATTTCTTTGAAAACATACGCTTGCTTCCAGTCCAAAGGGGAACTTTATGACCATTTTGTAAAAAAAATCCAAGTATCTAAATCGCATAATGTCCTTCCAACTTTTAAAAGAAAAAAAGTTTGTGAAGATATGAATTTCCTGACAAGTGGTGTAACTAAACAATATTTTTGTTAGCATTAGTAACCTAATATTAAAAATTAAGATGCTTCACTATCACTGGGTCAAAATACTGGAACTTCCTAACAGCACGGTGGGTGTATCTACACCCCATGGACTGCAGAGGTTCAAGAAGGCAACTCCCGATCATCACCTCTCGGCAATTAGGGACAGGTAATAAATAGGGGCTGGTTTAGCACAATGGGCTAAACAGCTGGCTTGTAATGCAGAACAATGCCAGCAGCGCGGGTTCAATCCCGTACTGGCCTCCCCGAACAGGCGCCGGAATGTGGCGACTAGGGATTTTCACAGGAACTTCATTGAAGTGTACTTGTGACAATAAACAATTATTATATTATTATTAAATGCTGGCCTAGCTAGTGACGCACCCATCCTGTGAAAGAATATACAAAATGCTGCCCTCAAGTGGTCATTTATATTCCACTTTTACTTTTTTTTAAATAATTTTTTTTTAAATTAAGGTTTTCATAAAATATCAATAACAAAATGAAAACTGAACCCAACAGGGTTAAGTACAAAACACAGTCTAGAAAAGCAACCCTCCATACCCCCCCCCCGTACATAAATAATAAATTAACATTAACACCCCCGACTTAACACAACAGGTATATACACCCACTCAGACCCTTCAGTGTAAATAACAAAAACAAAAATAAAGTAAACCACCGCCCCCCCCCCCCCCCCCCCCCGAGTTGCTGCTGCCATTGCCCAATGTCTATCGTTCTGCCAGGAAGTCTAAGAACGGTTGCCACCGCCTAAAGAACCCTTGTACCGACACTCTCAAGGCGAATTTCACCCTCTCCAATTTAATGAACCCCGCCTCCTGCACTCCCGGCTCCTCTGCCACCCCAAATATTGCGAGCCCCCAGCCCGGTTTGACCCTGGATCATACAACCCTCGACACCGTCTCGCTACGCCCTTCCAAAATTCCTCCAGAGCTGGGCATGCCCAGAACATATGGGTGTGATTTGCTGGGCTCCCTGAGCACCTAACACACACCTGTCCTCACCCCCAAAGAACCGGCTCATCCTTGTCCCGGTCATGTGTGCCCTGTGCAGCACCTTAAACTGTATGAGGCTGAGCCTCGCGCACGATGAGGAAGAGTTCACCCTCCCTAGGGCACCTGCCCACGTCCCTTCCTTAATCTCCTCTCCCAACTCCTCCTCCCACTTACCTTTCACCTCCACCACCGAGGCCTCCCTCCTCCTCCTGCATCACCTGGTAAGTATTTCTCCTCCAGCTCACCCAGGCTCGTGAACTTCCCGTCCACAAACAGGTCACCCAACTTTCGTATCCCTGCCCTGTGCCACCCCCGAAAACCCTCCATCTGTTCTCCCTGGGGCGAACCGGTGGTTCCCCCTGTATTGGGGTCCACTCCGAGACCCCAACCTCCCCCCTATGCCGCCTCCACTGCCCCCAAATTTTGAGGGCAGCCCGCCGCCACCGGGGCCAGTGGTATACCTCCCTGGAGGGAGCGGCAGCGGCGCCGTTGCCAGCGCCCCCAGACTCGTACCCATACAAGACGCTGTCTCCAGCCTCTTCCATGCAGCCCCCCCTTGCGCACCACCATCGCATTGGCGGCCCAGTAGTACCCACAGAGATTGGGCAGCGCCAATCCCCCCCCTATCTCTAGTCCGCTCCAGGAACACCTTTCTCACCCTTGGAGTCCCTCGCGCCCACACAAACCTCATTATGCTCCTGTTAACCCGCCTAAAAAAAGCCTTCGGGATAAACACGGGGAGGCACTGGAACAGGAACAAAAACCTTAGGAGCACTGTCATTTTGATTGACTGCACCCTACCCACCAAGGACAGCGGCAACGCGTCCCACCTCTTGAACTCCTCCTCCATTTGCTCCACCAGCCTTGTAAAATTAAGCCTATGCAGGGTCCCCCAGCTCCTGGCCACCTGGACCCCCCAAATACCTGAAGCTCCTCTCCGCCCTTTTTAGTGGGAGCTCGCCAATCCCCCTCTCCTGGTCCCCTGGGTGAACCACGAACAGCTCACTCTTCCCCATGTTGAGCTTGTACCCCGAAAAGTCCCCGAATTCCCTAAGAATCCTCATTATCTCCGGCATTCCCCCCCACCAGGTCCGCCACATACAGCAGCAGGTCGTCCGCATAGAGCGATACCCTATGCTCCTCCCCACCCCGCACCAACCCCCCTCCAGTTCCCTGACTCCCTCAGTGCCATAGCCAGGGGTTCAATCGCCAGAGCAAAGAGCAGGGGGGACAGGGGACTCCCTGCCTCATCCCTCGGTGCAATTGAAAGTATTCGGACCTCCTGTTTGTGGCCACACTCGCCATCGGGACCTCATACAACAGCCTAACCCACCTGACAAACTCCTCCCCAAACCCAAACCTCTTCAGCACCTCCCACAGGTACCCCCCACTCTACCCTATCAAAGGCTTTCTCAGCGTCCATCGCCACCACTATCTCCGCCTCCCCTCCCTCGCCGGCATCATGATAACGTTCAAAAGCCTCCGCACATTCGCGTTCAACTGCCTCCCCTTCACAAACCCCGTCTGGTCTTCATGGATGATCTGCGACACACAATCCTCAATCCTCGTGGCTAAGACCTTCGCCAGCACCTTGGCATCTATATTCAGCAACAAAATCGGTCTGTAAGACCCACACTGCAGGGGATCCTTGTCCCGTTTCAGGATCTAAGGAGATCAGTGCCCAGGACATCGTCGGGGGCAAAGCCCCCCCCCTCCCTTGCCTCATTGAAGGTCCTGACTAGCAACGGGCCCAACAGGTCCATAAATTTTTTATAGAACTCGACCGGGAAACCGTCCGGCCCTGGTGCCTTCCCCACCTGCATGCTCCCTATCCCTTTGGTCAGCTCCTCCAGCTCAATCGGGGACCCCAATCCCCGCCACCAGTCCCTCTTCCACCTTTGGAAACCTCAATTGGTCCCGGAAGCGGCCCATCCCTCCCTCCTCCCGTGGGGGCTCAGATCGGTACAATTCCTCGTAAAAGTCCCTGAAGACCCCATTGATGCCAACCCCACTCCGCACCACGCTCCCTCCCCTGTCCTTAACTCCCCCGATCTCCCTAGCTGCGTCCCGCTTCCGAAGCTGATGCGCCAGCATCCGGCTTGCCTTTTCTCCATACTCGTAAATCGCCCCCTGGGTCTTCCTCCACTGCACCTCCGCCTTCCTGGTGGTCACCAGGTCGAATTCGGCCTGGTGGCTGCACCTCCGCATACCTCCTGTCCACCCTCACCATCTCCCCCACCAGCCTCTCCCTCTCCCCCCCCCCCGCCTCCCTCCGCTCCTTGTGGGCCCGAATGGAGATCAGCTCTCCCCTCACCACCGCCTTCAGCGCCTCCCATACCACCCCCCACTCAGACCTCCCCATTGTCGTTGCTCTCCAAGTACCTCTCTATACTTCCTCCGACCCGCTCGCTCACCTCCTCGTCCGCCAACAGCCCCCACCTCCAAGCGCCACAGCGGGCGCTGGTCCCTCTCCTCCCCCATCTCCAAGTCCACCCCAATGCGGGGCGTGGTCCGAAATGGCTATTGCCGAATACTCAGTATCCTCTACTCTCGCTATCAGCGCCCTACTCAAAATGAAAAAGTCGATTCGGGAATAAGCCTTATGGACATGTGAGAAGAATGAAAATTCCCTAGCCCCCCGGCCTTGCAAATTTCCAAGGTTCCATCCCTCCCATCTGGTCCATAAACCCTCTCAGCACTCTAGCCGCCGCTGGCCTCCTACCCGTCCTAGACCCTGGAGCGATCCAGTGCCGGATCCAGCACCGTGTTAAAGTCTCCCCCCATTATCAGGCCCCCCACTTCCAAGTCCGGGATCCGACCCAACATGCGCCGCATAAAACCCGCATCGGTCCAGTTCAGGGCATACACATTGACCAGCACCACCCTCTCTCCCTGCAACTTACCACTTACCATTATGTACCTACCGCCCTTTGTCTGCACAATGCTCGACTCCTCGAATGACACCTTCTTTCCCACCAAGATCGTCACCCCTCGATTTTTGGCATCCAGCCCCGAGTGAAACACCTGACCTACCCACCCTTTCCTCAATCTTACCTGGTCTGCCACCTTCAGGTGTGTCTCCTGGGGCATAACCACATCCACCTTGAGCCCCTTCAGGTGCGCAAACACGCGGGCCGGCTTAACCGGGCCATTCAGTCCCCTTACATTCCAGGTTATCAGCCGGATCAGGGGGGCTACCCGCCCCCCCCTCCCCCGCCGACTAGCCATGACCCCTCCTCGGCCAGCCACGCGCCCGCAACCCACACCCGGCCCGTTCCCCACAGCGGCATACCCCCGTCTCGACACCCCCGCCCCCCCCGCCCCCCCCCCCCCCCCCCCCCCCACCCACCCACCCCCGGCTAGGACCCATCCTAGCTGATTTACTCCCCGCATTGCACTTCCGCAAGTCAGCTGACTCCTGCTGACCCCGGCCACTCCCGCCTCTCCTTCGACTCCTCCCATTGTGTGACACACACTCCTCTCCCGTTCCCCATCCATAGGCTCTCCCCCTCCCCCCTTCCATTCTAAGCGTGGGAAACAACCCTCGTTTCCCTGCCCTGGCCCCTCCCCCTCCAGTCTTCAGCGTGGGAAAAAGCCCGCGCTTTCCACCTACCCGGCCCCACCACCTCTGACGCAGCTCCTTTTACAGGCCCAGTCTCCTCACCCCCAACTCGGGCTTCCCCCTCCCCCCGCGGGGCCCCCATCTCACCGCCGTCCACCACCCCTGTTCAGTTTACCAACCCCCCTCCAAGAGCCCCCCCCCCGCCGACCAACCCAACCAAATCAGTGCCCAACCCGCCCCAACCACCCTCACCGACCCGAAAGAGGAAAACACAGAGAAAAAGAAACCAGGAGCAAAGGTCCCCCCCCCCCCACCCCCTCCAAAAAAAAAAAATTACATATCAACCGCAGTCCGAAAACGCCCATCCCAACCCTCAATCTCTGTCCAACTTCTCGGTCTGAACAAAGGCCCATGCCTCCTCCGGAGACTCAAAATAATGGTGCCGGTCCTTGTAGGTGACCCACAGTCGCGCCGGCTGCAACATGCCAAACTTCACCCCCTTCTTGTGCAGCACGGCCTTCGCTCGATTGTACCCGGCCCTCCTCTTCGCCACCTCCGCACTCCAGTCCTGGTATATTCGAACCTCCGCGTTCTCCCACCTGCTCCTCTCCTTCTTGGCCCACCTGAGCACACTCCCGATCGACAAACCGATGGAACCTCACCAGCACCGCCCACGGAGGCTCGTTAGCCTTGGGCCTCCTCGCCAGCACTCTATGGGCCCTTTCCAGCTCCAGGGGCCCCTGGAAGGACCCCGCTCCCATCAGCGAGTTCAACATGGTGACCACATAGGCCCCTACGTCCGGCCCCTCCAGCCCCTCCGGGAGGCCCAGAATCCGCAGATTCTTCCGCCTCGACAGATTCTCCATCTCCTCGAACCACTCCTGCCATTTCTTGTGGAGCGCCTCGTGCGCCTCCACCTTTACCGCCAGGCCTAAGATCTCGTCCTCGTTGTCAGAGATCTTTTGTTGAGCCTCGCGGATCGCCACCCCCTGGGCCGTCTGTGTCTCCAGCAGCTTATCAGTAGAAGCCTTCATCGGCTCTAGCGGGTCCGCTTTTGCTGCTCCGCCGCCCACTGCATCCACGCTGCCTGGTCTCCGCCCGCCGCCATTTTGTTCTTCTTCCCTCGCACCTTCTTCGGGTCCACCACCACCTTTTTAGTCGCCCCGCTCCTGGTAAAAGCCATATACTGTCGGGGAGCTGTTATAATCTCCTTCCCACACCGGGAGACATAGAAAAAGTGCCGTTGGGGGCCCTGAAAAGAGCCCAAAGGTCCGTTTTTGCGGGAGCTGCCAAATGTGCGACTTAGCTCCGCATAGCCGCAACCGGAAGTCATATTCCTCTTTTACAAACTGCAAACATCCATTTACGTTCGAACAACCAGACCGAAAAGAATTAGGCAGTAGGTTTGCAAAAACATAGCTGTTTCACACGTGGAACAACGCAGGAGTCAAATGTCAGAGTGGGAGTAAGGCAGAAAATTAAAATCACTGGCCACTGGGAATTTGGGATTCTGTTTGAGGATTGAACGAAGTGTTCTGGAAAGCGATCAACCCAATCTTCATTAGGTTTCATGAATATCAAGACCATGTCATGAGCAGTGAGTACAATATTACAGAATTGAAAGAAATAAGAGTCATACCTTTACTTGGAAGGAATGTTTAGGGCCCTGGGTGGTGTGGTGCAACACTTGTGTTGCAGATCCTGCACATGCATGGAAAGGTGCCAAGGGAAGGGGAGAAGGTGATGAGGGGTAATTGAAACATCGACCAGAGTATCACAAAGGGAACAGTTTTCTTCGAGGGTTAAAAGGAGAGGGATGGGGAAGATCTGCTTGGTAGTAGCATCACAAAGCATATGGTGGAAATAACGGAGGACAACCTCACTGCATCCTTTAAAGTGCGTTAAGAATTGACATACGTGTGCATAGGGCATAATAACAGCACATTTTACAGAAAATGGGAGAAAGTGACAGCTATGAGAACTGCAGGTTTTTGGGAGAATTGAAACCAACTTAACCTTGAGTTGTAAATTGACAGTAGTAGGAACTACCATTATTGAAGGTGATAAGAATCGGAAATCAGTAAAAGAAATTACAGAACCATAGAATTCCTACAGTGCAGCGTGGCACGGTGGCACAGCGGTTAGCACTACTGTCTCATGGTACCAAGGGCCCGGGTTCGATCCCGGTCCCGGGTCACTGTCCTTGTGGATATTCTCCTCGTGTCTGCGTGGGTCTCACCCCCACAACCCAAAGATGTGCAAGGGTAGGTAGATTGGACACACTAAATTGTCCCTTAATTGGAAAAGAAAAGAATTGGGTACTCTATTTAAAAAAAGAATTCCTGCAGTGCAGAAGGGCATCGAGTCCGCACCGACCCTCTGAAAGAGCTAACCTGCACATCCTTGGACACTAAGGGGCAATTTAGCATGGCCAATCCATCTAACCTGTACATTCTTGGACTGTGGGAGGAAACCGGAGTACCCGGAGGAAACCCACGCAAACACTGGGAGAACATGCAAACTCCACGCAGACAGTGACCCAAGGCCAGAATTGAACCCGGGTCCCTGCCGCTGTGAGGCAGCAGTGCTAACCACTGTGCCACCCTGCCGCCTCTAAGGACGATTATTCAAAAAAAGTTATAGGCACACCTGTTTAAGCTCGCAGCTACACAAAAGCATTTGTATGTTCAGTGATGATTGTTGTTCTTTTTTTTTCTTCTTTTAAAAAAAATAAATTTAGTGTGTGTGGTAATACCAGGTATTGCGGTGCCAGAGAGAGGAATAACCATTGGCTAGACCGCGGGGTCTACCATTGGGCAATGTACATATACCCGCCCTGAGAGGCGGGGTATAAGAACCAATGCCGTCCCAGCAGCCTTCACTTCTGTAACTTCGCTGCTGAGTACAGTTCAATCTGATTAAAGCTGAATCGATATGACTCCAAGTGGACTCAAGCGTATTGATTGCGTATCAGAGTGCCCAATTCATTTTTTCCAATTAAGGGGCAATTTAGCGTGGCCAATCCACCGAGCCTGCACATCTTTGGGTTGTGGGGGCGAAACCCACGCAAACACGGGGAGAATGTGCAAACTCCACACGGACAGTGACCCAGAGCCGGGATGGAACCTGGGACCTCGGCGCCGTGAGGCTGCAGGGCTAACTCACTGCGCCACCATGCTGCCCTATGATTGTTGTTCTGTAGGGTAGTGGCCCATTACCTGCTGTAGTCTGGAAACATCTTGCCAATTTTAGAAAGAATTGTAATAGAGAATTATTAAGAATTGCAAGTCGTTGAGAAATTGAGGTGAGGTGCTGTTGTTGGAAATGCAGCACCAATTTGTGTGCAGTAAGGTCCAACAAATATCAATGAGATAATGACTGGGTGATCTATTTTAGATGTTGGTTGAGGAACAGTTTTGGCCAGGACATTGGAAGAAACTCTCTTGGTATCGGGTCATGGGATCTTTTGCAGCCACCTGAAAGGTCAGTCATAAGAAGGATGGCACCTTTCTCTCTCAGTGCTGAACTGAAGTGCCAATCTGGATCATGTGCTCAGGTCTCACCAAGGTGAGACTTGAATCCATGATCTTCTGACCCGGGTAAGAATACAACCACAGAACCAAGGCAGCCACCTGTCCCTTGATAAATGTTTCTCAATGGTAGGTGCTATGAAACGTAATTTAAGAAACAGAAAATTTCCAGCGATTGAAGAGTTTAGATGATAAATTCAATTTAAAATATCTGACCATATTCAGAAAGTTAGGACAGAGAACAGGAAAAATATTTCTCTCGGTTGCGAGGCTGTGGAATGCACTATATGATTTAATGAATGAAGCAGAGACTTGGAAACATACAAAAATAGATTGAATAGGTGATTGAAGAAAAGGATATAGGAACAGAGAGCAATCACTGAGGACTCTGTGGTAGTATGTATTGGGGGTCATGTGGGACTGGAAGCCCTAATGTCATTGGCTGACAGATCCCGGGTCCTGGTTGGCCGTTGACCTCATACTCCGCCCTGAAGGCGAAGTATAAGAAGCCGGTGCCTTCCCCCGCAGGCCAGTTTACTATCGGGCTGCTGGGGAACAGACACGCTTAATAAAGCCTCATCGACTTCACTCTTTTCGTCTCATGGAGTCTTTGTGCGCTACAGACTCTTCTTAGGAAGTCCCTCTGAGTCGAGTATGACTTAATTGTAAAGTCATATGAATCAGTTCTCGGGGGACCAAGTGATGCAGTCACGGGAATAGCAGCTTTTTCACCTGCTCTGGTGCCACTCACTTTATAATTTATCTTTCATGCTGTTTGCCTGACACAAATTCTCCTAATCTGGGAGTTAATATTTGGTGATATGTCCCTGGAAGACTTTTTTGGTTAAATATTGAAGAGAAAATGCTGAAAAACGCGAAGAAATCTGGCGATAAAAGGGCACATTTGGATTCGACAGTGGTGGAGCCGCCTTTTCAATATGGCGACTTGGTCCTCAAGCAGTCTCTCGACTTACTGCGGAAAATGGTGACTGCGAGGACTTCCAGTTGCGGCTATGCCTAGGTAGGTCGCACGTTCAGCAGCTCCCACTGGGAACGGACTTTTGGGCTCTTCAGAGGGGCCCCAACGGCAATTGTTCGACGGCTTCCAGTGTGGGAAGGTGACAGCAGGGTCCCCCAACATTATATGGATTGGACCAGGAGTGGAGCGGTTACAAAAGTGATCCTGGTGCAGCAAAAAGTACGAGGGAGGAAAAGCAAGATGGCGGCGGGTGGAGACCAAGCAGCGTGGACGCAGTGGTCGCAGGGGCAGGAGTTTCTTTAAACGCTGCTTTGAGGAGCTGAGGACAGAAATGCTGGCGCCAATGAAGGCGGCGATTGAGAAGCTTGTGGAGACCCAGAAGGCCCAAGGGGCGGCGATCCGGGAGGTGCGGCAAAAAGCTTCGGAGAACGAGGACGAGATCTTGGGGCTGGCGGTGAAGGTGGAGGCGCACGAGGCGCTGCACAAGAGGTGGGCGGAAAGATTAGAGGATGTGAAGAATAGGTCGAGGAGGAAGAATCTTCGGATTCTGGGTCTCCCTGAAGGAGTGGAGGGGTCGATGCCGGGGCATATATAAGCACGGTGCTCAATTCGCTGATGGGCGCGGGAGCTTTCCCGAGGCCCCTGGAGCTGGATGGGGCTCATCGAGTCCTGGCAAGGAGACCCAAAGCCAACGAGCCGCCAAGGACTGTAGTGGTGAGGTTCCACCGCTTTATGGACAGAGAGTGTGTCCTGAGATGGGCCAAAAAAGAGCGGAGCAGCAGGTGGGAGAACATGGAGATCCGAATTTACCAGGACTGGAGTGCGGAGGTGGCTAGGAAGAGGGCTGGTTTCAATCGGGCTACGGCGGTGCTCCATCGGAAGGGGGTGAAGTTCGGGATGCTGCAGCCAGCGCGATTGTGGGTCACGTTCCAAGATCGGCACGACTATTTTGAAACGCCCGATGAGGCATGGAACTTTATACAGACTGAAAAGTTGGACTCAAATTGTGGGTTTGTCGTGGGGGATGTTTACTGTGTTTACCGCGTTTGGGGAATGTTCTTTTTGTTTGAGTGCTGGGTGGGGATGGGTTAATGGATTTGATGTGGGGGCTGTGGGAGAGTGCGGGCGTCAGTGTTGGAGGGGCAGGGCCCCACGGAGGAAGAGGGGGGTGGAGGCCTGGGGATGGGCAGTTGGGGTAAGGCCGCAAAAAGGAGCCGCGGCAGAGGGGGCGGGGCTGGCTCAGGAAAGCGCGGACTTTTTCCCGCGTTAGGGAAGGATGGTGGCGGGGCCGGGGGGCGGAAGGGCGCTGCTGGAGAGGAGCGCACACTGACTGCCAAGGGGTGGGGGGATTCTCACACGGGGGGGTCGATGGAATGGCGGGAGAGGCCAGGGTCAGCAGGAGTCAGCTGACTTACGGGAGTGTCATGGGGGGAGCAAAATGGCTAGATGAAGATCTAGCGGGGGGAGGGAGGAGGGGGGGAACTGCTGCATTGGCCAAAGGGGAGCTGGAAGTAGGAGAGGAAGTCGGGGCGGGGGTCCGCCGCCTGGGGGACTGGAGGGTGCGGGAGGCGCCGGCACGTGGCTGGCCGATAAAAGGAGATGGCTAGTCGGCGGGGGGGGGGGGGGGGGGCGGGGAGCGAGTAGCCCCCCGATCCGGCTGATAACTTGGAATGCGAGGGGCCTGAACGGGCCGGTCAAGAGGGCCTGGGTGTTCGCGCACTTAAAGGGACTGAAGGCAGACGTGGTTATGCTCCAGGAGACACATCTGAAGGTGGCAGATCAGGTCAGGCTGAGAACGGGATGGGGAGGGCAGGTCTTTCATTCAGGGCTGGATGCGAAGAACAGAGGGGTGGCAATACTGGTGGGGAAGCGGGTGTCGTTCGAGGCACTGAATATGATAGTGGATAATGGAGGTCGATATGTGATGGTGAGTGGTAGGTTGCAGGGGGTGCGGGTGGTACTGGTGAACGTATATGCCCCAAATTGGAATGATGCCGGATTTATGAAAGCATGCTGGGTCGGATTCCGGATATGGAGGTAGGAAGCTTGCTAATGGGCGGGGGGGGGGGGGGGGGGGGGGGGACTTCAACACGGTGCTGGACCCAGCACTGGACCGTTCTAGGTCCAGGACGGGTAAGAGGCCGGCTGCGGCCAAGGTGCTCAGGGGGTTTATGGACCAGATGGGGGGTGTGGATCCATGGAGGTTTGCCAGGCCGCTGGCCAGGGAATTTTCCATCTTTTCCCACGACCATAGAGCCTACTCCCGGATAGATTTTTTCATTTTGAGTAGGGCGCTAATCCCGAAAGTGCAGGGAACAGAATATTCGGCCATAGCCATCTCGGACCACGCCCCGCATTGGGTGGAGCTGGAGTTGGGGGAGGAGAGGGACCAGCGCCCGCTGTGGCGCCTCGATGTGGGACTGTTGCCGGATGAGGGGGGTTGCGGGCGGGTGCGGGGGTGTATTGAAAGATATTTGGAGGCCAACGACAATGGGGCGGTGCAGGTGGGGGTAGTCTGGGAGGCATTGAAGGCGGTGGTCAGGGGAGAGCTAATCTCCATTAGGGCCCACAGGGAGAAGAGAGAGGGGAGGGAGAGGGAGAGGTTGGTGGGGGAGATTTTAAGGGTGGACAGGATGTTTGCAGAGGCCCCCAAGGAGGGGCTACTTAGGGAGCGATGGAACCTCCAGACGGAGTTCGACCTGTTGACCACAGGGAAAGCAGAGGCACAGTGGAGGAAAGCGCAGGGGGCGACGTATGAGTATGGGGAGAAGGCAAGTCGGATGCTGGCACATCAGCTTCGTAAGAGGGATGCAGCGAGGGAGATTGGTGAAGTTAAGGATAGCGGGGGAATACGGTGCAGAGTGCGGTGAGAATAAACGAGGTATTTAGGGACTTCTATGGGGATCTGTACAGGTCTGAGCTCCCAGCGGGGGAGGAGGGGATGCGACGATTCCTAGATCAGCTGAGGTTCCCGAGGGTAGAGGAGGAGGAGGTGGCTGGTTTGTGGGTGCCGATTGGGCTGGAGGAGCTGGTTAAACGATTGGGGAGCATGCAGGCAGGGAAGGCCCCGGGGCCGGATGGGTTCCCGGTTGAATTCTACAGGAAATACGTGGACCTGCTGGGCCCGTTGCTAGTGAGGACTTTTAATAAGGTGAGGGAAGGGGGACCTTGCCCCCGACAATGTCCAGGACGCTGATTTCTTTGATCTTGAAGCGGGACAAGGATCCATTGCAATGTGTGTCGTATAGACCGATCTCGCTCCTCAATGTTGACGCTAAGTTGCTGGCGAAGGTGCTGGCTACGAGAATTGAGGACTGTGTCCCGGGGGTGATTCATGAGGACCAGAGGGGATTTGTAAAGGGCAGGCAGCTAAACACAAATGTGCGGAGCGTCCTCAATGTGATTATGATGCCCTCGGTGGAGGGGGAAGCGGAGGTAGTGGCAGCTATGGCCGTGGAGTGGAGTGGTAGTATCTTTGGGAAGTGTTGCGGAGGTTTGGGTTCGGGGAGGGGTTCATCAGTTGGGTCAGGCTGCTATGTAGAGCCCCAGTGGCAAGTGTGGCTACGAACCGGCGGAGGTCGGAGTACTTTCGGCTGTACCGGGGGACGAGGCAGGGGTGCCCCTTATCCGCCTTGTTGTTTGCACTGGCAATTGAGCCGCTGGCCATGGCACTGAGGGAGTCCAGGAAATGGAGGGGACTGGTCCGGGGGGGGAGGAGAGGAACACCGGGTGTCGTTGTATGCCGATGACCTGTTGTTGTATGTGGTGGATCCAGTGGAGGGGATGGCAGAGGTCATGCAGATCCTTAGGGAGTTTGGGGACTGTTCGGGGTATAAACTCAACGTAGGGAAGAGTGAGCTCTTTGTGGTGCATCCAGGGGGCCAGGCAAGGGGGATAGACGAGCTAGCGTTGAAGAGGGCGAGAAGGAGCTTTCGGTACCTAGGGATCCAAGTAGCTAGGAGTTGGGAGGCCCTGCACAAGCTCAATTTGACGCGGTTGGTGGAGCAGATGGAGGAGGATTTTAAAAGATGGGATATGCTGCCACTCTCACTAGGGGGTAGGGTGCAGTCGGTTAAAATGACGGTCCTCCCGAGGTTTCTCTTTGTGTTCCAGTGCCTTCCCATTATGATCCCCAAGGCCTTTTTCAAACGGGTAAGCAGGAGCATCATGGGATTTGTGTGGGCGAATAAGACCCCGAGGGTGAAGAGAGTGTTTATGGAGCGTAGCAGGGACAGGGGGGGGCTGGCGCTGCCGAATTTGTATGGCTATTATTGGGCAGCCAATGTGGTGATGATCCGTAAGTGGGTAATGGAGGGAGAGGGGGCGATGTGGAAGAGGCTAGAGATGGCGTCCTGTGTGGGCACGAGCCTGAGGGCGCTGGTGACGGCACCGCTGCCGCTCTCGCCGACAAGGTACACCACGAGTCCGGTGGTGGCGGTGACGCTGAAGATCTGGGGGCAGTGGAGGTGACACAGGGGCGAGGTGGGAGCCTCGGTTTGGTCCCCGATTCGGGAAAATCATCGGTTCGCCCCGGGAAGAATGGATGGGGAGTTTCGGAGCTGGCATTGGGCAGGGATTAGAAGAATGGGAGACCTGTTCATCGATGGGACGTTTGCGAGCCTAGGGGCGCTGGAGGAGAAGTTTGGACTACCCCCGGGAAATGCTTTCAGGTACATGCAAGTGAGGGCGTTTGTGAGGCAGCAGGTGAGGGAATTCCCGCTGCTTCCGGCACGTGGGATTCAGGACAGGGTGATTTTGGGTGTATGGGTTGGAGAAGGCAAGGTTTCAGCGATTTATCAGGAGCTGCAGGAAGAGGAGGAGGCCTCGGTGGAGGAGTTAAAGGGCAAGTGGGAGGAGGAGCTTGGGGAGGAGATAGATGAGGGTCTGTGGGCTGATGCCCTGATTAGGGTTAATTCTTCCTCCTCTTGCGCCAGGCTCAGCCTAATACAGTTCAAAGTTACTCACAGAGCGCATATGACAGGGGCGAGGTTGAGTGGGTTCTTTGGGGTGGAGGGCAGATGTGGGAGGTGCTCGGGGAGCCCGGCAAATCACATCCATATGTTGTGGTCGTGCTCGGCGCTGGATGGGTTTTGGAGGGTGTGGTGGTATGTATTAGGGGTCATGTGGGACTGTGAAGCCGTGATGCTATTGGCTGACAGATCCCGGGTCCTGGTTGGCTGCTGATTTCCAGTGTAACCTGCAGAGCCTAACATTTCAATTCAGCGGCCCAATACCCCCACTCACTATCTGCGGCCTCGCAACTCTCAAGGTTGAACCGCCATCCTTGTTTGCAAACCTCACCCCGGATTGCAAACCCGTCGCCACTAGGAGCAGACGGTACAGCGCCCAGGACCGGATATTTATTCGGTCTGAAGTCCAGCGGTTGCTGAAGGAAGGCATAATCCAAGCCAGCAATAGTCCCTGGAGAGCCCAGGTGGTAGTAGTAAAGACCGTGGAGAAGCAAAGGATGGTCATAGACTATAGCCAGACCATCAACAGGTACACACAGCTAGATGCGTACCCTCTCCCCCGCATATCCGACATGGTAAATCGGATTGCCCAGTATAAGGTTTTCTCCACCGTGGACCTCAAGTCCGCCTACACCAGCTCCCCATCCGCCCAGGTGACTGCAAGTACACAGCCTTCGAGGCAGACGGGCGTCTATACCACTTCCTAAGGGTCCCATTTGGTGTCACAAACGGGGTCTCGGTCTTCCAACGGGAGATGGACCGAATGGTTGACCAGCACGGGTTGCAGGCCACGTTCCCGTATCTCGACAACGTAACCATCTGCGGCCACGATCAGCAGGACCACGACGCCAACCTCCAAAAATTCCTCCAGACCGCTAACGCCCTGAACCTCACATACAACGAGGAAAAGTGCGTTTTTAGCACAAACCGGTTGGCCATCCTGGGATACGTAGTGCGCAATGGGATAATAGGCCCCGACCCCGAACGCATGCGCCCCCTTATGGAATTTCCCCTCCCCCACTGCTCCAAAGCCCTGAAACACTGCCTGGGTTTCTTTTCATATTACGCCCAGTGGGTCCCCCAGTACGCAGACAAGGCCCGCCCGCTAATACAGACCACTACCTTCCCCCTGTCGACAGAGGCTCGCCAGGCCTTCAGCCGCATCAAAGCGGATATCGCAAAGGCCACGATGCGCGCCATCGACGAGTCCCTCCCCTTCCAGGTCGAGAGCGACGCATCCGACGTAGCTCTGGCGGCCACCCTTAACCAAGCGGGCAGACCCGTGGCCTTTTTCTCCCGGACCCTCCATGCCTCAGAAATCCGCCACTCCTCAGTGGAAAAGGAAGCCCAAGCCATAGTGGAAGCTGTGCGACATTGGAGACATTACCTGGCCGGCAGGAGATTCACTCTCCTCACCGACCAACGGTCGGTAGCCTTCATGTTCGATAATGCACAGCGGGGCAAAATTAAAAATGACAAGATCTTAAGGTGGAGGATCGAGCTCTCCACCTTCAACTATGAGATCTTGTACCGTCCCAGAAAGCTGAACGAGCCGTCCGATGCCCTATCCCGCGGCACATGTGCCAACGCACAAATAAACCGTCTCCAAGCCCTCCACGAGGACCTCTGCCACCCGGGGGTCACTCGATTCTACCATTTCATAAAGTCCCGCAACCTCCCCTACTCTGTGGAGGAGGTCCGTACAGTCACCAGGAACTGCCACATCTGCGCAGAGTGCAAACCGCACTTTTTCAGGCCGGATAGAGCGCACCTGATCAAGGCTTCCCGCCCCTTTGAACGCCTCAGTTTGGATTTCAAAGGGCCCCTCCCCTCCACTGACCGCAACGCATACTTCCTGAACGTGGTGGACGAGTACTCTCGTTTCCCCTTCGCATCCCCTGCCCCGACATGACAGCGGCCACAGTCATTAAAGCCCTTGGCACCATATTCACACTGTTCGGTTGCCCCGCGTATATCCATACCGACAGGGGGTCCTCCTTCATGAGTGACGAGCTGCGCCAGTTCCTGCTCAGCAAGGGCATAGCCTCGAGCAGGACGACCAGCTACAATCCCCGGAGGAACGGGCAAGTAGAGAGGGAGAACGGCACGGTCTGGAAGACCGTCCTACTGGCCCTACGGTCCAGGGATCTCCCAGTTTCACGGTGGCAGGAGGTCCTCCCGGATGCTCTCCACTCCATCCGGTCACTGCTGTGTACCACCACTAACCAAACGCCTCATGAGCGCCTCCTTGCCTTCCCCAGTCCTCCTCCGGAACGTCGCTGCCGACCTGGCTGGCGGCCCCAGGACCCATCTTGCTCCGGAAACATGTGCGGGCGCACAAATCGGACCCGTTGGTCGAGAGGGTTCACCTTCTCCACGCGAACCCGCAGTACACCTACGTGGCGTACCCCGACGGCCGACAGGACACGGTCTCCCTGCGAGACCTGGCGCCCGCCGGCAACACACACACCCCCCTGACACCGATCATCCCCTCCATACCACCGGCGCACCCCGCAACCGCCCCCTTCCCGGGAGGATCGGTCCTCCTCCCGTGCCCGCCCAGGAGTGAAACAGGAACAAACACCGAGACGCTCCCGGAGACGACAACGCCTGAACAAGCACCTGCACCACCACCGGGGCTGAGGCGATCGACGAGGAAGACCAGACCGCCCGCTCGACTCGTGGCATCGGCGTGACACCAAGAATGTTGTTGTATTGGAAAAAAAAAAATTCTCTTGCGAATATTGTAAATAGTTTCACAAACTTTGTAGATAGCCCAGTGTAGGGCTAAAACTGTAGTAACATGTCTGAAATTTTCCTTCCAGGGCCAGCCTTGTAAACCCCTACCACCATGCGAACCACCACCCCGCCGGGTTCCTTTTTAACAAGGGGTGAATGTGGTGGTATGTATTAGGGGTCATGTGGGACTGTGAAGCCGTGATGCTATTGGCTGACAGATCCCGGGTCCTGGTTGGCTGCTGACTCCTTGCTCCGCCCTGAAGGTGGAGTATAAGAACCCGAGCTTCTCCCCGCCGCTTCATTCTGTTGCTGAACTGCTGGGGACAAGTCTCGCTTAATAAAGCCTGAATCGACTTCATCACTTCTCGTCTCTCTCGTAAGTCATTGTGCGCTACAGAGGGGTTCTGCGAGGACTATGTCCCAGGTGGTGAACGCCCGGGTCAAGCCAAGTTGGGATTGGCCTTATTTGGGGTATCGGACGAGCCGGGAGTGCAGGAGGCGAAAGAGGCCGGTATTCTGGCCTTTGCGTCCCTGGTAGCCCGACGGAGGATTTTGCTACTATGGAAACATGCGAAGCCCCCTAGTGTGGAAGCTTGGATCAATGACATGGCAGGGTTCATCAAGCTGGAGAGGATAAAGTTTGCCTTACGAGGGTCTGCGCAGGGGTTCCTCAGGCGGTGGCAACTGTCCCTAGACTATATCGCGGAGCATTAGGAGGAGGTCAGCAGCAGCAGCAGCCCAAGGGGGGGGGGGGGTGGAGGGAGGGGGGGGTTCTTTTGGGGTGGCGTTTGGGTGAAGGTGAGGGATTTTTCCCTATTTGTGTTTTTAAATGTTATATGGGGGTTATTGCATGTGGGGGAAATCCAATGTATAATGTCTGATTGTTGTGTTCTTGTTTCTTTCTTTTTGTTGGGTGGGGGGTTTTGTTGAAAACTTGTTGAAAAATTTGAATAAATATATTTTTTAAAAAAAGAAAATGGTGACTGCAGGCGTTATATCCGAGTGGTAGACTTAGCTTGTTGATGCAGAATTTGAGTGTTTAAGAGCCTGTGCTGCCGAATACTAAAAAGAGCCTTGATGATACAGAGGAAAGAATCCTGAATGTTGAAGGTGTTGCTGATGCGCGATCAATTACACTCAAGACGAAGTGATTTCATAACTGAAGGCTTTAATCTACTAGAACTTATTCCCCAGCAGATACAGAGAGTGAAGGCTGCTGGGACGGCACCGTTTCTTATACTCCGCCTGGCAGGGCGGAGCTACGTAACAACAGCCAACGGTAAACTCCTGGGTCTAACCAATGGTCATCAGCCTCTTAGGTACTGCAATACCTGGTACTACCACATTCACTCCCTGTTAAAAAAGAGTCCGGCGGGGGTGGTGGCCAGTGGTAACAGTCGCCTTTAACATGGTATGATCAGGTATGGAGGTACCGTGCTGTCGAGGATATTTACAAAGTGTTCGTTCACAGTTAAAGTCACAGCGAAGCAAGCAGTCGATCGGGTGGCCTGGTCGTCCTTCTGGAGCGTCTGGGCTTCGGTGGTGATTCTGGTGGGGGTCCCGGTGGTTGCGACTCCGGGAGCGTGGTTTTGGCCTCCCTGGCAGCTTCGTCACCCCTAGGCGGTGCTGTTGGGGCAAACGGTTGACACGGGGGGGGCACCTGTAGGGGGCGTCGGTGGGTGGGCGGGCCTAGGCAGGAGCGGCGAGAGTACTGATACCTCCCACTGCTGTGGGGGGGTGGGGGGTGGGGGGGGGGGGGGGGGGCGGGTAATGGTTCGGGTGCGCTTGGGGTTCCGGCGGGCGCCAGATCCCGAAGGGAGACTGCATCTTGCCGGCCGTCGGGGAATGCCACGTAGGCGTACTGGGGGTTAGCGTGCAGCAGGTGGACCCTCTCGACCAACGGGTCCGACTTGTGCGCCCGCACGTGCTTCCGAAGCAGGATGGGTCCGGGTGTCGCTAGCCAGGTTGGGAGTGAGGTCCCGGAGGAGGACTTCCTGGGGAAAACAAGGAGACGTTCATGAGGTGTCTGATTTGTGGTTGTACAGAGCAGCGACCGGATGGCGTGGAGGGCCACCGGGAGGACTTCTTGCCATCGGGAGACTGGGAGATTCCTAGACCGTAGGGCCAGTAGAACAGTCTTCCAGACCGTTCCGTTCTCCCTCTCCACCTGTCCGTTTCCCCGGGGGTTCTAATTGGTCGTCCTGCTCGAGGCGATGCCCTTGCTGAGCAGGAATTGACGCAGTTCAAGGACGCTCATAAAGGAGGGCCCCCTGTCACTGTGTATATATGCGGGGAAACCGAACAGTGTAAAGATATCCTGGAGGGCCTTGATGACGGCGGTTGCGGTCATGTCTGGGCAGGGGATGGCGAATGGGAACCGGGAGTACTCGTCAATCACGTTCAGGAAATACGTGTTGCGGTCGGTGGAGGGGAGGGGGCCTTTGAAGTCCATGCTGAGGCGTTCAAAGGGACGGGAAGCCTTTATCAGGTGTGCCCTCTCTGGCCGGTAGAAGTGTGGTTTGCACTCCGCGCCGATTTGGCAGTCCCTGGTGACTGTCCTGACCTCCTCGATGGAGTAGGGCAGGTTGCGGGTCTTGATGAAGTGGAAGAAACGAGTGACCCCTGGGTGGCAGAGGTCCTCGTGGAGGGCTCGGAGGCGGTCCACTTGTGCAGTGGCACAAGTGCCGCGGGACAGGGCATCAGGAGGCTCGTTTAGCTTCCCCGGATGGTACAAGATCTCGTAGTTGAAGGTGGAGAGTTATATCCTCCACCGCAAGATCTTGTCGTTTTTAATCTTGCCCCGCTGTGCATTATCGAACATGAAGGCAACCGACCGTTGGTCCGTGAGGAGAGTGAATCTCCTGCCGGCCAGGTAATGCCTCCAATGTCGCACAGCTTCTACTATGGCTTGTGCCTCTTTTTCGACCGAGGAATGGCGAATTTCGGAAGCATGGAGGGTACGGGAAAAGAAAGCCACGGGCCTGCCCGCTTGGTTGAGGGTGGCTGCCAGGGCGACGTCGGACGCATCGCTCTCGACCTGGAAGGAGAGGGACTCGTCGATGGTGCGCATCGTGGCCTTAGCAATGTCTGCTTTGATGCGGCTGAAGGCCTGGCGGGCCTACGTCGACAGGGGGAAGGTTGTGGACTGGATTAGGGTCGGGCTTAGTTAGGGACCCACTGTGCGTAATAGCTGAAAAACCCGAGGCAGCGCTTTAGGGCCTTGGGGCAGTGAGGGAGGGGGAACTCCATAAGGGGGCGCATGCGTTCAGGGTCGGGGCCTATAACTCCATTTCGCACTACGTAGCCGAGGATGGCTAGACGGTCGGTGCTAAACACGCATTTATCCTTATTGTATGTCAGGTTAAGGATTTTCGCGGTCTGGAGGAATTTGCCGAGGTTGGTGTCGTGGTCCTGCTGGTCATGGCCGCAGATGGTAACGTTATCCAGATACGGGAACGTTGCGCGAAAGCCATACCGGTCAACCATTCGGTCCATCTCTCGCTGGAAGACCGAGACCCCATTAGTGACACCAAAGGGAACTGTTAAAAATTGATAGAGCCGCCTATCTGCTTCAAAGGCAGTGTACTTGCGGTCACTATTACGGAGGGGTAGCTGGTGGTAGGCGGACTTGAGATCCACCGTGGAGAAAACCTTGTCTTGTGCGACCCTGTTTACCAGGTCAGCTATATCCCGAGAGGGTACGCGTCCAGCTGCGTAAACCTGTTGATGGTCTGGATGTAGTCAATGACCATCCTATGCTTCTCCCCGGTCTTTACCACCACTACTTGAGATTTCCAGGGACTGTTGCTCGCTTCGATGACCCCTTCCCCCAGCAGCCTTTGGACCTCTGACCTGATGAAGGTCCGGTCCTGGGCACTGTACCGCCTGCTCCTGGTGGCGACGGGTTTGCAATCCGGGGTGAGGTTCGCAAACAGGGAAGGCGGGTCGACTTTAAGGGTCGCGAGGCCGCAGACAGTAAGGGGAGGTATAGGGTCGCCGAATTTAAAGGTCAGGCTTTGCAAATGGCATTGGAAGTCCAGCCCCAGGATGGTAGCCGCGCAGAGGTGCGGCAGGACATACAGGCGGAAATTGTTGAATTTCCTGCCTTGGACAGTGAGGTTCGCTAGGCAGAACCCCTTTATCTCCACCGAGTGTGACCCGGAGGCCAGGAAGATCCTTTGGTTTACAGGGTGGGTTACAAGGGAACAGCGCCTTACCGTGTCGGGGTGAACAAAGCTTTCCGTGCTCCCAGAGTCAATCAGGCAAGACGTCTCGTGGCCGTTGATGAAGACCGTCGTTGTAGCTTTGCGAGTGTCCGGAGTCGACTTTGGTCCAGTGTCACCGAGGCCAGATGAAGCAATTGCGAGTTCTGATCGGGCAGCGTGTAGTCGGCCGTGCTGGGGGCCTGGGGCCCCAGCCAAGATGGCGTCACCCATGGGTCGCACATGGTGTCCGGGGATGAACAAGATGGCGGCGGCGATGGACAAGATGGTGGCGCCCACCCGACCAGTGTGGTGTCCGGGGGGCAAGATGGCCACGCCCGTGGGTCGCACGTGACCCTAGGATAGAGGGTGGCGGTGAGCGCTGGCCGGTCTGGGCCTGAAGAGGGGATTGCTGCGGCAGTCCGGAGTCACTGGAGACCGCGGCCACGGCGCGGGCCTGGCAGACCCCCGCAAAGTGGCCATTCTTGCCGCACCCTTTGCAGGCGGCGGTGCGGCCGGGCAGCGTGGGCGGGGATGATTCGCCTGCCCACAGAAGAAACAACGGGGCCCGGCGGCATTAGCGGGCCGTCTCGTAGCGCAGGTCTGCGGGGTCAGGGAGAAGGTTTGTGGGGCTGCCGCTGCGGGGTGCCTCGCAGCCCAGGGGGCCGCCGCCTGGTCGGGCGCATAGGACTGCGCGTTTTTGTAGGCAACGACCATGGACCCTGCCAGGGCCTGTGCCTCTCTAAGTCCCAGGGTGCCCTTTTCTAGGAGTCTTTGACGGATATCTGAGGAGCTCATACCTGCTATGAAAGCATCCCTGATTAAAGGTTCCGTGTGCTCGCTCCCCGATACTTGCGGGCAGCCACAGTTTCGGCCCAGCACCAGTAGCGGCCGGTAGAAATCTTCCAACGATTCCCCGGGGCTTTGCCGTCTAGTCGCAAGCAGGTAACGTGCGTAGACCCGATTTACAGGGCGGATATAATGTCCTTCTAACAGTTCGATCGCGGCATCATAGTTCTCCGCCTCCTCGATAAGGGTGTAGATCCCAGGGCTGACCCTTGAGCGCAGGAGATGCATTTTCTGTTCTCCTGAGGGGGTGCCTCCGGCCGTCTTGAGGTAGCCTTTAAAGCACGCCAGCCAGTGTTTAAATATTGCAGCCGTGTTCTCCGCGTGGGGGCTGAGTTGAAGGCACTCCGGTTTGATTCGGAGATCCATCCTTCCAGCTTAAGTTTAGTAGATTAAATTGATGCGCGATCAATTATACTCAAGACAAAGTGATTTCATAACTGAAGGCTTTAATCTGCTAGAACTGTTCCCCAGCAGCTTCGGTACAGAAAGTGAAGGCTGCTGGGACGGCACCGGTTCTTATACTCCGCCTGTCAGGGCGGGGCTACGTAACAACAGCCAATGGTAAACTCCTGGGTCTAACCAATGGTCATCAGCCTCTTAGGTACCGCAATACTTGGTACTACCACAGTTGCTTTCTCAGCTGAAGCTCGTATTCAATCCTGCTACGTGACATGAGAAAAGTGCTGGAAGATTTGGAAGACTGAGACTGGAGAAAGAATATCCTGGTCGTCGGTCTGCCAGAACTAGTGGAGGGTAAGGGTCCTGTTAGGTTATTTGAGAGATGGCTGCCATGCTTCTTTCAGCTAAATGTGAAGGCTGGGCATTTCAAGTTGGAAAGGGCACACTGTATCATGTCTTAGAGGCCGAGGGACACAATCAACGTCCCAGGTCTATAATCATTCGCTTCCACAATTTTAAAGATCTCCAGAAGGTCTTGGAGGCGGTGAGGTGTGGCAGAACCTGGCTCCATGAAGGGGCGAGGGTTTCCTTTTCCAGGACTTTTCGGTAACGACGCAGCTAAATCGTCGAGGCTTCGATAAAGTTCGAGGTAACTCAACAGCTGGAATGAATTGTGATCTGCATTATCCTGCACCTTGAAAGTGATATCTGACGACTCCGTTAAATCTTTCAATGATCTGACTTAGTGCCTTGGCCTTCGTTAAGTCCATAGAGGGTAAAGAGTTGGGCTTTAGGGCAGCACGGTGGCACATTGCTGCTTCACAGAACCAGGGAGCCGGGTTCATATCCCAACCTTGGGTGACTGTGTGGAGTTTGCACGTTCTCCCCGTATCTGTGTGGGTTTCCTCCGTGTGCTCTGTTTTTCCCCCACAGTCCAAGATGCACAGATTTAAGTTGATTGGCCATGATAAATTGTCCCTTATTGTCCAAAGGGCTAGGTGGGGTTACTGGGATAGGGAGGGTTGTGGGCCTAGGTATGGTGCTCTTTTGGATGGTCAGTGCAGACTCAATGGGCCAAATGGCCTTCTTCTGTACTGTAGAAATTCTATGTGTGTGTATGTGTGATAATCTGTTGTTGATTAGTACTGTTGCTTCACAGTGCCAGGGTCCCAGGTTCGATTCCCGGCTTGGTTCACTGTCTGGGCAGAGTCTGCACGTTCTCCCTGTGTCTGCGTGTGTGGTGAATGTATTCACCATAGTATAAACTGTCTGTTTAGTACTGTGGCCTATGGCCAGGAAATGGTAATACAATCTACCCTGTCTGTATAGTACTGTGGTCTATGACCAGGAAATAGTAATACGATCTACCACCATGTATTGTACAGGAGCCCCGGTGGGCTCCGCCTCTGGCTCCGCCCCCCCCAGGGGCTGTATATAGACCTGGCCACCTGTGGGCGGCACTCAATGTTACTGAACTCACAGGCAGGCAAGTTCTCGGTTAATAAAGCCTCTGTTCACTCGTTCTCATCATCCTGCAGTGAATTGATGGTACAACAATTTATTAACCGAAGACATCACTATGGAAGTCGCTCTAAAGCCTGATAAACTCGACCTCGACGCACGAGCAACAGAAGCTAAGGAGATCTTCTCCCACTGACTCCGCTGTTTCGAGGCCTACCCCGACTCCTCTGTAACGCCTCCCTCCGACGCCCTCAAGCTGCGCCTTCTCCACGCCCGGGTGAGCCATTGAATCTCCGTGATGATTGAGAAAGCCGACACGTCGCGACGCTGAAGGAGCTTTTCGTGAAGCCCGTAAACGAGGTGTTCACGCGGCACGTTCTCACTACCCGCCGTCAACGCGCCGGGGAATCGCTGGACGAGTACCTGGAGAACCTGACTCTACTCGCCAGAAACTGCAACTACCAGGATGTGACGGCCGTGGAGCACATGAAGCTGCAGATCCGGGACACCTACGTGGCTGGGGTCCGGTCTAACTACGTCAGGCAGCGACTGCTGGAAAACGGGGCCTCGGACCTGCAGGACACGGTAAAACTAGCCACCTAATTAGAGGTGGCCTACCAGAGCCTCAGTGCGTTCCCCGCAGACCCAGCGAACCTCTCGTGGGCACCACCGACGCGGCCTTCGCCAGACCCGACTACGTCCCAGGCCTGAGCCGCGCGGCTGCCCGTTCAGCCCGGGGGACCGTCTTGCTACTTCTGCGGTCAGGGCCTACACCCCCGGCAGCATTGCCCAGCCCACACCGCAACATGCAGCGACTGCGGCAAAAAGGGACATTTTGCCAGAGTCTGTCTGACCCGATCCGAAGCCCGAAGTCAAAAGCTTACCAGGCCCGATCCACGGACTCACAGGCCCACAGACCCCACAATGTGGCTGCGTGTCGGCCGGGAACGCCCCTTCAGACGCGTCGTGCAACTCGGGGGCGCCATCTTTCACACAGCCTGACACGTGCGACTCATGGGGGCGGCCATCTTCAAAACCAACCGACACGTGCGACCGATGGGGGCAGCCATCTTGGTCACCATATTCAACTCAACCCAACACGTGCGACTCGTGGGGGCCGCCATCCTGTGACTCCAATACCTCCGACCACGCAGAATACCCGCAGCTCAGCGCCGTCACCCTCGACCAGTCGCACCCAAAGCACCTGAAAAATTCAATGATGGTTGTCCAGGTCAACGGCCACGAGACCCCCTGACTTTTCAACTCCGGGAGCACAGAGAGCTTCGTCCACCCGACACGGTAAAGCGCTACTCCCTCCACATCTACCCCGCGACCCAGACAATCTCCCTTGCCACCGGATCCCATTCGGTGCAGATCCGGGATACCAGGTTTTCTCCACGGTAGAACTGAAGTCAGCCTACCACCAGCTCCCGATCCGCTCGGAAGATCGCCACTACACTGCTTTTGAAGCAGCCGGCCGACTCTTCCACTTCCTCAGGGTTCCTTTCGGCGTCTGTAATGGGGTCTCGGTCTTCCAGAGGACGATGGACCGAATGGTGGACCAGTACGGGCTGCGGGCTACATACCCGTACTTGGACAATGTCACCATCTGCGGCCATGATCAGCAGGACCACGACGCCAACCTTCAGAGGTTCCTCCAAACCGCCCAATCCCTCAACCTCACATATAACAAGGAAAAGTGCGTTTTCAGCAGAACCCGGATAGCTATCTTCGGTTATGTCGTGGAAAACGGAGTCCTAGGGCCCGACCCCGCCCGTATGCGCCCCCTCATGGAACTTACCCTTCCCCACAGCCTCAAGGGCCTCAAACACTGCCTGGGGCTATTCTCCTGCTATGCCCAGTGGGTCCCCAGCTATGCGGACAAAGCCCACCCACTTATTAAAGCCACGATATTCCCCCTGACGACTGAGTCCCACACGGCCTTCAGCCGCATCAAGGCCGATATCACTAAGGCCGCAATGCACGCGATGCATCAGATGTCACCCTGGCCGCCACCCTCAACCAGGCGGGCAGGCCAGTAGCCTTCTTTTCACGAACCCTCAACGCCTCCGAGATCCGACACTCCTCTGTCGAGAAGGAAGCTCAAGCCATCGTGGAAGCTGTGCGGCATTGGAGGCACTACCTAGCCAGTAGGAGGTTCACCCTCGTCACCGACCGACGGTCGGTAGCCTTTATGTTCGACAACGCACAACGGGGCAAAATTAAAAATGACAAAATCTTGAGGTGGAGGATCGAACTCTCCACCTACAATTACGATATCAAGTATCGTCCTGAGGAGCTCAACGAGCCCTCAGATGCCCTGTCCCGCGGCACATGTGCCAGCGCGCAAGATGACCGACTTCGGGCTATCCACGATGACCTCTGTCACCCGGGGGTCACCCGGCTTACCCACTTTATTAAGGCCCGCAATCTGCCCTACTTCACCGAGGAGGTCAGGGCCATGACCAGGGACTGCTACGTCTGTGCAGAGTGCAAACCGCACTTCTATCGGCCAGACAAGGCTCGCCTGGTAAAGGCCTCCCGGCCCTTTGAGCGCCTCAGTATTGACTTCAAAGGGCCCCTCCTTTCCACCAACCACAATATATACTTCCTGACCGTCATTGACGAGTACTCCCGCTTCCCCTTCACTATCCCATGTCCCGACATGACCTCGGCCACTGTTATAAAGGCACTGCACAGCATCTTCACCCTGTTCGGTTTCCCTGTGTACATCCACAGTGATCGGGGCACCTCTTTCATGAGCGATGAGCTGCGTCAGTACTTGCTCAGTAAGGGCATCGCCTCGAGCAGGACTACGAGCTACAACCCGCAGAGAAACGGGCAGGTGGAGAGGGAGAACGTTTCGGTATGGAAGGCCATTCGTCTTGCCCTCCGGTCTAGAAGTCTCCTGATTCCCCGCTGGCAGGAGGTCCTCACCGACGCGCTCCACTCCATTAGATCACTCCTCTGCACAGCCACGAATGAGACCCCTCACGACCATGTGTTTGTTTTCCCTAGGAGGTCCGTCTCCGGGGTCTCGCTTCCATCCTGGCTGACAACTCCGGGACCTGTCCTTCTCCGGAAGCATTTGGAGGAGCCATAAGACCCACCCCCTGGTCGAGAGGGTCCAGCTGCTGCACGCCAACCCCTGATATGCCTACGTCGTGCACCAAGGTGGATGGCAAGATACGGTCTCCCTACGGGACCTGGCGCCCACTGGTTCTCCGGGCAACGCGCCCCCCCCCGCCGCCGCCTACCGCCACCTCCCCACGCTCCTTGCGCCCCCCCCTGGGGCTCCTGTTCTGTCACTGTCGCCTACACTGCCACCATCCACCACCCCCCTGCCTATCCCCTCCCCTCAACCGACGCCGACACACCGGACCGAAGCTCAAGACAACACGCTCTCGGAGTCATCAACTGCAACGCCCGTATCCGCCGCACCGCCAGAGCTGAGGAGGTCCAAAAGAAAAATCTGGCCTCCAGGCAGACTGAACGTATGATGACCCCACTTCACCCCCGCTGGACTTCATTTTTTTAACAGGGGGTGAATGTATTCACCATAGTATAAACTGTCTGTTTAGTACTGTGGCCTATGGCCAGGAACTGGTAATACCATCTACCACCATGTATTGTACAGGAGTCCCAGCGGGCTCCACCTCTGGCTCCCCCCCCCCCCCCCCCCCCCCCCCCCCCCCGGGGCTGTATATAGACCTGGCCACCTGCGGGCGCCGCTCATTGTTACTGAACTCACAGGCAGGCAAGTTCTTGGTGAATAAAGCCTCTGTTCACTCGTTCTCATCGTCTTGCAGTGAATTGATGGTAGAATGGTTGCATGGGTTTCCTCCGGGTGCTCCGGTTTCCTCCCACAAGTCCTGAAAGACATGCTGTCAGGTGAGTTCGACATTCTGAATTCGGTTCACGTGTTTTTAAAAGTCGTGAAACTGGCGTCATGGCTGATGAGGGAGAGAGAGGAGGTAGGACATGGAGGTGGTCCACTCCCTTGCTCCATGGCCAGGAGCATGCCGCTCCTGGCCAAGGCATGTGTAGGCCTTAAGGACTGGCAGCGGCAGGCGCTGGAGGAACCTCAGGGGTTAGCTCCACTCACACCCCTGGGCACCCTGAGGGAGGAGGAGGTAATGGGGCCCATGCCGGTGACTCCCGCAAGGTGGTGCCGGAGCACCGCAGCGCCTCGGACTCCTGACCTCTCCTTTCCCTGGTGCATCACATGGCCAGCTGGCAGAACAGGGCAGCACCATGACATCTGGGAAACCCGTGCAGCAACTGGACCCAAAGACTGCATCACAGGGGACCAAGGTCGCAGGGCGAGAATCACAGCAGGCCGCCTCCACATCTGATGTATCATCTGGGGATCCACCTAGACATAGCGTTAGGGCCCTAAAGGCCAGAAAATTAGACACCAGTTAAGTTGGCGCGGAGCAGTTTAGGGGCGAGGGCACAAATCTGTATATATGTTTTCACATTAAATACTTGTGCACAATGTTACAACTTGCCTCGGCACTCTGTCAGAAAGGTGCGAGGGGTGGGCTGGTCTGGGCAGGCCATATGGAGGGGGGGGGGGGCTCAGACCCTATAGTGCAGTGGGTATGAATCATGGAGCGGGTTGCAGGCAGGGGAGTAGGGGTGTGGCCGGGGTGTGTGTGTGTTTGTGTGTTTTTGCATGTTGGCCCTGGTGCACACATTGTGCGGCCTCCCATTCCTGCCCCGGTCCCATGTCCTGTCCATCTTCGCCCTTCCTTGCATCCTCCTCCTCCAGCACATCACCCTCTGCTGCGTGATGATGTGGAGGACACAGCAGCCACCACGATGCGGGTGACCATCATAGCGCTATACTGGAGGGCCCCTCCAGAACGGTCCAGCCACCTGAACCGCATCTTCAGGAGGCCGAAGCACCGCTCGATCACGGCCCTGACATTGCATGGGCATCGTTGTAGCGGGTCTCGGCATCGGTCTGTGGCCTTCGGATAGGCGTTATCAGCCACGGCCGCAGCGGATAACCCTGTCACTCAGGAGCCAGCCCCCCCAGCTGGGGATGCGCCTCGAAGAGGTCCAGAAACCGTCGAGTGTGCCAGGATGAAGGCGTCGTGCATGTTGTCCGGGTATACACGCCAGCTGCAGGTTGGAACCCCTTTCGGTTTGTGTAGAGTGCTCTGTCATCTGCAGTGCTCATAGGGCGACTTGCATCCCGTCGATCTCCCCCTGAACCCGGGGCACCTTGGTCATTGTGGCAAACCCCACTGCCCTGGCATCCTGGTGGACTCAGTCCACATTGAAATGGATGTATTGTGCCAACTGTGCATATAGGGCCTCTGAGTCGGCGCAGATGCTCCTGTGCACCGAGATCTGGGAGATTCCCATTCAGCGCCTGGAAGGACCCCGTGGCAAAAACGTTCTGGGCAATCATCACATTGACGGCCACCGGGAGCCAATGGCCCCCCCCCCCCCCCGGCGGAGCCAGGTACGCCATGATCCGGCAGATATGTTGCACTGTCCGCCTACTCAGCCGGAGTCTTCAATGGCATGCCCGGTCCGGTAGGTCCCCGAATGACAAGCACTGTTGGTACACACGCGGCCTCATGTGGCGCCTCCTTTGCACCTCATCACCCTCCTCGACTTTTTGGGCAGCTGGCTCTCCATCCTCATTGGCTGCCTCCTGTTCCTTTGGGGCAGGCTCCACTGCTGCAGCTTCCTCCTCCCCGAGCACCTCCGGCTCGTACAGCCACAGGGCATCACCCAGGGCTGCGACGACCAGCAGGAAGGCCACCATTCCTGGTTGAATTCCAATATCCATTGTCTGCAGGGGGTGAGAGGCCGACATGTTAGCATGATGCAAACCCCTCCTCAAGCCCAACCAGGTCCAATGGGCTACATGGTGGCCCTGATTGGCACTGCGGACTCTGCCCCCACATTTCCCCCGCCTCAATTCCCGCACCCCTGACCGCATTGGTGCCCATCCCTGCTGCGAAGGGTACCGTTGGCTGATGCTGCCTACGCCAGCAGTATTCTCCCCGGCCCCTGCCTGGCACTCCCTTGCAGGGGCTACTGTGGGCTTTGCCCTTGAGCGGACCACGTGATGTCCTGCCAGCAGGTGATGGCTGGTTGGGGGGGGGTGGTATGGTGGAGGTTTGGGGTGCAGGGGTGGGGGCTGGGGTGTGGGGTGGGGGCACCCAAAGGGCCAGTGGTATTATGCAGAACCAGGGGCCAAGGTGGGTGGTCAGTGGGGTGCCTTGCAGGCCATAACAATGGTGGTCTGTGCCTGAATGCCTCCACAGTTCCAGTGGGGGGGTCGCCTCTACCCCTTGGCCCGTGGTCCCCCCTCATCAGGCCAGTGTCAGGACCGACAGCCCATGGTCATGTCTCTCCATGTCCTACCTCTTCTGTCTCCCTCATCAGCCATGGCGCTTGATTCTCAATTTTTGAAAGCGAAAGTGAACCTCGCCGTCAGGAATTCCCCCCAGTGGAGGCAGAGAATCACGGTCAGAAAATATCGGGTCAGGCCTGCTAATGATAGGCAAATGTATGTGCGGAGTGGAACGCATTGACGCTGCTGTCGAGGCCCTGGAGGATTGCGATTTGTCGTGAATCCAGCGCCTGCCACGATTTCGGTGTCAGAATCGATTCTCCGCCTAATTGTCTTTCCCAATTTAGGCGTCGGCGGACGGAGAATCCTGCCCCCGGGCTATGCCATTCATATGCAATTAACCTTTCATTGATGGACAAATACGTAATTTGATTATGTGATGAGCTATTGGCTGGTCAAACAATGTTGTCCCGAATGACAATGGATCTTGAGTGGATCATCCTGGCTGAATGGGGGCATCCTGTGTATTCCCATTAACGAGGTTAAGACTGAATGGGACAAAATAATTCAGGCTGTGGGTGTATCCCTCTAACTCTGCTGCTAGCAGTCTTCTCCCTCGGTCTTTTTAACCCCTAAATTGCCTGCTACATCTTGGACCCCATTTCGAGACCCAAGTTCCTAATATCTCCCTATCATGCCAAAAGTTTCAAATTAATTACTGCCATTGCGAAGACCACCAGAAAAAAGGTAAGATTGGATTTTTGCGCGACATTCAGGGATGCACCATAACACCCTCCCCCATCTCAAGCAACACCAGAGGCACCAGAATATCCCTAACATGTTCTTCTCTCGAATAAAACACTGTACCAATGCAGGATAATAAGAATCTTTATTGTCACAAGTAGGCTTACATTAACACTGCAATGAAGTTACTGTGAAAAGCCCTTAGTCACCACATTCCAGAGCCTGTTCGGGTATCAGAGGGAGAATTCAGAATGTCCAAATTACCTAACAGCACGTCTTTCGGGACTTGTGGGAGGAAACCGGAGCACCCGGAGGAAACTCCACACAGACAGTGACCCAAACCGGGGATTGAACCGGGGTCCCTGGCGCTGTGAAGCAGCAGTGCAAACCACTGTGCTACAGATATGTGCTTTCTCCACCTACCATCTGTTCTTTAGGTCATGGTTTTTTTGCTGGACCTCAACCTTCAGCCGTGTGTAAAGCAGCTTTCTTGCTCTCTAGCAGATTGCTCTTTCAGGTTCAGAAAAACCTTGCACTTTGGACTTCTCAGCTCCTGGATCTCATGATCGTTCTCATCGAACCAGTCTTGGTGTATCCAAGTCAAGACACCAAGCAACTCTCCGCAGCTCTGATTATGTAGGCCTTGAGGGCAGACCAGGCACTCTGACTATGCGTCTCTGGGTCACTGGTAGTCATCAGGTTGGCAGTGAGGTGCTGGCGGAAAAGGGAGCCCTTATCAGGGTCTTTGAGTGCCTCAACATTGATTTTCCTGCGGCATTGTTTCTGTTCTCGCTGCTGCGGGGATAGATTGATGTTGATCACACATTTGAGTTAGACGGTGGTCCATCCAGCAGTCGTCCGTTTCTGTCATGGCATGGCTGATAGGCACATCCTTGCAGTCCCTCACTTGGACAATGATGGAGGTGCCAGTGCTTGGAGTGAGGCCTTGTACCTGTCTCTGTGATGGAACAAGGTGTTGGTTATGACAAGGTTGTGTTCTAGGCATTTTGTCAGGAGCAGCGTACTGTTGGTGTAGGATTATTTTACACCGCCCCCCCCCCCCCCCCCCCCCCTTTGCTGATTGCACCTTCCCAGAGGTCTTTGTCCTTTCCAACTCTTGCATTGAAGTTGCCATGAAGGACCAACTTGTCGCTGGTTGGGATTTGGGCCAAGGATAGTTCAAGGCTTGTGTAAAATTCCTCCTTGGACTCATGTGGAGCTTCCAGTATTGGGGCGTGCGCGATGAGAACTGTAGTACACTGTTTCTGGGTGAGGGTGAACTGAAGGGTAATAAGGCGTTTGTTATTCCACAAGGGGAATCTCTGAGACAGCCAACTAGTTTGATTTTAATGGAAAAGCCAATCTCGCGGAGGCAGCGATCTTCTGGTTTACTTTCCAGAAGAAGGTGTAACCACCATCTTGTTCCTTGAGCTGGCTTTTCCCTCCCCGTCAGGTCTAAGGTGGTGATGTCAATGGCAAAACACCTGAGCACCCGGGCAACAATAGCACTATGTTGTTCTGGTTTGTCATTGTTGATGTTGTCCATGAGGGTCCTGATGTTCCAGGTACCGAACTTCATTTTGAGTAGTGAAGATGCCTGTGCGTGAGTTCTTCTAAAGTTGGGTGCCCATGCACACCAGGTACCACACAAGCTTGACAGTGGTCAAGTGGCAAAGGGGTCAAAGGTAACAAGACTAGGCTCTGCTGAATTGGCCTAGGTAGGTAGAGCTAGTGAAGTGTTTGCATCACTACCGGAGGATGTATCTGGGACGTATGAGAGGTGAAGAAATCCATCTTAGGTGCATATGAACTAGAGGCTGAAGCTTACAGACAAAGGTTTAGAAATTTAAGGAAAGAATTTGGTCAAACATACATGGAGTTTGAAAGGCTCAAACAGAGTAATTTTGATAGGTGGATAAGGGCTTTGAAAATAGACCAAACGTATGAAGCTCTAAGAGAAATTGTACTTTTGGAGGAGTTTAAAAATTCAATTCCTGATGTAGTGAGAACTCATGTGGAAGAACGGAGGGTTAAAACTGCGAGATTAGCAGCAGCATAAATCAAAGCTTGGTTTCCAACATCAGTTTCAGCCTGCGAGGAATAGAAACTGGGGAAATGAGAAATACTCAAGTGGTAAAGGTAAAGGTGATCTGATGGGAGATAATAAGGAGAGTGTACCTCAGATTAAAAAAGAAATCCAGGAGGGTGGAAGAGAAATGAAAAGTTTCAAATGTTTTCACTGTAATAAACTAGGCCATGTAAAGTCACAGTGCTGGTGGTTATAGAAAAGCACTGGGAAGGCTGATGTGGCAAAACAGGATAAGACAGTGGGGTTTGTTAGAGTGGTAAAGGAAAGCCCAAGTGAAGCGAAGGAGGTGCAAAAGATTGTACAGCCTGATCAAGAGGTGATTGATAAGAAGGTGCCAGATCTCTTTAAAGAATTTACTTGTGGGTAAAGTTTACTCATGTGTATCAGGAGGAGCAGGTAAAGAAGTCACAATTTTAAGAGATACGGGAACTAGTCAATCCTTAATGGTAAGAGATGAGGAGTTATGTAGTTTGGGAAGAATGTTGCCAGAAAAGGTGGTAATATGTGGAATTCAGGGTGAGAAGAGTAGTGTTCAATTATATAAGGTAAGGTTGGAAAGTCCAGTGAAGAGTGGTGAAGTGGTAGTAGGAGTAAAAGAGAAACTATCGTGTCCAGGAATACAGTTTATCTTGGGTAATGATATAGCTGGATCACAGGAGGGAGTGATGCCTACTGTGGTTGATAAGCCAGTGGAAAATCAGACAACTGAAGTGTTGAAGGACGAATATCCTGGGATTTTTCCAGATTGTGTAGTAACAAGGTCGCAAAGGCACAAGTTAAGACAAGAGAAGAAATCAGAGAGTGAAGATAAAGGTGAAGTGCAATTATCAGAAACGATTTTTGATCAGATGGTTGGAAAAGAACGGATGGAGTATGAGGCAGATATTTTTAGTTCAGGAAAATTGGCAGAGTTACAACAGAAAGATGTAGAAATACAACGGATGTATCAGAAAGCATACACGGAAGAGGAATCTGAGTGTATACCAGAGTGTTATTACCGTAAAAGTAATGGCTTGATGAGAAAATGGAGACCTTTACATATGCAGGCGGATGAAAAGTGGGGAGAGGTTCATCAAGTAGTATTGCCGATAGGGTATAGAACATAGAACATTACAGCACAGTACAGGCCCTTCGGCCCTCGATGTTGCGCCGACCTGTGAAACCACTCTAAAGCCCATCTACACTATCCCCTTATCATCCATATGTCTATCCAATGACCATTTGAATACCCTTAGTGTTGGCGAGTCCACTACTGTTGCAGGCAGGGCATTCCACACCCTTACTACTCTCTGAGTAAAGAACCTACCTCTGACATCTGTCCTATATCTATCTCCCCTCAATTTAAAGCTATGTCCCCTCGTGCTAGACATCACCATCCGAGGAAAAAGGCTCTCACTGTCCACCCTATCCAATCCTCTGATCATCTTGTATGCCTCAATTAAGTCACCTCTTAACCTTCTTCTCTCTAACGAAAACAGCCTCAAGTCCCTCAGCCTTTCCTCATAAGATCTTCCCTCCATACCAGGCAACATTCTGGTAAATCTCCTCTGCACCCTTTCCAATGCTTCCACATCCTTCCTATAATGCGGCGACCAGAATTGCATGCAATACTCCAAATGCGGCCGCACCAGAGTTTTGTACAGCTGCAACATGATCTCATGGCTCCGAAACTCAATCCCTCTACCAATAAAAGCTAACACACCATACGCCTTCTTAACAACCCTCTCAACCTGAGTGGCAACTTTCAGGGATCTATGTACATGGACACCGAGATCTCTCTGCTCATCCACACTGCCAAGAATCTTACCATTAGCCCAGTACTCTGTCCTCCTGTTATTCCTTCCAAAATGAATCATCTCACACTTTTCTGCATTAAACTACATTTGCCACCTCTCAGCCCAGCGCTGCAGCTTATCTATGTCCCTCTGTAACTTGTAACATCCTTCCGCACTGTCCACAACTCCACCGACTTTAGTATCATCTGCAAATTTACTCACCGATCCTTCTACGCCCTCCTCCAGGTCATTTATAAAAATGACAAACAGCAGTGGCCCTAAAACAGATCCTTGTGGTACACCACTAGTAACTGGACTCCAGTCTGAACACTTCCCATCAACCACCACCCTTTGTCTTCTTCCAGCTAGTCAATTTCTGATCCAAACTGCTAAATCCCCCTGAATCCCATGCTTCCGTATTTTCTGCAGTAGCCTACCGTGGGGAACCTTATCAAATGCTTTACTGAAATCCATATGCACCACATCAACTGCTTTACCCTCATCCACCTGTTTGGTCACCTTCTCAAAGAACTCAATAAGGTTTGTGAGGCACGACCTACCCTTCACGAAACCGTGTTGACTATGTCTAATCAAATTATTCCTTTCCAGATGATTATACGCCCTATCTCGTATAAACCTTTCCATGATTTTGCCCACAACAGAAGTAAGGCTCACTGGTCTATAGTTACCGGGGTTGTCTCTACTCCCCTTCTTGAACAAGGGGACAGCATTTGCTATCCTCCACTATTCCTTCTGGCACTATACCCAGAGATAACAACCCAGAGATAAGATGACTTAAAGATCAAAGCCAAAGGCTCAGCAATCTCTTCCCTAGCTTCCCAGAGAATCCTAGGATAAATCCCATCCGGCCCAGGGGACTTATCTATTTTCACCCTTTCCAGAATTGTTAACACCTCCTCCTTATGAACCTCAGGCCCTTCTAGGCTAGTAGCCTGAATCTCAGTATTCTCCTCGACAACGTTGTCTTTTTCCTGTGTGAATACTGACAAAAAATATTCATTTAGCACCTCTCCTATCTCCTCGGACTCCAAGCACAACTTCCCACGACTGTCCTTGACTGGCCCTACTCTTATGTCTTTTATTCCTGACATATCTATAGAAAGCTTTAGGGTTATCCTTGATCCTACCTTCCAAAGACTTCTCATGTCCCCTCCTGGCTCTTAGCTCTCTCTTTAGGTCCTTCCTAGCTAACTTGTAACTCTCGAGCGCCCTAACTGAACCTTCATGTCTCATCTTTACATAAGCCTCCTTCTTCCTCGTGACAAGTGTTTCGACTGCCTTAGTAAACCACGGTTCCCTTGCTCGACCACTTCCTCCCTGCCTGACAGGTACATACTTATCAAGGACATGCAGTAGCTGTTCGTTGAACAAGCTCCACATTTCCATTGTGCCCATCCCCTGCAGTTTTCCTCTCCATCCTAAGTCTTGCCTCATCGCATCATAATTGCCTTTCCCCCAGATATAACTCTTGCCCTGCGGTATATACCTATCCCTTTCCATCACTAAAGTAAACGAATTGTGGTCACTATCACCAAAGTGCTCACCTACCTCCAAATCTAACACCTGTCCTGGTTCATTACCCAGTACCAAATCCAATACAGCCTCGCCTCTCGTTGGCCTATCTACATACTGTGTCAGGAAACCCTCCTGCACACATTGGACAAAAACGGACCCATCTAAAGTACTCGAACTATAGCGTTTCCAGTCAATGTTTGGAAAGTTAAAGTCCCCCGTAAAAACTACCCTGTTGCTTTCGCTCCTATCCAGAATCATCTTTGCAATCCTTTCCTCTACATCTCTGGAACTTTTCGGAGGCCTATAGAAAACCCCTAACAGGGTGACCTCTCCTTTCCTGTTTCTAACCTCAGCCCATACTACCTCAATCGACGATTCCTCATCAACCGTCCTTTCTGCCACCGTAATACTGTCCTTGACTAACAATGCCACCCCCCCCCCCTCTTTTACCACCTTCCCTGAGCTTACTGAAATATCTAAACCCTGGCACCTGCAACAACTATTCCTGTCCCTGCTCTATCCATGTCTCCGAAATGGCCACAACATCGAAGTCCCAGGTACCAAACCATGCCACAAGTTCACCCACCTTATTCCGGATGCTCCTGGCATTGAAGAAGACACACGTTAAACCACCTTCCTGCCTGCCGGTACACTCCTGCAACTTTAAAACCTTACTCATGACCTCACTACTCTCAACCTCCTGTATACTGGAGCTACAATTCAAGCCCCTGCTGAACTAGTTTAAACCCTCCCGAAGAGCATTAGCAAATTTCCCCCCCAGGATATTGGTACCCCTCAGGTCCAGGTGTAGACCATCCCGTTTGTAGAGGTCCCACCGACCCCA